>NC_137957.1:8915322-9339178 GCF_963924665.1 Micromys minutus
AACTCTTAAAGCTTGTAATTTATCAATCAGATTTATGTCAGTAAATTCTCACTCCATAAAATGTCTACAAAATAAACTCAGAGCCAACTGATATAAGCTACACACCTAGATATCACAAATTGTCCTGTAATAATCCACCCTTTATAAGATATTCACAGCTACCTGTGAATGTTTAAAGCCACACAGGGGTGGGTCATTTTCCTTATCCTCCATTTTCCAAAATTCTGCCCCCACCTTTCTTTTTCACTGCCCAATCACAGGCCTTGCCTCATCTTGAGCCTGCCCTCACCTGCATCTAGACGGCAGCCACACAACTGCAAGGGTTATTGTAGAGTAGCAGTAAGTAAATTCTGCTAGCAAGCAAATACAGATCACCCAGTCACCTGAACTGTGTCAAATATGGCTGAATCTTTAACATTATTAGAGCATAGTCCTTATACCAAGGACTTCATTTCAGGTCTTGGTGAACAATGACAAAGATGAAATAGGATTATGTGCTTTGAAGAAGGCTTTTGCATAGGTATATCCAGTAGCAAACATGCTTAGAATTATCAGTTAAAACACACAGTGACTGAATACAAAATCTTAGGGAAGAGAATATGTAACAATAACAGTATCATGTATGGTAATCCCAGCACTTGGGAGGCTGAGCTAGGCAGATCTCTGTGAGGTTCAGGCCAACCAGAGCTATGTAGTGAGATAAGAATTCTCAAAAAAGAAAATATACTCAGGATAGAAAAAAAATCTTGACATGGAGGTCTATACAGAAGTGAATGTTATCGGAGTAAGACTGAACAGAGGTGAGACCAGAGAAGCTACACAGAAGCCGTTGATGAATTTGGAACCCGTCCATGAAATGACCTACCACATAGATAAGAGTATTCCAGGGGCTGGAGAGCAATGTTGCTTTTGTAGAAGACTTGGGCTTTGTTCCCAGCATGCATAAGGTGACTCACAACTGTCTGTAACTCCGGCTGTAGGCATTTTGACATCCTCGTTTGAACTCAGCAACTATCAGCACTGCACAGCTTACGTAAGTGAGGGCGAAAGACCTCATGCGAAATAAGTCCAAAGCAAAAAAGGGAACCGAAATACTCCTACCTGTAATGCTTTTATATATTCACTTACTAAAAAAGAACAAACAATAGAGGGGAATCATCACCTTTGGAGTTTTGGAAGTATTTATTTCATACCATAGTATAAAAGTTCTCACAAGTGCAAGAATTTGCAGTTTCGTGATCTCCAGCAACAGAGACCTTCCAGGCTCTGTAGTACATTTGGGAGGAAAGGACTTTGGGTGTGGAGACAATGCTTGGCCCAGGGAATTGCACCATTAGGAGGCATGACCTTGTTAGAGTGGGTGTGGCCTTGTTGGAGTGGGTGGGATGTGGGCTTTAAGATCCTCATCCTAGCTGCTTGGAAGCCAGCCTTCTGCTAGCAGCCTTTGGAACAAAAGGTGGAAGGAACTCTCAGCTCCTCCAGCGCCATGTTTGCCTTGATGATAATGGACTGACCCTGTGAACCTGTAAGCCAGCCCCAATTCAATGTTGTCCTTATGAGAGTTACCTTGGTTATGGTGTCTGCTCACAGTAATAAAATCGTAACAAAGACACTCAGGGAGTAAGAAAGGGGACTTTGGGCCACAAGTAGGTCACACTCACTTCTAAAATAGATTTATAAGGAGAAGTGGTAGATGCTGAAAAATAAAGTCTGAAAGAGAGCAACAAGGATTGTACGCCAATGGCGCCATTGAGAAGAACTAAGTTGATTTTCCACCCTTTGTACAAAATTCAAATCGAATTGCTGTCTCCTTTGAATAACAACTGAGTATGGGTTCCGGGCACTGCTCAACGAGACAGTGAGAGCAGTTGACTTCAGAAGTGTCCTGTGGGGTTAGTAAGTTTACCAGGGTCAGGTCCTGCTTCCACACCCAGGCCATGGCATCACTGCCCGGAAAACAGCCAGTGAGTGTGGAATAACCCACAGGATCAGATCACAAGTGAGTGACTCCCTCTTCTGCATGAGGAATTAAGTTGAAAGAAATATCTACAGGCATCAAAAAGATGATCATTATGAACGCTGAGATAAAGCAGGGACTAAAGTCTTATTTCTACTCTCCATCAGGATGTGAATAGAACTGGAAAGGGTACAGAACTTGTAGAGACCATATCCAGTGGATAGGCACGGCCCCCAGTTGTGGGAAGGGTCACCCACCCATCTCAAAAACTTTTAACACAGAATTGTTCCTGTCTAAGTGAAATGCAGGGACAAAGAATGGAACAGAGACTGAAGGAAAGGCCATCCAGAGACTGCCCCACCTGGGGAATCTTTCCCACATGCAGACAGGAAACTCAAACACTGTTGCTGATGTTATGAAATGCTTGCTGAGAGGAGCCTGGTATAGCTGTCCCCCGAGAGGCTCTGCCAGCGTCTGACCGATTCAGATGAGGATGCTCACAGCTAAACATCAGACTGGTTACAGGGATCCCAATGGAGGAGTTAGGGGAAGGATTGAAGAAGTAGAAGGGAATTGCAGCCCCATAGGAAGAACAATAGCAACAAACCAGAACCCCACCCCCACCCCACCCAGAGCTCCCAGAGACTTAGCCAACAACCAAAGAGTGCTTGGGGGGGACCCATGGCTCCAGCTGCATATGTAGCAGAGGATGGCCTTATCTGGCATCAATGAGAGGGGAGGCTCTTGGTCCTGTGGAGGCTCCAGGCCCCAGCATAGTGGGGGAACCTAGGATGCTGAGGCAGGAGTGGGTGGGTGGGGGAGCACCCTCATAGAAGCAGGGAGGAGGGGAGACTGGATAGGTTTGCAGAGGGGAAAGCAGGAAGGGGGAGAACATTTGAAATATCAATAAATAAAATAACCAATAAAAACTAAAAAACAAAACAACAACAACAAAAACCCTTTGTGTCAATAAGCATAAATTATTCAATTCTGGTGACTTCCTTCGTCTTTTTTTATTTCATGGGTTCTTTTTTATTTTAGTCTAGTACTGGAAATGACAGTGCACTTACCATAGTTCGGTTAGTGCACTGGAGGAGCGCACTTTCCTTCCGTCTCCTGATCATTCTGGATAGGCTTTCACAATGTAGCAATAGGTATCCTCACATCTGAAACAACTTTGCTTCACTTTACAGAGTTCCAGGATTATCGGCCGGAGCCTCCTGCTAGTATGTATTTTCTGAAGGAGGGGATAGTTCCTGTGTTGCCATATTTTACAGTTGTGTTAGTCAGGGTTTCAATTCCTGCACAAACATCATGACCAAGAAGCAAGTTGGGGAGGAAAGGGTTTATTCAGCTCACACTTCCACATTGCTGTTCATCACCAGAGGAAGTCAGGACTGGAACTCAAGTAGGTCAGGAAGCAGGAGCTGATGCAGAGGCCATGGAGGGATGTTACTTACTGGCTTGCTTCCCCTGGCTTGCTCAGCCTGCTTTCTTATAGAACCCAGGTCAACCAGCCCAGGGATGGTATCACCCATAATGGGCTGGGCCCTCAATCACTAGTTGAGAAAATGCCTTACAGCTGGATTTCATGGAGGCATTCCCCCAATTGTGGATCCTTTCTGTGATAACTCCAGCTTGTGTCAAGTTGACACAAAACCAGATACTTTAAGTAGTTTCTACAGGTAATGGGAGGTGGCTCAGTTGAAGTGTTTGCTACTCAAGAATGACACATAGATCCCTAGCACTGACGTATAGGCGAGGCAGGTGGACATAAGTCACCCCAATGCTGGAAGAGAGGAGGTAACGACAGGCAGATATGCGTGGTCCTCCCTGCCCAGCCGGTATACCCAATGTGTGAGCACCAGGTTCAAAAAGAAAAAAAAAGATGGAGTATGATTGGGAGAACACCAGATATCCACCCCTGTCTTCATCAATACAAGTAACTACTTCTGCATAGCGAAGGATATTTTGAATGGATTCAACCTTCAAAATAACCCGATTGGTTCACAGCTTTGGGCAACTTCTGTATCTCAGGAACTAAGAAACTATAGCTATCATGATTAGGAATAAAAGACAATAAAGCCACCACGTTTAAAACACCTATGACAAAATGAACCTACAAAATGGGGAAGGGTTCAGTTATGCATGACCAGTTTTACAGAGCAATGCCTCCTAGTTAGGCGCCTGGCTGAGGAACAAATATCTGAGCTTTATCAAACAGAACTTTGTAAACAGGGAAAGAAGCAATTTTGCGTTTTCTCTTAACACATTCTATCTAACCACAGGCCTGCCTGTGAGTCCCTCTGCTCACAAGTCAACTGTTTCAGTTTTCTACCTACCCTCTGAAAGCTCCCCATTTTTGCATCACCACTGGAATCACAGAAACCAACCAAACGACCAGCCAACCTCAGTGGAATACAAAGGGAGGCGCAGGCCAAGAGTAATAGTGTAATTTGCCAGTTTTCTCCAGATGAGCTGATCTTGGTAACTTAGTGCTGTGAATTCTGTTGTTCCCGCTGATTGGATGGAGGAAGCAGAGGATGGTTTCCTGCCCCTTTGTTTCTCCCAGGCTTAAAAATCCTCAGCAGATGCAGTGATATAAACCTGCATTTAAGCCTCTTGTACTTTTCTTTATAGACACAACTGTGAATTGTGCTCTTCCCGAATTTGTAATTAGCGGGTGAAGCAGATGGCAAAGGCTGAACAGAAAGAGACGTCCATTAAAGTATCTTGTGCTGCCAAGAGATTGCTCATTCCAAGAACAGATTCAATTTCCTCCGCACAAAATATGGCTGCACACGCACTTGGAAGAAACTTTGCTACTCAGAGCACATAACACAGGATCCCAACACTCACTGAAAAGTGCATAAATAATTTGTTTTGAACACAAAAAAGGAGGCCTGATGGTAGTGAAAGTTGAGGCTCGGTTGGAAGCTCTCAAAGATAAATTTAATATGCTAACATGTCTATTTTAAGGCTGCTATTGTGTGTAGCAAAAGTAGAGCACAGTTTTCTTCTCAAATTTAAGTCAAACTTATGGGAACAAATGAAGGGTCACTTGGAATGATGTGAGAAACACCCTTGGGTGAGCTTTGAACACACACCCAGAAAGGCAGTGTCCGGAAGACCTTCGTGCGGTGAGCTAGAGGCATCATGGTGTTAAAATGAAGATTCTGCAAAAGTTCCTCCAAGTTTGAATTATAATTGTCCTTGACCTGCTTAGTGACCTTGGGAAAATTATTCTACAGTCCTTAGCTTCAGAGTCTTCCTGGGTTCTGCTGTAGCAACTACAATATCAATCTCCATGGTTTATGGTGGTCAAGGTGAACCAAGCCTTATTTGTACGTATATAAAAGCGTCTCATTCCCCCCAATTTTATTTAGTATCACTTAAGTAATTGACATGGACATATACACATACACATATACAAATACATATACCGATCAGTTCTGGTGAGTTATTTTTTTCCTAATATGTAAATGTGGATGGACTCTCTCAATACAGGTTATACTATATCCCATGGCAAACTTCAGATTCTAAGCTTATAGTTTTTCTTGTCTATTGTCTGTGTGCTTAACAACCCCCCTGTGCTTAAGGAAGTGAAGACTATAAAGTATTTTCAACATTATAAAACAGAAATAATCCTTTAGAATTGAAATGGCTCAGCTGTGCTCACATGTGCCAACATTAACTGATATTTCAAGTGATTTACCTTTATTTCATGTGTATGAGTCTTTGCCTGTATGTGTTTGTGTGTGTTCTTTGTGCTTGCAGGTTCTAGAAGGGGTGTTGGATCTCCTGAACTTAAAGTTACAGGTTGCTGGAGGCCACCATGTTGGAACTGAACCCAGGTCCTTTCCAAGAGCAGACAGTAAGTACTCTTAACTTCTGAGCCATCTGCTCAGCCCCCTTGCCATCTTTTCTGGATCGCATGTTGAGAAGAATTGATCTAACGTGTTAGGAGCTTATATTTTAATGGGTGAACACCTCTGTTCTTTCAATTTGACTTTCTCTGGAGTAGATACACATAGGGGGAAGAGAACCAACCCTACGCTTCTGAGGCCAACCTTCACTTCCGTAGGAACTGCAAAGTCTAGAAGAATTTGAATATTCTGTCAACCTTGTGGGTGATGTGCCAGTTCATCAGCTGCTCCTTCATAGTCAAGGTCATACGGTGCGTCTTTGTCTTATGGTACCACTGTGGTGAGAAATCTTCCATGTTTCCTGCATCATATTTTGTGCTCAATAAACAGATGTTCCCTATCTCTTATTTTAGACTTCATCCCAATTACTTGAATGCAGCTTACATTGATTACTCTCTTAAGGGCAGTGGTAAAGCCTGTGATGCCACCCTCTGCCATTATCGGGTAGTAGGAAGGTCGTATTCTAGAAGTTCAGAACTGGGATCAAGGATATCAATTATTACATCAAACATCCAATTTACTGTCAAAATAGAAACAACAATAACCCACATTTACACAGTCCTTAGTATGAGTCACTCAAAAAGTGTCACATCAACAAATAAAGTATTGTCATTCTGGAAGTATAGTGGTTAACACCGAGGACACTTGTGACATCTGTACTTAAATGTAGCCTTCAGCTCTAATGTGAATGACATGTTCAAGTAACACATGTAATGTGGCTTAAAGTTAGATCAGTCCATTAAGTCAGGAATAAAGTAATCTATCCTACACTACCGAGTCTATACATGACCAACAATAAAGCCTTAAACACAAATATGAAAGGGTAGAATGGGAAGGCATCTTTCTGGATCTGTGTCGTTCCATAGCAAAGGGGGCTGGAAGATCCTGAGAAGTATTAAGAGATCAGTGCTGTGATATAAAAACCAATAAACAATTTTATTGTGCCCTGGTGACCAGGTTTATCTTCCCCGCTGCTTAGGAGGCTAAGGAAGGGCATCTTCAACTCATGGCCTTCCAGAGCTGGAGAATGAGCCCAAGGCCGACATGGGTGAGAACCTGTCTCCAAATAAAAGCCAGTGTAATCAGGGATATAACTCAGTGGCAGAATGTGGGGCCATAAGTTTAGACGCTACAACAGAGTCATAGTTGTACTAATAACAACCCATTAGACAACGTAAAATAAAATATTTCCACTCAAAGTAAGAATGTTCGTCATGATAAATGATAAGTAATAAGAATAAGCCTTCCAACAACAGAGTGCACAGCCCTTATGCTGGAACATAAAACTTTATAGCTACACTCAAAAGAGGAAGATAAAAGAAGAGATATATTAATAGCTACAAAATCTCTAACATTCTAATCTTTTATTTAAAAACTCATCTTTAATGTGAACTCAACAGGCATGGGTCTTCTGTTTGACTTTTGCGTGTAACCTGAAAGCTAGTTCTAAACTTTTGGTGGAAAGGAAAATGCAGAAGGAAGTAAAAGCAATTGTGAAGAAAAATGACAGGTGTTATCAGATACCAAACACTTTGGTCATGCTTTGTCCTGCTTAGTGATTTCCATTAGTTATCTAATGGAACACAGCAGAAATGTACGTCCTTCCTGGTATATTAAATCCACCAAAGACTTTTTTCAGATAATTCAGCATCCACTTAGGAAAAAAATGGGATTGGATGCTTTCCTAATCATTTGGAAGATAGCAATGGGGTTTCCTACCATTGAAACAAAAAACTTTTCCAAATAAGCACAAGACATAGCTGTATGTGTGTACGTATGTATGTATGTATGTTTGTATGATTTGTCTGTCTGTCTGTCTGTCTACTATCTGTCTGCTATCACTCTGTTTATTATCTATTATCTATCTATCTATCTATCTATCATCTATCTATCTGCCTATCTATCTTTCTCCCTATTATCTATATCTATGTCTATATCTATCTATCTATCATCTATCTGTCTGTCTATCATAATCTTTAAAGAGAAATGCAAACCATATACACATATCTTAAGGAAATTAGGGAACCTGAATTTTAAAGCACTGAAGATATTCTTTCAAAATGTGCAATAAGGAAACACATAAACACAACGGACACACTCATCAACAATGAAGTTGTTCCAAAATGAAGATACCAAACATTCACTGAGTAAGCAGTGACCTAACAGAAAGCGTCGCACTGTACAACACATAAAAGAGATAACTACTAAAAAATGAAGCACAGAAGATGGTTTCAGCTACATGTATTAATCTTTTATTCATCGCTCTGGCAAATTATCTGACAAAACAGCTCAAAGAAGGGAGGTTTATCGTGGCTCCCAGTTGGAGGGAAGACAGTGCGGGCCAGGTGAACGCATCACACCCTCGTCTAAGCAGCAGAGAGAACGAAACCGCTCCTGCACTGCTTCCTTCACCCCCTCAGCCTGGGACCACAGGCCACACAGTGGTTCTGCTCACTTTTAGGATGGGGCCTCCCGCTTCGGTCAACCCAACCTACGTATTTCCTCACACAGAGGTGTGCAAGAGCAGGCTTTTCCACGCCTGTCCTTGCTTTAAAATAATGACACGGAGACCTGGTACATTTAGTAACGAATATGCGAGCCACAGGGCCGGTTACCCGTATCTTAGTCTCGCCTTGGCTGCTCCTGCTCCATTCACTCCGTCACCAGGACTCCCTCAGGGAGACTCCTCTCTCCACCTTGGTCCCTTCACTGGATCGGAAGTTCCGAAGCCCCATCTTAACGCTTCACCAGCTATAGTCTGATCAGCTCTTTATTAACCAGCCAGAGGACAATGGAGAATGACGTTTTACCAAATACTGAGTCATACCAAGGTCCATATTGAAACCAGATCTCTGGGTGGAGAAATCAGCATACCTGCACAGTGCACGAAACAAGCTCCATCACAGAGGCTTGTCTCTCTAGACTCTGCCAGCTTGGCAACCCGTATTTACCATCACAATGAGAAAAGAACAACACACCCACAAAATCAAATCCTATTTGTTTACGATTAGGAAAATGAAAATCTAATGATGTTGTTTTTTTAAGTGTTAAAGGAGGGGCTACTGGAGAAGAAAATGGGCTAGTGGGAGGTGGGATGGGAAAAAAGGGGTAGCAAAGAGTTGAGCGTAATCAAACTATATTACATTGATGAAAAACCTCAAAACGGAACTTACTGCTTATACAGTTAATAACACTAGTAGCTTGCATTTGACAAGTAGCGAGCAAAAGGAAAATCAAGTGATTGAGACACCATTTTCCCTACTAGACTAACAGAAGTCGAAGGTTTCGAAGTGCCCAGGACTCAGGGTAATTTGGGGAATGAGTTCTCCTTGGTTGCTGGTTAGCTCACAGAGCGTTAGGAATCCGGCAGGGCGATTGGGCAGCATCTACATAAACATTTAAAACTCTGAGCATTTCACTACATAACTTAGACTGCCAGCGGATTCTCTGGAGAAACGCCTTCACATTCACGAGGTAGTCTGACCTGAAATGTTCTCTGTATTGTTTTAAACATAGGAGCAAAACAAAACGGAAGCATGAACGAATATTCATATGAGTATTGGTATGTAAAGTTAAGTTGCTCTATAAATCATGGCACACTTTACACCACAGCATGCAACCGGAAGAGGGGTGGAATTTATGGGCTGATACGCAATGCACCCCCCCCTTTGTTCTAGTAACAATCTTACCGTGATCTTTGCCTTGAGCTTCTCAAATTTACTTTAGTTTCTATTGTCTCAGTTTGATATTGAAACAGTGAAAATAAGATCACATCACAGTCTTACAATGACAAATATGAAAATGGTGCAGATATGAATTCTGGAGTCAGCCATGTCACTCCTGCTGTTGTTTCAAATAGTTCTCAGAATGTTGAGGTTTAACAGTATTTCAAAACTGGCATTTAAATTCAACTGATCTTGAGAAGGCGTTTCTCTTCGGGTGCTTGAAATTCTATTGCAAAAGTTTTATTTTCCAATTGAGCACTTCTATGGAGAAGTAGTTACTTTGTTTGTTAAAATGTATTTACATTTGGGGGAAATGATTTTCTCTTCTCCATAGGGAATGCTGTCAGATATTTTGGACCGCATTTGAACACTCTGATGATGATGGATTTTATACAGATATTTTTCTGACCCGAGGAAGAAGAGAATCTCCCTAGCTGGCTTTCTAGGATCACATCAGTATCAAATTTTGTTTTAAAGTTGGATTAGCATGGGGACCAACCTTAGCTGGCCCAGATGTAGCCTAAGGAGGGTCCAAAACTACAGCATCCAACCCCACAGAGAAAGATACAGGGACCTCTGGCATCATTCAACAGATACAGACACCATGGGAACTTTCAACTTTTAAAAATAACGTATGTTTCTACCTTTTTAAAAAGAGCATGCTGATGAACTGGCCAATAGTGAAAATGGCCATAAGACAAAGGTCAGTTGAATTCTGACTCCGTCTTTAACAGTGGCGGTGGGCAGTCTCCTTTAACTCAGAATCAAGCCTATGACTTTCTGATAACAACATCCACTCCAGGTTGTCACATGCCTCTGTCTCTTCAGGTTTCAATATCAAAAGTCCATGAATTAAGTCTTTACAGCAACAATTATTTCTCTCATGGCTCAAGAATGGGGGGTACAGGGCCAAAGCATTGGTTTCGACTCCTCGGTTGATAAAGAACATTGTGTTCTTGTATTCTTGTAAGATAAAATGGACAAGGTAATTCTCTAGAAACTTCTAAAAGGGTACCGATGACACCAATGGCAGCTCCACCTTTATCACTAACTACCTCCCCAAACCTCAGTTCTGTGTAGGATTTTAACATAGGAGGTTTGGAGGGGACACAGACATTCATTTATTCTGTACATTATAAGTAAGTAATAAAACGCCTTTAAAATATCTATCTATTTACATGCACATGTGTGCTCCTTCTTGTTCTTTCTGAAGCCTGGTTCAGCTCAACTGTTCTGGTTCAAGCTTCTCTCCCGGCTGATTTATCCAGTCTGGCTTCTCTCAGCCTCTGAACTGCTCTTCCTGGCCTGATATTAACTTTGGCAATGTGTTCTAATGTTCTGGCTCCTTCTCATTCTCTGGATCATTCGATCTTCAACCTGTCTCTGTGTAACTGTCTCTTCACCCCTCCCTCCTCCCCCACCCCTGCACTGCTACCCCTTACGTCACCTCTATTTCCCATCTCCTCTCATGAGACTCAGGCAGATCCTATTCTGTCAAATCTTCCTCTGATTCATCATTTTGTCTGCCTCTGAATTACACATCACTGTCAAACATGGCTGCTTCCTTTTATAAATTAACTTTACCTTCATTGTTTGAGATTAAAAGTGTGTGTGTGTACTAAGGGCTTGTCTGTGTCGCAGCCAAAGGGATTAAAGTAGAGCCACGCTGCAACTAGAAATACATTTTTCCAGTAAACAACACAATCTAGGGTTCACAGTGTAATCAGTTATCCTTCAACTGAGGAACTCAGGTGAGAAATAAAGGATGGGGAGGCAGCTGAGAAGGACAGGGCAGGTGGTACAGCACTCATTTCACAAGTGTGAGAACTAGGTTTTGATCTCCAGAGCCCAAGTTAAACACTGGACATGGGGCACACTTATAATTTCAGTGCTGGGAAGGAAGAGACCTATTGGGTCCCTGGAGTTCGCTGGCGAGCCAGCCCAATCTACTTGGGAAGCCCCAGACTGGTGAAAGACCTTTTCTCAACAAACAAACAAACTAAAAGATGGGTGTCAACTGAGGAATGACACCTGAAGTTAACTTCTCTCTGGCCTCTATGTTCACACATATGGACATATACACATTCATGCACAAAATGACTTGTGTGCTCTGTGAATGCCAATTAAATCATGTGAGATTTTTTTTTTTAAAGCTGAACATGAGCCTTAAGACAAGAGGCAATTGCAATACAGCATCCCCACTCTCTGAACACTCCATCACATCTTCCAAAATTAAAAAAATATAACATCTCATTAGGATGTAAAATATGATATGAGACACAAAACTTGACTCCATCTGACCCAACAGAAGGGCATTTTTTGTGTTGATATGATCGATGCGTTGCATTGACATTGGACACAGTGTAGTAATGCTTCACAGCACTGCACTTGCAAAGATCCGTTGGGGTTTTGTATCTTATTTATGACATTAGGACAGTTTCTTAAAGCTGAGAAATACATGATTAAAGATGTGAAATCGTACATTTGGGCGGAGAATAGCTTTGATCTTCACTGAATCCCTGTCTGAGTCCGTTAAAGAGAGAGACTTTATTTCACTACACAAGTGACCTTGAGAGCTAAAGTAGGAAACTGTGAGTGAGTGATGGTTGTCTCAGTTCCGGGAAATGGGCACACACTATGAAACTGGGCATCTGTTTTCTTTGTTTGTTTGATTGATTTGCGAGACAGAGCCTCTTAGAATATAATCCCCTACCACTGGACTATCCAGAGACAGGCTCCCTTGTGGCCCAGCCTGCTCTGTGTTACTGAAGTCTGCCTTGATTTCTCCATCCTCCTATCACATCCAAAGAGCTGGGATTAGAAGCTTGTGCTACCCTGGTTGGCTCCAAATATTGATTATTTGAGCTTTAGTTTATTTTTCTTTAGATATATTTGCATTATTTTCAAAGCCTATGATAAATATCTTAAACAATGAGCCAACTCATTACTACTGTAATTTCTTGCCTGGAAATTACATACGCTCAATACCTGTTTACAGTTGATCAGACCTGAAGCAGACAGTGATCCATGACCAAGCAAATCAATAGACTGGCTAGCTCTTTGTCTTCCAGGGTTGGGCTTTAGATGAGCTGGCATCTTCTTTTACTCTCAGGAATCTGATACAATGCCATGATGTCATAAGACTTAAGACCATGGAGACCGAATCTAGAGGGAGCCTTTGCTATGAGGTGGGAGAATTGTGACTGAACAGTGAATGGAAGTGGAGTAAAAGCAGCAATCATTTCATAGAGATGGTAGTTCAATGAGGGAAAGAAATCAGGTGCTGGGAAAAACAAGAGCCATTAGCTCATTGCTGAGGCTTCCTAACTCCCATTTCTGTCTACTTCCACATGATTCTAGGAACCTGCTCAGTGATGCTTTGGAGTCAGTTGATTTGAATGGTTCTCTCTCTCTCTCTCTCTCTCTCTCTCTCTCTCTCTCTCTCTCTCTCTCTCTCTCTTTCTCTCTCTCTCTTCTCCCAACTGCCAATGAGTCCTAACTAAAAGGGTATAACGGGTTTAAGATACTTAGGGTAAAATCCAGTTTTGATTAAGTCTGCTAGGAGTTGGTACCACAGCTTACTATATAGAGTGTATAAAATCTGGGGTTGACAATGTCAAGTGATAAATGTCAATTTAGTCGTCTTAGGGAAAAATCTTCCTTCCCCTTCTCATTTACAAGCACTTATAGCTAATTCTTGCAGCTGTGTGCAGCCATATATGTGAGAATCAGCTCATGGATTTTGTATGAAAGTGGGGTGTTGTAGAAATGCTTTCTTTTCTCCTCCCGGTGGTGAGGGTTAGTGCCAGGAGATGTCAGACACCAGAAGTTGACCTCACTGTTTCTATCAGACTCGGTCAAAGTGAAACAGAAATACCAACTGACCCATTACATAAAACTTTCACTTAAGTCGGAAATAAACACCATGTGACCCACTACATCCTGAGTATTTATTTCTAGCATTGGCCTAAGTGATTAATAAATCTCTCTAATCTCCAAGTACAGAAAATGCCATCTAATTCTATCCTTTCCCAGTTTACATTTTTTCTTGAAGATATATTTGAGAAAAATGTATAAATATGTTACACAAATAAAGTATTAAATTTCATTCTAGTTTATTCTAATTTATTTGCAATAACCATTTTATTATAACTTGAAACATGTTTTGCAAATGCAATATTGTTTCATGGAAGTGATTCTAGTTTCATGGAAATCTGTTTGTTTTTTTCTCTCCACATTTGTGTTTATGAGATTTGTCATTAAACAGTGTGTAAGGGCAGGTTGTTTCCAGACAGGAGCCATCCTCTAAAGACATCAGGTGTGACCGCTGTGACAAAGCCCAGAGTCAAGGGATGGGCTGTGTGTGTCTTACATCCTTTTTGAAGTTCTTCCTCATGCCACTTTTGCTTGTTTGTTTGTGACATGTTCTTACTACGTAGCCCAGAGTATCCTGGGACTCCCTATGTGGTCCAGGAGACCTTGGACTAGATAGTGTCAATCTTCCTGCCCCAGCTTCTAAAACACTGGCATCACAAGTCTGAGCCACCACAGTTCAGCCTACACAGTCAAAACTATTTATCTAATATCACAAACATATCTGCAGGCTGATACCAAAGTCTGTCTTTCTCAACAAAACGCCCTCTGAAATTCAGAGCTGCTGTTCTAAGTCTGTTCTCCCTCTGGTGTTGGAGTCTATTCTTTGATATCATGCAGTTTCTTTTATGAACATACAAAGTAGGTTATGGTTGCTAGGAGAGAGGAGGGAACTTCAGCAACTAGCTCCAGTCCCCGCCTGAGCTTCCCCTTTAAGGGTCTGAAATTCCTTCCATCTGCAGGGGTTATTGTTGAACTGATACTCTTGAATTCAGTGTCACAATAGCTTCCTATTGTTAGAGAACAGTTTCCAGTGTGCTTCCATTATTAAGTATATCTTGTAATATAAAACCAGTCCTTTGAATACTTCAGATGGTAATGTGCTTAAGTGCTAAGTAAAGCCGGTTTACAGTGGGTTTGTGACAACTGACTTACCCAAAAATTTATTCTCTCAAAGCACTACTGCCTAACGGCTCTGAAAACACACAGACTTATCAAATTCCTCTTTGAACCACACCCCAAAAATTGCTCAGGCAGTTTATTTGTTGCGAATTTTTATTATCAACTTCTTCTATGTTCAGGAAAGTTCTCAGTTGTCCGATTTTGGGCATAATTTCATCTGTAAACAATGTTTATAAGGGAACGCCTTCCCTGAATAGAATTCATGGCATTTGGACCTTAGGGACAGCTGTTTATAGAGCTGAAGTGATAGCTGTGGAGTTAAGATTCCTAATGCCCTTCCAGAGCATCTAAGTTCAGTTCCCAGTAGCCACAGCAGAAGCACAAAATAGCCTATAATCAACTCTAGAGGATCTGACCTCCTCTGGCCTCCTTGGACACTGGACTTAGGTGTACACATCCCCACACTGACATATATGACATATTTGGTAAGGTAGACTCACTGGTGCAATAGAGGCATAGAAGTTATGGGACTAACCAATGCTTTTCAACTGGCTTTTAATTCTGCAAACCGGAACTCCTGTCTGGTATTCTTATCCAGGCCAAAGATCTCTGGATAACTTGGCAGCAGGTTCTAGACTAGAACCTAGTATTGTTCTGCTAAATGGACATAGTAATAAGCTACCCTCCAAGTTCTTATCCTTACATAGTCGATGGCAATTGGCACAGAGACCAGCAACTAGTCAGAGTCTAAGTGACAGTGGAACTCTCAGGTCTAAATGGGCTGTGTGAATCGTATACTCTCCCCTAAGATCCAGGGATTATTGAGTAAGTGCAAAGGGAGTAGATACCAGCAGCAAAACAACATTTTCTGGACAGAACAGGGCAGTCCCACACACACACATACCGAGCCTGGGACTACTTGCACAAGACTTGTCAAGATCAAGCCAACATACATGTAGAATAGACAGGGAGGGACTTGTGAAGTCTCGTCCCTAACTGGAGTGCTATTGATAACTGCTGGCTGTGGCGCAGTCAGTTTTCATCAGGGATGCAGCCCCAAAGAGGCCACAGATGCTCCTGTGGATGGTCTTATATCTGTGTACCTATGGGCAGCACAAAGTGGGTCCAGGAAAGGTAAGTAGAGGTAGAGAAAGGAAGGGGTTGGAAGGAGGAATGGGAGGAGTTAATTTGATCTAAACACGGCATATGCACACGTGGAAATCCAAGAATAAAAAGGAGATTATGAAAAATCTAAAAAGCCATTATTCCATGTGCAGTTCAGGCTATTTTCCAAACCTTCTTTCTGAGCCAAACCTTCCAGCCCTCGCCTGTGTTCTTCCCCTGTTGACGACGTCTGGGATCCCGGAGAGTGCCAGACAGCTTCCCTTTAATTCTGTTTCCAGTATCTTAGGCAAAATGACTATAAAACAGAAACTTGCAACCGCCGGTGGGAATTAAAGTGACGCTATTTATTGTTTGCTTTCTGAGAGAATGGTTTTTGCTTAGGTGGGATCTAATATGTCACTATTCAAGAAGCTTGGTGTGCCCGTAACACTCAACAATCTCTCTCTCTTTTCCTTACCCAGCGAGGTGAAGAGGCATAATCTGATATACAGAATAAATGGTCTAAAAGAAAAATCCATTTACAGCCCATTTCTGATACTTGCTAACTACTTGACCTCTGAGACCCAGTTTATCCTTGTGTTATTGGGAAGGACTGCAGCACTGAATGGGGAGGGGACAAATACTATTAGTCGCTAAAGCATTCACGTGCACTACAGAAGCCAGTGTATTTCCACAGATCACACCGTGGAATTTGTTTATGACAGGCAAAGAAACATGCCTACTTGGTCAGAATACATTGTGATGTGCGAGTTCATCTGCAAACAATATGGCTTGCATAATGATTCACACCGTATTTCAAAAAATTATGTGTAAACTAGGAAGTTTGTTTATATTATATTTTAAACCTCCAGAGAAACAAGAAAATGACTGTCTTCATCTAGAATTGTGTTTCAATGGTTCATTAGAGAGGGACCGAGTCCCATGAATAGACTATGTCCTTGCAATAGCTTGAATATGCTTGGCCCAGGGAGTAGCACTGTTAGGAGGTGTGGACTTGTTGGAGTAGGTGTTATTAGAGGAAATGTGTCACTGTGGGTGTGGCTTTGAGACCCTCCTCCTAGTTGCCTGGAAGCCAGTCTTCTCCTGTTTGCCTTCGGAACATGATGTAGAACTCTCATCTCCTCCTGCACCGTGCCTGCCTGGACACTGCCATGTTCCTGCCTTGATGATCATGGACTGACCTCTGACCCTGTGGGCCAGCCCCAATGTAATGTTGTCCTTTAAGAGTTGTTTGTTCATGACGTCTGCTCACAGCACCCTAACTAAGATAGTCTTTTAGTGAGTTTTTTCTCTCTTTGGTGGTATTGGAGATTGGAGTTGATTACTTCAGAAAAATGGTACAAGGGCCACAGTTTCTGTAATAATTGAAGCGGACCCATGGAAGGATGATACAGGGTTCCATCCAAACTGACCTCCTTATATCAGAGGTAGAAGCAAGACTTCTGTGCTAAACCTGGGGACCGGGGGAGTGCTATTGATATGGTTTAAATAGGAAATGGCCCCCCGAAATCTGGCATTTGATACTTGTTCCCAAGTTGATAATCTTGTTTGGGGAGGTTTAAGTGGCATAGGCCGTGGTAGAGGAAATACAGCACTAGGGGGCAGACTTTGAGATTAAAAATCCCCTGCCACTTCCAGTTTGTTTTATCTGTTTGGAGGTTAAGGATGTGACCCTGGCACTCAGGATGCAGAGGTGGGGTGGCCACAAGTTCAAGGCCTGGCTTAGCTACCTAACAAGACTCAGTCACAACACATCGGAGACCTGGTGGGAGATGAACATGTAAGCGGAAAACCACATTTGCCATGAACCTTAACCAGCTCATACCCTGTAAAAAATAATGATACAATTTGCCTTATTAAGTAGGAAAAAGAAACAAACTTTCCCAAGCCCATATGCCCAACTAATTGTATCTATTTAGGGAAATTGTAATCTAGGAGTGAAATATGTTTTGGTTCCTTCCAGCTAGTTGCCATACTTAAAAAAAAAATCATTTATACAAATGACTCTGCATGTTGTAAATGACCAAGATCATTACCACCTAATTACAATAATTATCATAATCTAATGGTGTTTCTGAAAGAGACCACCTGCCCGTCTTAGCAGACACCCGAAGTGATGGATTGTTAAGTAGATCATTATGCACTTGGATAGGTTAAGGATTTACACCGAAGTGAGCTTGGTAACTCTTTCCTAAATAGAAAACATATCTAGAAAGAGATTTTTAAAAAAGTGTTATTGGAATCTTGAAGTTTGGCTTTATGTTTACTCAAAACTTTATTTAGCTGAGTCGACATAGAAATGCATTAGATGATGCATTGTTTGTGTGGATTTTGCCTGGGAAACGTGTAACACGCAGAGAGATGAATTAAGTAGAAAAATGTAGCATGCTGGCAAATGCGTTATAAGTGGACATTACACCAGGAAAGTACTGGCTATCATCACATAGGCTCCCTCTGAAGGACGGGCGAAGAATAACATTGTAGCACAGACAGGAAAGGAGCAACTAGCTGGCCATTACCAAAAAGTCAACAAAACATTCACTCCAGGGCCAACTGACAGACATCGCTCCTGACATAGCAATCCATCTTTAAAATAGTGGGTTAAGATGTACAAAAGGGAGTCCAGCTTAATCAGAAGCGACTCTTAGCTTGCCCTGATGCATGCTGTTCTCAGGCTGCCCACGTCAGAGCCAAGGCTGTATTTAACCGCTGTGTCCGGCCTAAGCGAAAGTGGACAGGAGCGCTGTGGTTATTCCCCAGTGGATACGTTGGGAGCAGTCAGGAACAGTAATTTTTCAGACATGTTTAATGATACGGTGAATAAGAAATTGTTCCCTCTATGTAACAACACGACCTTTTCCAGCAAACGACGATTAGAAGAATCCATTGTGTAACAAAAATTCTCACGGCTAGCGCATGCTCCGTTGAACTCCACGCTCAGGAACATACAAGGACAAGCTATGAGATGAAGGGTTTGGCTTTCCCCCCAGCCATCAATGCGGGGTGAGGCTGAAGACAATACGCCTTGAACAACTGGTGTCCATTTCCACAAGAGAAGCCTCTAACTCGACAGCTACAGAAAACACCGAGTCAAAGAAAATTCACGTTCTAAGGCCAACTTTGTAATTTAAAAATATGAGATGGGATGATCAAGCGTGACTAATTTAACTCTTCTCCGTCACAAAGGAATGGCCTGTCATCACCCATGAGATAACCTGACCACACGTAGATTTGAGGAAAGAAAACATCATAAAGTTCTCAGCCCTATGAGCAAAAGTAATAACTAAAGAGAACTGAATGAAACAAATCCATATCAGAGGTATGATGGCTGAGGACACCCCTCAATGGGGGTGTGGCAGAGAGCTCATCTTCTGTGTCATTCAACACACCCTTGGATGTTGGAGAATCTTTGGACACCAAACACAACAGTGCTTTGCTATTTGAAAGAACAACATGACACATGATATCAAACTCTACATGAACAGATTTTTGCTCTAGGAAAAGAACTTGAAGTATAACAAGGTGAATTAATCCAGATAAGAGTCACACTGAAGACTTTGGGCATTAAGACAAACCTTTAGGTTGCTGATTTAGGCGTGGCACACTGAGATGATCCCTTAGGTTGCTGATTTAGGCGTGGCACACTGAGATGATCCCTTAGGTTGCTGATTTAGGCATTAGCACCCTCTCCACTCTTCCAGTGACTTCTATCATTTCAGTGCCTTGAACTGTATGGGCTTTAAATAATCTTTGATGTTATGTGATTTAATCTCTTCGATGAGCTGCAAATCTGCCATCTTTGTTCTGGCCTGGCTAGGGAGCAATCTTTCTCCTGCAGAGCAAACATAAATTATGAGATCAGGAGGGACGGGGGAGACAGAAAGAACAAACGGCAGATGGACAAGATTGATCATGATAAGACACATGGAAAAATTAGCATTTCTCCCAACACACTGGAATGTTCAAAAAATGTGAGTGTTAGTCATGATTAGGTGAAATGAATTCATCCTTAGGAGCTTCATTAACTTGTGTTCTAAGAGGCCATTTGAAAAACATTGAAATAATATTAGCTTAAACTTCATGAATATTTAGTAGATGGGTCTGTACATTCGAATACACATGCTTGAGTTAAAGTGATTTCAGTAAATCACTTTTATTTCTACACTGTGGACAGAGAGCTCCCCGTGAAAGTCTGACACCAGATACCGCATGTCCTGATGACCTGCGTACTCCTTATCTTATGTTTCAAGAATACTGAAAGAATAATGCTACACTGTGAGTGTAATTTTTAATTAGATAATAAGTATAAAAGATGCCAAAGTACAGCTTTTTGATCCTCTCTGCTTATTTTAATAAATATATATGCACTGTATAGTCATTGCTTATGAGTAAAAAAAATTACTAAGAAACCAAGTAGCAACAATAATAAATGTGTGTGTGTGTGTGTGTGTGTGTGTGTGTGTGTGTGTGTACATACATGAGCTATGTGTTGCTGGTGTATAAAATTCGATAGAAGTTTTTAAGGAGAAGTATAACTATGACAATAGAGAAGGGACACAGCAGAGCAGACACACAGGCACCGCCATCACTGAGTCGTCTGTGCAGACCGACTTGAAATAACTGATTCAATTTCACTCTACCACAGACTGTGCATGCCATTTCTTTTAAGAGAACCTTACCTTCAACTTTAAAAATAGCCTTAAGACGCTAAAGCATGAAATGACTCCGAAATGTCTGTACATTATAGCTTGTAGACACACTGAGAGGAAAACAGGCCTTTGAGATACAAATTCCCCAAGAGAGCTTCTGCCACCCCTACTCACTGGCCCAGACTCAGGCTGAGTATGTTGGTGTCTGGGACGGCCACTTTTAGGAGCACTGCTGACCCTGTCTCCATTTGTCATAGCTGGTGTGATAGACAGATGGACAGACTGTAACACTCCTGAGCATCTAACACATTAAGCAAATCCACCAAGTGATGAGTCAGAGCTCAGCCCAGACCAACCACAGCACCATTCCTATTCCTCACCGCTTCTTCTCTTCTGGGGAAATGTTCTGTATTGAAACCACAGCAATGTCCCCTACTTCCTTTCCTCCCTTCTTTACAGGAAGAGCTTCACCTGGCAAATCTGCCTCAAGCCTCCATGGGGACATTTTTCTGTCTATGTGTGTTGCCAGCATGCAGGTGAGAAAGAAAAGGAGCAGAATATGTAGTTAATTCTGATAAACTGTGAGCGACAAACACTTTGGACATGCCCATAACTGATTTCCCAAGGAGAGGCCTGTTTGATACACCCCAGATGCCCTCATCTGCACCTAAGAGAAGCTTATTAAAAGGTGTCAAATGAAAACAAGACACCAGTGGCATATGAGACCCTGATAAACATTGAGCCCCATGACCTTTATCTTGGTAATTACAGCTGAATGGCCACAGCCAGGCTGAAGAAACATCTTTCCCCCCCAAATCTTAGAAAAGCAAATGATATTCACTAGTTCAAGCCATTTCCCGAAGAAGCCTCGACAAAAGAATATGGTACATAGTGGTTTTTTAAAACAATCAATGCAGGATATTTGACAATAAATCTTTATAGAGGTCTGAAGGCTTCTGCTTCCTCAGCTGATCTGATGATTTCAGAAAGTTGTATTCCACTGAAAGTGCTTCAGAACAGGAGCTGAGGTGAAGGCTCTGCTGGTAAGGTGTTCGTGTGAAAGCTTAAGGATTGGAGGTCCCGCCCCAGAACTCAGGAAGAGTTAGACACATGCCTGGACAGCACGCAGGAGACCCCTGAATCCTCTCTGCTAGCCAATTTGTGAGCACCATGTCCAGTAAGAAAAGCTCATCAGAAACTGAGGTGCAGAGAGATTGAGAAAGATACCCAGGGTTGAGTTCTGACCTACACACACATACACATACATACACAGATGCACACCTGCACACATACATGCACACACATACACCATGCATGTGCACACATATATACACATATACAAGTACCTGGATAAAAACATGTATGTGTGTCTGAACATACATATACATACTTTACAACTAATTGAAAATGGAAAATTTCAGACATTTTGCACATTTTTTTCATACTAGTGAACTTACATTGAAAATAAATCTTGGACATGCTGTGCTTTGGATGTACTTGTCTCCTACCTTGTTTCTCACAGGCCTGTGTATTTTAACCCTTGGTCCCCAGCAGTTGTTCATGTTTGGAAAGGTTGTGAAGCTTTGGGGGGTCAGGCTGGGGTAAGTGAACCTTTGTGATCATGAGCTACAGACCAACCCTGCTTCCTGTCTCCACTCTGCATTCTAATCCACTTAGGTGACATCAAGTTCCCATCACTATGGCCACAGCCTCCTCAGGCCACCATGTCTTTCATACTGCAATCACCTACGTCCCCTGTCACCATGAGTCAAGATGTATCTCCATCCATTAAATTGTGTTGGATAAATGCCATAAAAGCAACCAAGGAAAGATATTTTCACCTTGATTTTTCTCTGTAGGTGCACACAGTTAGAATAGAGCCATAGTATGTTTATTATTAAATTTAAGAAATAACAAGGGTGTTTTGTTGTCTTTGAAACACAGAGAGTCAGAATTCAGTTCATAGCTAGAATCCAGTCTGAGTCAGTGTAAGACTATTACTCCATCTTCTAGTCCTGACTCCAGCTCCTCATCATACGCACCCATTCTTCCTGGAAACTTAAAGTCTCTATTTTAAGAATATTTAGAAAATCATGTCTGAGAAAATGCTCTTTACTGCTATATCAGAAAATTATAGGAAGGCAGGACTCGGCTGCATTTATCCGCTTTTGTATAGTAGGTAGCTTCAAAGTTTCCCATAGAGTTCTTGTGTTAGTTCAGTTGAAATCAGGTTAATGAGGAGGGAGTGATGCATGGCTGACGAGAACCAAAGTTGGCAAGCAGTTTTTCTTTCAACGACAATGTAGTTAAAGAACAGACAGGTGTCATTCAAACAATAGAAATAGGTCATGAGGCACAAGCGGCCAAGTGCTTGAATACATGCGCTTACATAGTTTATCTCAACACCTCTCCTTCCTCTTCCCTATTCATTAAAACTGGAGACAAACCAGGTAGAGAAACCGCATCTCTGCAGGGTCACCGAAGTCCTGATCGTTAAACCTTGCACAGATTGAGGTTATGGGGAGGTTAAGTAGTAAAATGGGAGAAAATTAACTTGTCAGTGTGAGGCTGTGTGGCTGGCTAGCGACGGTTGCTAGGTCCCTGTGTGTGGGTACAGCACACCGACTCAGAGGTGCACCTATCTGCAAGGGGGTTACAGCCCCCTAGATTGCATGACAATCATCCAATTTAGCCACCAGCCAGGGTTTTACTAAGTAATATCTCAGACAGGGTGCTCTCTGACAGGGCGTGTGTATGAGGATAAATTCCAGTCCAGTGCATTCCAGGAATGGTCTGCTTGCTGTTGAATGTGAGGATAAAAGACTCGTTTAACTGAAAGGAGCATGGTGGACACCCACAACGTGACTGCTTCGAAACTATCAGGTCACAGAGTGAAAAAAGCAGTTTTTTGTTTTGTTTTGTTTGTTTTGTGTGTGTGTGTGTCTTAGAATGCATGCAGTTGAATTCATTCTGTTGCAATGGGGTTTTATTTTCACGTTCTGTATTTAAATGTCCTATTAATAATGACAAAGTTGTGGTTTTGTGTCTGTGTACACACACACACACACACACACACACACACACACACACGTTTATATATAATCTCAACCTGACAGATTTGCCAAACTGCGTACATCTGACAATGTAATGGAAGGGGTGAAGGCTGGGGAGATGGGTGTTTACGTATATCACTGCTGGTCAGAAACTACAACTTACAGCAGCTGTGGAAGGAAGCTCGGCACTGTTCATTACCAGTTCTAGTAAATAACCCTTTTCTAGGAATCCGTCTCTAAGCACACAAGTGCATACTGTTTTGAAATCACTCACTATAGATCTACCTGGATAGTGAAAGACTGGACAAGACTAAGCATCCTCGGTGGGACTCTTGCTGCCTGATAAATGGCTCTGGGAACAGACCTGTAAAAGGAGAGAAGGGATATTTTATGCTCTGCTTTGCAGGGGTCTACAGTTTTAAGGTAGGGAAGAGCACAGTGGAAGAGGTATGTCTTGCAAGCACCCATTTGTTCACGAAAGAGTTGTGCGATTAGACAATCTACGTATTTTCTCCTGACCAGAACAATGAGCCAGTACTGAGTGGAGGTTTACTGACGGAAGATTCAGAGAGGTTAAAAAGAGAAGTCACCTTTCCCCGGATAAATCAGCTTTTGCAGACTGGGTTTTGGCACTATGTAAATATTTTATAATGCAATTAAATTAAACATTCCAAATGCCATCCTTATAAAAGAGAAGCAGAAGCAGATGAGCCCAACCAGGCTGAGGTTGGGCTCCCATGACACACACTAGTTTCAAGTGACATTAAAGCACACTCCCGTCATTATGTAACTATGTGGTGCACCTGAAATATGAATCTGCAAACAGTAAGAGTTTTGGGTAGAAAAATAACTCTCAATAACTTTATTATTCACATACATCTGAGTATCTTTTAGTTTTTATAGTAAACATAATTCATAATAAGGCTGATGTTTGATAGGGAGGCTAAAAAAAAAAAGACAGAAAGATGATTAAAGTTAGGAGAACTCTACAGTACTGAGTTTGAAATCAAAACACCATAAGAAACTTGTATTTTATCTTAAAAGGACCTATAGCTTTTGGAGGAGTAGCTGACTCCAGTTTAGGAATGAGAAAGATTCTGGGACGTCATGCTAGAGGAGGAAGTGAAGCAGTTCTCCTGGAGGTCTGGAGATTGAAGATACTGATTCCTGGTGATTCTGGCTTAACAAACAGGAAGAAGCTGGTCGTGACAGTACGTTTGAGCAACTGACAACACCTCAAATGTATTTGCTTCCACGGACCATGTTGAGAGCAAAGCAGGTTGGATAAATGCCAGCAGATCCCATGATTAATTAAGGTGAAAGCTGTTAAGTAAAACGAGGTGGATTGATATCCGGAGAACACGGAGCCCTATCCTGCCATTGGAACTTTTTATAATGCACATTGACATTCACTGGCCTCTAAGTTCCTCGTTCTGCCCCCTCTGTCTGGTGGGCCTGTGGCTTTTGTCTGTGATATCCAATGCAAGGTCATAAATTATAACAGAACAGTCACTTCCACACACCAACCACCATGGTGGATAAAGTCAAAGAAAGATGAAATATTCCAGATGATAACTAGAGATCAATCTCCAGAAGAACTGCCCTCTTAGTTGCCACCTATGAGCATATGAATTGCTCTGTCTTGAACCTGAGAGTATCCGACTCTAGAATCATGAGGGGGATAACAAAGTAACCAGCATTGTTGTAACACACTAATTCAGGGATATACTGTGTTGCTGTGGATTACAGAAACATGGGAGAATGCCCATTTTCCAACAGGGATGTACGCCTTAGGTAGCAAGGAAACCGTAGGAAGATTATAGATATGAGTATTTTAGATAGTAAGTGCAGAATATAATATAATGTGAATAAGAATATTGTCTTAATCGGGGTTTCTATTCCTGCACAAATCATCATGACCAAGAAGCAAGCTGGGCAGGGAAGGGTTTATTCAGCTTACACTTCCACAATGCTGATCATCACCAGAGGAAGTCAGGGCAGGAACTCAAGCAGGTCAGGAAGCAGGAGCTGATGCAGAGGCCATGGAGGGATGTTGCTTACTGGCTTGCTTCCCCTGGCTTGCTCAGCCTGCTTTCTTATAGAACCCAGGTCTACCAGCCCAGGGATGGCTCCACCCACAATGGGCTGGGCCAGGGATGGCTTCACCCACAATGGGCTGGGCCCTCCCCCCTTGATCACTAGTTGAGAAAATGCCTTACAGCTGGGTCTCATGGAGGCATTTCCTCAACTGAGGATCCTTTCTCTGTGATTAACTCCAGCTTGTGCCAAGTTGACACAAAATCAGCCAGTACACATACAATCTATATGGATCTAGGCAATGCCATCTGTGATAATTTGTATACGCTTGGTCCAGTAGTGGCACTATCAAAAGGTATGGCCCTGTTGGAGTAGGTATGTCATTGTGGATGTGGAATTAAGATTCTCATCCTAGCTGCCTGGAAGTTAGTCTTCCACAAGCAACTTTAAGATGAACATGTAGAACTCTCAGCTCTGCCTGTACCATGCCTGCCTGGATGCTGCCATGCTCCCCCCATCTTGATGATAATGGACTGAACCTCTGACCCTGTAAGCCAGCCCAGTTAAATGTTGTCCTTATAAGAGTTGCCTTGGTCACGGTGTCTGTTCCCAGCAGTAAAACCCTAAGACACCACCACACAAAGTGAAAATTACACAGTTCTACCTGCCTCTTATGAAACATTCATTTACGTTGATTTATCTGCTAGGTGTGTGCATGTTGGGGGCGCATTTGTGTGACCAGGAGAGCCTGTGTGGGTCGGAAGATGATTTCTCAGAGTCAGTTCAGTTCTCCTCTTGTGATCTTTCGAAGCAAATTTATGTCTTCTGGTTTTTACTTTATGTATTACTGATACATGTTTGACACCCATAAAACACTTTTGTTGAGAAAGAAACCTGAGTCTAATTGTTTATGCTTCTAACTATAATTTTACATAAAATACATAGTAAAATATTTTTTTTACAGGACCTGATGTCCAGTTTAGGGCATCACACACAGGAGGCAAATTGAGATGTAGTCCCCCCGCCCCACCAGAGGAAGGCTCTCAACCACCAAAGCTACATCCATAGCCCCAGACATACAGGGGCCATGTTAATGATATCATTGTCAAACTCTAGTGAAGGGAAATTCTACAGAAGAGATGATCTGATCTTTAAAAAAGGGTAAGAAATATAGAGTTGAGATGAAAGCCAGCAATTTAAAAAATAAGTAACCAGCTGCAATCAGTGTATCTTTATTCAATCTGACAAACTAGCTAAACTTTATATTACTATTCAATAATCCCTGATAAATACCCATGATCAAAATGCAGAGGTGATGTGGCTGTCTTTCAAGGGAAGTCCCAATATTTTAGAAATGTATTCCAAAGTATATCGATGTGAGAAAATTGCTTTGAAATAATGTAGGGCATTCACATAGATGAAGAGCGTTAGGTCATGAGTCAGGACTGCAAACAGCCAGGGGAAGGAGAGGGTTTCCTATTATTCAGCTGTTGCACAAGTTTGAAACTTTCCATTATGTAAAGTTTTTTAAAAATGCATATGGATATCTTGTCTCTTGAGAAAAATCCATTCCCATGTTATGGTGTCCCCAGCTGCTGAACCAGGGCACCTGAGCTTGACCATAAAGACTCCTAAAGAGAATTCTTACAAGGGCCCAGAAAGAAAAGTCTCTTAAGTCTTATGTTTTTTCTTCCTCCAGTGATTCCTATCCAATTATAAAACTAAGTGAGGTGAGAAAGTCTAGGCATAAAGACAGAATAAAAGCAGCAAACAAATGAACACATCGCTTCAGAACTGAGCAGATTACCGGAGGCAGTGTACTGCAACAATGCATTGCTGAGTCAGTAAAACTAGATTCCTTTTTCTAGCAATTCCACTAATAAGGCAGTGACCTCAGGCAAATTATATAATTCTGTGGCTTACTTTTCCTTATCTGTAGAGGAGTTTTTCTGTGCTGCCGTTTCTCTGTAAACCAGACTAGCCCACACCATCAGCTCCTCTCTCCCCCATCAGCTCTTCCCTTCCCCTGCCAACCCCTCCCTCCCCATCAGCCCTTCCCTCCCCATCAGCTACCCCTCCCCCATCAGCCCCTCCCTCTCCTAGCAGCCCCTTCTCCTCCAGCCCCGATCCTCCCCTGCCAACCCCTTCCAGCCCTTCCCTGTAACATTCCATCTTCTCCACTCCATGTCATCCTATTACAATGTGTTTGGTTTGGGTATTTTTTTCTTTCACATATGATTTGTTTAAAACATGAATACCATGTGAACATAAGTCTACATTGTCTAGAGATGGTATTTGTGGGCAGGGTTTGTGGGAGACATTCTCTAACGATGGAAGAAGAATCTTATTGACTATGTCAGCAGGTGGGGCTAAGAGAGATAATTCTTTTTTTTTTTTTTTATGTAGTAACTAGGTTCTATATAAAGTGATACATACAACATTATTTCAGCCTCTTATCGAGTAATTTACAAATTCCAAATAAATTAGCAGTGGCATTATGCCTCCTTTACTTCAGTGTGATTGAAAAGTTCTAAAAAATTCTCATGACAGAATTTACACAGGGTGATAACAAGTCTCAGTCTACTGTGAGGGCTACAAATGTTTCTGTAACTGTGTGCACCTTTCTTCATCTAACGTGGGCACACAGATCTCTATCACCGAGGATGATATTAAACCTCCTCCTTCCATTCCATGAGTATCGTTAAAGTAATATGTAAAATTCCCTTTCATTTGCCTGGGTGTAAGTGTTGTCTCTGAGGCTTACTCCTGTTCTGGGTCAAACTCCTCTGCAAACTGATGATTTGAACAGCGTCTCTGGGCTTCTGACTGAATTGCTCTGGTTGAAAACGCTGCCTCCGAACTCCATGAAGGAACCCAATGGCACTCAACTGTACCATGTAGAACTGTGTTACTCAACTGACCTCATCTGAACTTTACCTCCTTTGCTCTCTCCCTCACTGCTCTTAAGTAGCCTTTCTCTTCTCTGTTCTCGGAGAGCTGGGCATATCCTGTCTCTGACTCAGTCCATCAAATCTTTCTCCCATTTGTTGCTTTGTCTGCCCCTCAATTAGACATCACTTCCAAACATGGATGCTTCCTTCTTCAAATGATCTTTGCCTTCCTTGGTTGGGATTAAAGGTGTGCACTAAAGGTGTGTTGTCTTTGTATTCCATCCAGATGGGTCATGGTGTGTGGCTTATCTGGATTCCAGGTGGATGACACAAACCAATGTCTTGGATGTGATCCCCTGCCAGAGAAGCCACCCTGCTGGATTAAAATTCCTCTATGGTAACACTCTTTGCATTTTGTGTTCCTCATGGTTCCCATTCACTCCATGAGTGTGGCTTTTTCCAGATGATGGATTTGCCAGAAAGAGATGCAAATGCTTAGACTTTGTTGACCCCTGTGGTGCAGTACTCTCTCTCTCTCTCTCTCTCTCTCTCTCTCTCTCTCTCTCTCTCTCTCTCCACGCACATTTGTTCACAGATCTAACTGAGGCCACATAGGATGTCACTGCCGTTGCTCACAAAGTAAGGTGAGCTTTACTTTTGGGTCACAGACGAGAAGACATGACTGGTTCGTGATCCCAGCAAGCTGTCCAGGTGAGTTCTGATTCAGTGGGGGAGCCTATGAAAGACCAGGAGAGGTGCACTCTGGGTAATGAATCTTGCAGGTGCTAATGGAGAACAAGAACCAACTTATTTTTATGAGGAGTTAACATGGAACATGTGGCCTTGCTAATAACAAATCTCAGAATTGTTCAGAGTTGCCTCCATAGGTATGGGTCAGACTACCAAACAGTTACACTTTTTCGCCTCTTCGTTTCCCTCTGTCCAGAAGCCCCAGGAAGGTCTCTATTGAGTAGTTTTGATGCAGATTTCAGAGATAGGTAACTGGGAAGCCTTATTCCTGCTAGTGGCTTATTTTCTCACTCAGAAGAGAGAGAACGGATAAGACTGCCAGAGTTGGTGCTCCCAGTCCTGCAGTTACAGAGCACTCAGCTTCTCTGAGATGGAGGGCAGAGCTCATGTTGAGGGCACAGGGTGAAGGCATCACCAGGAGTGGAGAGAAAGCATTCATGTCAAAGTCCCAAGATTCACTCTTCTCTTAGTCCATGAAGACTGAAGTCATAACACATTGTATTCTAAGGACTCAAGAAGGGGAGATTTGTACATTTCAGGATGGCTTCTCTATCTTGAGGCTGGGCTAACATCCTTAACCCTGTCCATTTTAATTCTCCTGGTGCACTAGAATGTCCTAAAGTATGTACAAACACTTCATTAAGCAAATAAATTTTAATGCCAGTTGCAAAACAAAGCTTAAAATCCATTCTGTTCTAATTCCATTTCTAAATCATGTCTAACTTCATTTTTCCAACAGTGTGTCACAGTTCTTCAAGGAGAATTAATGACAGAAAAAAAGAAGAAAGTATAATTTTTTTTCTGATTTTAAGATGGCAATACCAGAGAAAATACCTTAAACTTTTAATATAAAGGCCTCCTAATGTTATAAAAAATCCCAGGGCAAAGCTGAAGTTCAAAGATTAAATCTCCTTTCAAGTGAAAGTCAAAATATATTAAATTCTGATATCAAATTATTTCCCCTGTGGAATTAAATGTTTGAAGTTTGAAACTTGTATGTTGTAATTAAGACTTAACTCTCTTCCTCATTATGTAACTCAACCCCTCCCAGAGATTCTGGATGCTTTTCTAGGACTCAGCCTTTTAATAGCTGTGTTTCTGAATTTACCCCAACCCAATACACACATGCACAGACAGAATACATATATGCACATTATGCATACATGCATAAACATACTCAAACATACACACATATATACATGCACACATATACATGTATATACACAAACATACATACACACATACATGCATACATATGCATATACTGCATACAAATACACAAGCATACACACATGCAAACATATGCATACATACACACAGACAAGCCTGCACACTTATGTATACATGTATACATATACACACATACATACATACATGCATACCCATGCATAATACACACACTCAAACTCACACACCCTTACACATGCATACATATTTATACATGCATAAACTTATGCAAACATACATACAACACATGCACACATGCATATGTGCATATACATACACAAGCATACACATATACCTACACATGCACACATATGCATACATGCATACTCTTACACACAAACATATACACATAACTTACATACATGAATATGCATACACAAGCATACACACATATATGCATGCACACATATGAATACATGCATGCACATACAGACATGCACACACTTACATACTTCCTTAGTGGCTGTAAACGTGGGAGCTTCATTCCTGCTCCCAAGCAGTTGAAGGGCTCAGAGATGCTGACAATATCCAATTTATACTTTACAAATTTTGCAGGAATCTTTCCTCAGAGAAGACAGAGGAAGAGACAGGAGAGTGTAATGCTCTGGAACATATGTGTGCACATGTGTACTCTCAAGGAAAGAAATACCTTTCCTTCACCCCCACATCATTTCCAAGTTCTAATGACTCTCTTCCTTTTGCACTTGTTTATAGATGTATATCTCATAGAAAGATGCCCATCTTTATCCTGTTTAGTATTTGAGATTTCTGGGTCCTGGGCTATACTTATATAAATCAATGTACAGGTCTCGACAAATATAGCAGAACTAGACTCAGCAAGTGCAGTTAGCTAAAGTTCGGTGTGTTCAGAAGCTTAGCGTAGCCCACAGGAATGGTGGCGTCCCATGTTCTCCCCCTCAGCAGCTAGAATTGGTATAAAGAGCAATGCTGGTGTGAAGCGGCACCGTGAGAGATACCGGCCCACAGGTCAGTGAAGAGACAGAGGAGAACCAGTGAACAGCATTTTATTCCTGTTTCACTCCTGTTGAAATGGCCTTCCTTATTTAAATACTTGACAACACTTGGCAGAGCATAAGAGTAAAAGTTGTAGGAATAAGCCCCCTTCAACTTTCCTTCTTCTCTATTTTTTATCTGAGGAGAAATTCACGAGACATTTCCCAGAATAAGTCAAGTGATCTTTATTTCAGTATGCCTGTTGATTCTGATTTGGGCTATAGACATCCTCATTGTTTTAGATGTGTTATTTGCAAAAGAAACAGAACATGCTGGAATTAATAGCACCAGGGAGATTGAGGGCAAATAATTCTAATGGGACAAATAATATATCATTTATTAGAACTATTCCTTGGGGCTCACTTTACAGACCAAAATAGCATACTATTTAGCAACCTCTAACAAGATTCAGGGTTTGTGACTCTACAAAAAGCCTTTATATACAGCCTAAATTAAACAGCATATTAAAAATGAATGGTAGGCCAATTCCCTACAATTATACTTCTATCAGGGGAGCAGACAGCCTGGTTTACATGATATTAGCAACTTTTAGCAGTGAGTCATTTTTTTTTCACACTTTCAGATGATTCAATTTGTCAATGAGCAAGCATAGTTCAATGCCTCTAGGAAAAATTGAAATTATCTGTCAATTTATTTAAGGACATGGGTGTCTGGTAGTAGACACTGGGATGCATTGCCTGGAACTCTCTTAGAGAAATGAAGGGCCGATTTGCACAGTTTTGGAGATGATGCTAAACTTCAGCTAGTAGCACCAACCCTTAAGGGGATTGTGGTGAAGGAAGTTGACTCATTCAAGGTCATATCCAGTGACTAGCAGCATGAGGATGTAAAGGTTTGATTTTCAGCCACCACCTTAGATAACTTATAAGTTCAAGGCATTGATAGAACACGCCCCTGCTTTTAGTGGTAAATAAAAAAATGAATGGTTTCATATGATATGCTACCTCCTGCTACTCTCTGGCCCCAGCAGTGGCTGCCCATTTGTGACTCTGCAGCAAACTCTGCTCATATGCCCAGCATCCTCCCCTTTATACCGGTAAATTCTCACTCCACAATACGTGCACACAATAAACCCAGAGCCAATTGATATTGATATGAACTTCCCACCCAGATAAGAAAAATTATATTGTAACAGTCCATCCCTTATAAGATATTCATAGCTACCAGTGGCCACAAGGGGTTTGGTCATCCCTCTTCTCTTCCATCTTCTCTTCCTTTTTCCTCCTTCTTTCTCTCTGGCCTCTCAAAAACTCTGTGCCCACCCTACTTTTTTATTGTCCAATCACAGGCCTTGCCTTATCTTGTACCTGCCTTCTCCTGCAGATGGACATCACAGCTGCTAACCCAGGACATGTTACCCAGCAAAGCCATCCTTTAGAAATGAGAACGAAATGCAAACTTCTCCTGACTAATGAGAAAAAGGAAGGGTGATGACTGACAATAAAACACTCAAGAGAGTAAACCCTCAGTGGAATAAAAGTCCACAGTCTCACTGGTAGTTCTGCAATCTCATACAGTGTGTGAAGTCAGGTTACGCCAACAACAAGGGTTGAAATACCACCCTTGATAACAAATTTTACCTTCTATAAATCAGTTGACAAGTTAGAAGAGGACAGAATATGTCTGGGTCATATTGACATGAAAACAGGACAACACGCTGCAAGAAAACTAAAGACCAATATTTCCCAAGAAAAAATATAATAAATCTTTAATTAAACATTAGCAAACTGAATGCATGTGTGACCATTGATATATTCAATGTGTATTGTATATGCTAAGAGATGCCTTAGTGGGTCATGATAAAGTTACTTTCTGACTCAACGAAGATCCTCAGGACACTGCCTAAATTAAAAGCAGGTTAAAAATTAAAGGCATTCCAATTCCCTACAACTGTTTATTTAATTATTTTCTCACAGCCTGACTTTGATCCTTCGGATCCTTGCAGTAGAAGAAGAGAAATAATTTCTACAAATTGTTCTTTGAGTTCCATGTGCCTGCAGTGGCACATGTGTTACACACATGAGCACACACACACACCCATGCATACATACATGTGTATGTACATACACATATATGCGCACATAGGCACACACATGCACACAAATGTGCATATACACACATACATGTACACACAGGCACACACATGCAATCATACTTGCACACTGAATAAGAAAAATATTTTAACAAGTACATTGTGGAATAGAAGAAATATAAAAAAAAACCGAATTCTGCTAATGCTCTAGAAATTTTCCATAAACTTTTAAAATATGCCTGTTCACTCTAACCTTGAGGGTAATTTTTCTTTTTTCTGATAATTGAAGAGAGGATTTCATGTGATAAGGGAACCTGGAAGAAAAAGTGCCATTCTTAAACACTCTTGCAATCCAATGTCATTCCTGTGAGAAACAAAAGGAGAAGTTTCCTTATTTTTCCAGTTACGCTTCATTTACAGTGCATGTTGTTTTTAGTGATGACTAGATAATTTGTATCATGGTATGTATCTGGTTATACCATGGGGAGACTGCCTTTTAAAAACATATTTAAGGTGATGTGTTATGCCATGTTTCCTCTTCCATCAAGTCATCCTTGAGAGAGAGAGAGACAGACAGAGACAGAGACAGAGAGATAGATAGACAGACAGAGAGACAGAGAGATAGATAGACAGACAGATAGATAGATCAGTGTGTATATGAGGGGACCGCAGAGGACATCAGAGTATCCACCGAGTGCAGAGGACCCCGTAAGTAGACGACAAATATCTGAGGTGGACACTGTGAAGCATTTTCTCTCCACAAGCTGATGTGCTGACCATACATGATGAGCTACAGTCATAGACAATGAGTCCCTGAAGTTAGAAATACAAAAAATGTGCAAACATTCCTGAGCAGTGGGAACATGGAGCGTATAGAGCACCCCAAAGCGCCCCTCTCGGTTCCTCTACGTGGAAGGTAGGTAAGAACTGTGCCATCTTAAACAATTTTCTCAATATCACCAAGCCTTGGTTCTTTAGTTGAAAACTAGGAGTTGTATTAGAAACGCTATGCACTTATTGAGTGATTCCAGTGGGATGAAGCAGGAATTTCTGGCACATAGTAGCTGTTTAATAAACAACTAATTTAATCTCCATTTTCCCCTTTTATCCTCTCATGTGGAATATGTGCTAATCTCGGAAGAAGCCATACATTTCTATGTAAATCTTCCTGGGTTGAAAACCACAGGGAGAGACAATTAAGTTTAATCGATGAGCCGATGTAAACAGCCATTAACAGATGCCCCATTTATAGTGGCTAAGGCTGACTGCTTTGCAACTGCTTCTTATAAAATATGACATTAATCAAGAAGACTAATTTTGGTGCTGATGTGGTTTAAAGTGTTTCCACTCAAATTCCACCGGGGAACAGTAATATGTTCACAAACAGCAGCCACGGGGGCAAATCCTGTTGCTAATCTCACCTATATTAACTTTTTCTCCCATGGGAGTATGATTCATTTCAGAATCTAACAAAGAAAACAGGATGCAGAGAGAACTGAGAATTTAATTTTGTGATTGCATGATACTTTGGATCTTAGGACATTACACATTGCTTTCTTTTCTTTTTTCCACTTCATTACTTCATTTATTTATTTTTTATTATATCCACATATTACAATATATCCTGATCATTCTTTGCCCCCCCCCAACCTTCCAGTTCCTTCCCATCTCCCTGTCTATCCAGATCCACCCTCTTTCTGTCTCATTAGAAAACATACAGACATCTAAGGGAAAATAATAAAATAAACTGTAATAAGATAAAACAACAAATACGTCAGAACACGCCAAGACAAGCAAACAGAGGTAAGAGCCCAAGAAAAGGCAAAGGAGGCAGATGCAGAGATCCGTCTGTTCAAACACTCAGCAATCCCATAAAAGGACAACTCTGGAAGCCATGATACATACACAGGGGGCCTGTAGGGATTGAACAACAACTCCCCAATAAAAATAAAAATACAATAAATAAAAAAGGAAAGAGGAAAGAGCCTCGAGACCCAGTGTCTCAGTCAGGGTTCTATTCCTGCAGAAAACATCATGACCAAGAAGCAAGTTGGGGAGGAAAGGGTTTATTCAGCTTACATTTTCACATTGCTGTTCATCACCAAAGGAAGTCAGGACTGGAACTCAAGCAGGTCAGGAAGCAGGAGCTGATGCAGAGGCCATGGAGGGATGTTGTTTACTGGCTTGCTTCCCCTGGCTTGCTCAGCCTGCTTTCTTATAGAACCCAGGTCTACCAGCCCAGGGATGGCACCACCCACAATGGGCTGGACCCTCCCTCCTTGATCACTAGTTGAGAAAATGCCTTACAGCTGGATCTCATGGAGCCATTTCCTCAACTGAAGCTCCTTTCTCTGTGATTAACTCCAGCTTGTGTCAAGTTGATACAAAACCAGTCAGTACACTGTTACAAGACCTACAGAGATGCTGTTGACTTCATTTCTGTTGGGTGACCATGGCTAGGCAAGCAATCCCACCCTTAGGGGTAGTTTGTTTCTTCAGTGAAAAAACTAAATCTTCATTTGTAAGTGGTTGTCCATGAAGGAATGCTTCTGGCTTAGGGATTGGGTCATGTGTCTACCTCTCCTTTGATGTCCAGAACTCCCTTTGGCTCAGGCCTGTGCATTCTTCCACAGTCTCTCGTGAGCTTGTTGGGTCCTGTTTTATCCAGAAGGCCTTCTTCTTGTGGTACCCTCCGTCCCTCTGGCTCTTACCTTCTTCCTGCCTGCACGTCTGCAGGGTTCCCTGAACCCTGAATGGGACATTTGAAACAGATCTTCTGTGTAGAACTAAGCGTTTCAGGGTTTTTGCACGTTGTCTGGCTGGGGGTCTCTGTATCTGTCCCCACACTACAGGAGGAAGTGTCTGATGATCAGCTGAGCTAAGCTCTGATTTGTAAACACAGCAGAATGTTGTTAGGGGTCATTTTATTGCTACGTCCCTTTAGTTGAACAGCAGTATTTGTTTTTCCCCTAGGTCCCCGGGTTACATAGTCTCAGGTTTTTATTCACCCAAGCAGCAGCCTTGGATATGGGTTTCTTCTTGTGGAGTGGGCCTTAAGTCAAATCAGATGTTGGTTGGTTACTCCCACAAGACTCGTGCGGGCATTGTAATAGGGATTGTGCACAGCACTGTAGACAGAAGGTTTCACAGCTGGGTAGATGTTTATCTCTCCCTCTTGATGGCATGCAGTGCACCTGAAAATAAGGGATGAAGTCTCATGGTATGCACCGGATGGAGCCTCCGTGCTCAATGACTTGTGTATATATCGTCCTCTGCAAAAGGGCTTTGCTGTCAGTTTGTGCAGAACTATTCTCAGCCTTGGCAATAGCTTGGGATGCCTGGGGCTCTTATTGGACCCCTTTGGCCAATAGCTCTACTGGATGTAACTAGTTCAGAGTTCTGGAAACTTCCTTTCGATGAGAGATGTCCAATTGGGTCTTTTCCTCCTGTTATTTGGTGATTTTATTTGGTCACCTTCATATGTGTATGTGTACATGATGTATGTGTGTATGTGTGTATGTATATATTCTACTGTATTAGGTTTCCATACTACCCATCAAATGGTCTTTAATTTTAGCTGCCTCTGCCCATATTCCCTCCTTCATCTCCCTCTTCCCTCCCCATATCCACTCGATCTTTGGGAATAGAAACAGATTGAGGAGAGGCCACAACAGGTACTCTTCTGACACAGAGCTGGAAATAAGATCGTTATGTGTGTGGGGGAGGTGGATTTTGAGGAGCGGATGGAGTGGAGGTAAAGGTGTTAGGTCAGCCTACCTGCTTCCAAAGGACATTCTAAGTATTTTCCAAACTATTATTTGGTGTGATTTGATCAATAATGGTCCTACGGAGTACCGAGCTGACCCCATGCTTTCTACTCAGAATCTCTTCCTGCATCGGATAATGAATTTTCACTGTCTTTTATCACTTAAGACTTCATATTGCATCCTGAGTCTTGCCTGTCCATTTGGCTGTGCACACAGATTCCCAAGGGAGTCCATGTCACAGTGCTGTTTTCTGCTGCATGAAGAACTGCCCCTTGTACATAGGGATAAACATCCACGGAACTGCAGCCCCTCCGCACGACCGAAATGAGGCATGGATACACCACAGCTCTCGCAAAGAAATCTTAGAAACTCAGTATTGACTTACATTTCAGACACCGAAGCACCACAAAATTTGTTCGGGTGTCCGATGAGCAGAACGGTGAGCTCCTAAAGGGCACTGCAGCTGTGCAAAGTTCGCGGAAGTCCCCAGCACAGAGTCCAGGACCAGCCCCCCCATCTTCAAAGCCTCTCCTGTCTCAGTTCTGGGTGACCGCGTGCTGCTTAGTCCCAGGGGCATGCCTGTGATGAGGGACGGTCTAGCCTAGGCTAACTGAGTTGAGAGACCCACCTTTGCGATGGACTGGACAGCATCATTCTGTGATCTTAGGTCCCCTAAGATAAATCAAGTTCATGCTCATAGGGAAATCCTCTCAGAAACAACGCCTGTCAATAAAAACGACGACTGCCAATGAGCTGAGGCAGGAAATAGGAGGTGGGATGCTGGTGGGAAGAGAGGATTCTGGGAAATAGAAGGATGGGAGATTTGTTTGGGCTGGAGCACGGAGGAGTTGTAAACCTGCTGGTAGCTGAACTCAGGACAGAATAAGCGGGGGTTAGCCCAGAACTTGACCACATGAGGTTGAGGAGAGGTAACTAACCATGTGGAAGACAGAATAGTTTGAATGGGTTAAATACATTACTAGAGCTAGTCAGAGAGTGAGCCGGAGCTATACCGTAGGTATTTATTAATAGTCTCAGAGCCGTCGTTCCTGGAGCAGAGACTGGGAAGGGTGATTCATTTTTCACACCTACCACCACGATTCCTCTACCACACTGGTCTGTACCCACAAACCATCAGCCAGCACCCACCCTTTCTTCCTGAATTTGCTTTTGTCAGGCTTTGTCAAAAGGAAAGAGACGTCTAATGCTGACATTGGTTTATCGAACCTCTGAGGGCCATCTTCTTTCCTTATTTTAAAAATGGGCAGAGTAATATGATGCCTCCCAAAAGATAGGACAAAGCTTTGTACAGACACAATGTAGCGTCTCAAAAAGACAGTGCCAGGCAACCATGGCTAGCTGAAAACAATAAAAAGGGACGTTGGATTCGTCCTGGGTCTGCACAGACACCTAGGAAGCGGATGCCTTCCATAATTCCCCATCAGGAATGGGCGAGTGCTGAGGCAGCGCTTCTCTGGCGCTTATGTTACAGGGAAATGGATTTTTGTATATTTAATTAAGGTTTCTAATCAGCTCTTGTGAGATTAATTAAAACAGATTATCTGGTGGGCCCAATCTGATTCCGGAAGCCTTTTAGAAGCTGTTCTCTCTGGCTGTGACTTGAAGGGAAGTCATGGATTTACAGCAGGTGAGGATTCCACCGCCCCCGCTGATGAGCAGGAAGGAGGCCTCTGCTGTAGGCTTGCTTCACAGCCAGCAGGGAGTGAGGACTAAACTTAGAGCCCTGCGCCCCCGGCCCCCCAATCCTAGGGCCGATTTGGCCCCCAAGCCAGGCACACCTGGGTCTTGCCTACAGCATGCGGGGAAACACCTCGGTAAGGCTGCCTACAGTCTTAACCACTCTCCGGACTTCCCCAAGAGCAGCTGTGAAACACGCTTGGATTTTTTACACCCGCGGACAGCCACGGGGTAAGGAAATATGCAACTGACAGGCCCATGAGGTTGTAGACCAAGGCTATCTATCCAGCATGAGTTAATAAAAAGATTTTTCGGGGCTTTTTTTTTTTCATGAAATCTTTGAAACTTTATTTTTAACATGACTGCCCTCCTCTCTTTCAATTTCTATCCTGTAACAGGCTTCGTTTTTAGTTCTTGGGGTCTTTATAGTGAACATGACAGTTAGGCAAACCCCCTATCGCCCCCCCCCCGCCTCTGTGAGGGTGTTCCTCTATCTATCCACCTACTCCTGCCTCAGTGCAAGAGCATTCCCCTATACTGGGGCATTGAGCCTTCACAGGATCAAGTGCCTCCCCTCCCATTGATCCCTGATAAGACCATCCTCTGCTACATCTGTGGCTGCTTTAGGGTTAGCTAATAAAGAGTCTTGCGGCTTTCTAGAACACAGGGTGAGAAGCTGTGAAGAGAAACGACAGAAATCATCAAGGAGTTCATAGTGATTGGTGGACTAGGGAAGAGAGACACCAGCGGCTTCAACTGGAAAGGGACACACACGTGGGACGGAGGTGCGATCTTGGATGGCCTGAGTGGGGACCAGAGGTAGGCTAGGGGGAGACCGGAAAATGAGCTCGAAGCCGGCTGGCCCAGAGCGCAGAGCAGCAAGAGAGACACGGCTCGCATGGTAGGAGGAAACCAGCTACTCACACGCTCTTTGTGGCTCACATGTGTCTCACACACATACGTCACACGATGCTGATGATGATGCTGATGAAGATGAAAGTGATAAATAACAATTTTAAAAGAAATAACAAATGTTCTAAGGAAAAAAAAAAACCAAAAACAAAACCCCAAACAGCCCTAAATACTGCAGGACGGACTACGAAATAATCCATTTCTTAAGGAAAAAATTATGAAGCTTCTCAAAAAAAATCTAAAAATAGATCTTCCACGTGACACCAGTATAATATTCCTGGGTATTTACCCAAAAGACTCTATGTAGCACAGGGATATCTGTACTTCAGTGTGCACTACAGCACTCGACTAGTCCCAATAATCAGTGGTAATTATATAATAGTCAAGTTATTGTGACACAGTTCACGACAGTTACATTATAGAACCAGCCTGCGCAGCCTCTTTGCACAGTCCAGGGATTGACCTAACCTGTGGTCAGATAAACGAACACACGATGGAGAAGCAGACATACCCAAGACGGTCAGCGTGTTTATTATGTAGAGCGGAACATGGAGGGGTTTATTACACACAGCTGGACGGGAGTCGGGGTACCGGGCACGCAGCGGATGGAGGAAGCAGATTTAGCCAGTCTTAGTAGGAACAGACTCTGTAGCAGGCCATCTACAAGCCGTGCGTGTCTGGGAGAAAGTCATAGTGGCCGTTTCCTGCACAGCCTGTTAACATTCGCACATGCGCCAGAAAGCTCTGCCACTTTTTGTGCCTGGCCTGGGGAAAGGTTTGGCCTTTCCTGGAGCTAGCCTGGGAAAGGGTTTGCTATTTCCGGTGGGTCTGAGGTCAGCAGTACTCATTAACCCAGGGGGTTGTTCATTCCCCACAGACCCGCTGCTCAAGCACAAAGAGCTACAGGAATAAAATGTGGTGGGTGCGTGTATATATGAATATATCTCTATTGTCCCACTCTGAAAGAACCAAGTTATCCTGTTAGTGAGGGAGGCGCGAATGCAGATAATCACACTGACAAAGGTAAATGCCAGGTGCTCCCTTTCTTTGTGGACGGTAGATTACGTAGAGATATGTAAGTGTATGCATACATGACAGGAAAGTAGACACAAAACTGTCCAGGGAACAAAGAGGATGGGCTGGCTGGAAGGACTGAAAAGGGAGGCCATGGGTGCCTAGGGAGAAATGTATGGAACATACAAGCTTCCTGTACAAAAAATAAAAGAGAGGGTATTTCCTAAACGCCATGACCCCAAACAGATGACTGTTCCCTGTGTGCAAAACCGAGTTCGGGAAGAGAGACGTAACTGTTGTGTTAGTCATCATAACTGATCCCCACTCCACAGAGGGACGATGGCGACCGCCACAGACCTGATGCTGTTTGCATGTTGCTCCTGAGTCCTTGAGACATGAGGATTGGAGCAGTACCTGCTCGTCGGATTCTTGCAAACCCGGAGCCAGGGTCCTCAGTCGGGTTCTACACCCATAGTTTTGGTGCCAAATAAAGTGACTTGCTGAAAGAAGGAACAATTTCCAAACTAACTTTACCCTTCCATTTGTGCTGGTCCAGCCCACACCACTACTCCACTAGGGCATTGGTGAAGTTGTCTCTGATTACTGAGCTACGCAGTGGTGGAAATGCAATGTTCCAGCAATAAAAACACCATGCACACTCGTGTGGTCCTTTCCCACGTCTGTTTCTGGGCTCATTCCATTTTCCTAGAGTTTATTTGAATGACTGAATACTTCCCTCACGGGCATGGTATTCCATGCATTGCTACCAGCTAATTCTTTGCTCTACCACAATGAGGACCATCCTCTTTAACACAGTACTTTATCATATTAGCAGCAAATTCACCCCTGGAACCCTAAAGCTTCCCCTGCCCCAACCTCCTCTCCCACTCAAGAGGGTCAGAAGTCACCTTCAGTTCTGGTGGCCACAGAAGTAAATAAGTCATAAGGTTCTCTTATTCAGTATTAGCATGCAAAGACATCTTTTCAATGCATCCTCACAAGTGGGAACTCTGTGCAATCTAAGAGTGAACACATAAGTAAGTGGGGTGGGGTTGTGGTTTCAGTGAGAGTGGAATGCTTGGTCGCAGTTAGTGGAACTGTTTGGAAAGGATTAGGAGGTGTAGCCTTGTTGAAGGAGATGTGTCACTAGGGTTTTGAAGCTTGAAAGCCCAAGTCATTTTCAGCCTCTCTTTTTCTGCTTGTGTGTGAGTGATGTCATTCTCAGCTACTGCCCTAGTGCCATGCCTGCCTGCCCCTGAACCTGCTTGCCCACCCGCCTGTCCATCCACCCTCATGTGTCATGCCTTGTTTTTCATGGGATCCAACATCTGACACTGTAAGCTCCAAATAAACTCTTTCTTCCTATGTTGCCCCGGTAAACTTATCAAAGTGATAGAAAAGTCACTAAGACAGATGGTTGCATGTTGTTCTGGCTGGTTTTGTGTCAACTTGAGACAAGCTGGAGTTATCACAGAGAAAGGAGCTGCAGTTGAGGAAATGCATCCATGAGATCCAGCTGAAAGGCATTTTTCTCAACTAGTGATCAAGGCAGGAGGGCCCAGCCCATTGTGGGTGGTGCCATCCCTGGCCCAGCCCATTGTGGGTGGAGCCATCCCTGGGCTGGTAGACTTGGGTTCTATAAGAAAGCAGGCTGAGCAAGCCAGGGGAAGCAAGCCAGTAAGTAACATCCCTCCATGGCCTCTGCATCAGCTCCTGATTCCTGACCTGCTTGAGTTCCAGTCCTGACTTCCTCTGGTGATGAACAGCAATGTGGAAGTGTGAACTGAATGAACCATTTCCTCCCCAACTTGCTTCTTCGTCATAATGATTTGTGCAGTAATAAAAGCCCTGACTAAAACACGTGTAAAACAAAAATAATAAAACTAATGAAAAGTAAGGAGAGTTTTCGAAAATGATTTAGAATGAAGATATTCATCAAAGACTTCATGCTTTATTGGGCCCACTAAATTTATGCTTAATTGGACCTTAGCAAAAAGGGTTGGGTGTTTTATGTCACAGATATAGCCCTAGATGTTGAACATTTGATTTATGCGAAAACGATTTAATCAGTGCAAGCTTATGGTCTGGAGCTGAGTGTGGTGCTACAGTGGCTTCCAAACCTCTGCATTTAACCAGTCTAGAATCGGTATTAATTTTCTGTTTTTTCCTAAAAGTTCACCACATACCCCTTATTTTAGAAGGACATGTATTAATGATATTATGGTTTCTGTCGGCCAGGAAACCAGTTGTTATTTAGTATGCTCTCTTGTTCTCAAGTTCTTTGCAAAGCTTTCATCTCCCTATCTGCCAAGGCTGAGTTCTTCCCTGACATTTATCTGGGGAAGGGTCTGTTTCCATTCTCACACAGTATTGACAGCATTTTTTTTTTTCTTTTTTCTTTTTTTGAAAACTCCCCTGTAAGGGTCTGTTTTTTCTAATGCCGCCAGATTTCTGCTCTTTGCTGCATGGGTCTTCCTAACAGTTCTTGCTTCTGTGTAAATGTATACAGACACATAATTCTCATTTAAAATAATGAATCTTATGATTTATTCTCTCTCTCTCTCTCTCTAAATCAACTTTACCTTCTGTAAAGCTTCTGTAGAGTATATTTCTTTCCAGTCATGGCTAGTTGGCTTCCTAACTGATGAGGTTTGTGTGTATGACCTCATATCACATAACCTTCCACGCTGACATTTTATTTTCTCCTAAGAACACTCATGTGAAAAGGAATAATGAGATGAAGACAAGAACAACATATGAAAAGTGAGAAAAAAAAATAGCTTAGCCAGTTGTCTCTGCAATCTTCATGTCAGACTCACATAAGAAGCTGGCATTTTAGGAGTTGTGAATAACTTGCCTTGTTTGTGTTGGAATTTCATTCTATGACAATGTTCGTTGCAGATAATAATTGCTGTTGTTCATGCCTGAAGCTTACATCTGATTATGACTATGGCTTATTTTGCCAATTAGTGAAGAGTTTTATTCACTAATTAGTCTTAGAGTTCCTGTTTATATCAGAGTAGAGGAAAACAGAACAAAACAAAGGCCTTAAGAAACACAGTTTTAAATATGCCAAACAGAACTGCCCTGTGGTTTGTTCCTGTTGGTTGGTTCCTGTTGGTTAGTGTAGGCTGAGAAACTATATTCTACCCTTATTTTAAATTTATTATTGTTTTCGGTTTCTGCTGTTGCTGAGACCAAAACTACGACTATGAGCAACTGAGGTAAAAACAGAGGTTGTCTTTCTCTTCCAGGTCAGAGTTCATCATTGAGAGACATCAAGGTGGGAATTCAAGGAAGTTCTGCCTGTTATTCCACACAGCAATAGCACCACCCCAGGAACTCACTTCACAGCCAGGAAGTACAGCACAGACCGTGGAGTCCAGAGAAAATCTCTTACGTACTGCATAGAAGCATCACCTGTCAAATTAAAAGCCAAATGGCCTATTAGCTGAGGCAGGAAGTTGAAGAGGAGACATCCAGCAGAGAGATAGGAGTCTGGGAAAGAATCATCTCTGAACTTTGAGGAAGTTGGATGCATGAAGCTAAAGAGTAGTAACCAAGCAAGTAGCAGACAGGGATTGAATAAATGGTTATAAAAGTCATAGGGTAGTCTGGGATTGAGTCAAAGCTTTTGGCCTAGGCATTCATTCATAAATAATTAAGTCTCAGAGTCTTCATTCTTGGAACAAAGAGACAGGTAGAAAAGCTCATGGTTTTAGTGGAGCATGCTGTTTTCTGGCTAACTCACAGGTTCATGCTTCACTAATTTTCTTATGTAACTCATTGTGTGGTTTGAACCAAAATGGCTCCCTTAGGCTCATGTGTTTCAAAGCTTGGTCCCCATTTGGTTGAACTATTTGGGAAGGATTAAGGCAGCATCGCATTGTTAGAGGTGAGTCACTGAAGGTAGGGTCTGAAGTTTCCAAAGCCTATGCCTTTCACCTCTTGCTCCTTCTGCCTCCAACTTGCAGATCAGCATGTAACTTTCCAATCACCACTCTGAGCACCATGAGTGGGTGCCTACTGCCATGATTTCTGCCATGATAATCATGGATGCCAATCCTTTGGAACCATGAGCTCCAAAAAACATTTTGTGAGGTGTCTTAGTCATGGTGTCTTCTTACAGCAATAGGAAAGTAATTAAGACAGAACCACAGGCCCAGAAAATGGTAATACCCACTGTGGGTACATTTTTATATTAATGAACAATCAAATCCCTCTAGACACATTGAAGGGTCAGTCTGATCTGGTCCTTTTCTTAATGGAGGCTCTTTTCTCAGGTGATTCTAGGCTGCCAGGTTAACCACTGAAGGTAACTTGAACAATCATATTATAAACAAATGAGAAATATTTTACCTATAGAATAAAATTCAGATTTTATGGAGAATCAGTCATTAAGGAACAATTGATAAACTGTTTCTGCTGGATCATGTTCCTACTACTGAGTCATGTTTCGAAATTGCTATTGAACTGGACTGCTTGTATCCTGACAATGAAGAGTGGAATTTCCCCAAGGAACTACTTGAAAACAGGTCCCCAGCCACCTTCTCCTGTTAACCTTCTTTCTCCGCTACCTCTGGTCAGTGGGATAGAAGGGAAGTTGAAGTGTTTAAAAATCCTAAACAAGTAGGATTTGAAAACAATCTAAGCCTGCATTGTAAAGAATAGAGCAGACAAATGGTAAAGTATGTTTCAAGAGGGTGCTGTAGTGATGATGTCATCAATAGGCGCCACAGGCGGGGACTTTGGTGTAATATATTATGAACCTTGTTCTCAGCAGTGATTAGAAAGGTTCCTGAGTTGAGAGAGGCAGACCTTCTCCCCAGACACTGGCCAATCACTTTTTAGTCAGGCCACAACCAGGAGCATTCAGAATATATAATGTACAAGTCACTTCCAACATGGTGCCTCGCTTCTGTCAAAGGATTTCTAAAAATGAAGCCCTCACCTTAGCGCTTCACTATAAAAACATCTCCCATTGTAGGGTCACCCTTTACATTTCCATCCCTTAACACTTATTGAAACTTCGCTCGGTCAGTGCCTTGACTCTGCCGTCAGTTGTGAGGATGAAATTACTGTGTAGGATGGATCCGTTCCTCACTGGAACAGGTTTTCAGCCAATAACACGGAGTTGTAGGATGCATTTAGTTGAGATTCGTGAAACCACCAATAAGAGGTTTGCACAAGCGGCAGGGAGATTGATACAGAAGGAAACAGCTGACCTTGAGCTTGGCTTCAAGGACAGGTAAAAACTTACCACATGCTGATCTCAAAACAGCCCTAAACGCAACCGATGGAAGTTCATTTTGAGTTAGTCCTGTGTAATAATCGATCACGCCAGATAGTGGCATAAAGGAAATTCTAGAGCCAAGAGGACATTAAGAGTAAGATAAAATTTAATGTTGTTTCTGCCATTTTTGAGGAAGATATATTTTTCACAGTAGGGTTAGAGGCAGCACTATTATCTGTTCAATGAAATTAAATACCATTAAAAGTTATTTCAAAGAAAATTTTAGCTTTTGGTATCACATGGAAGAAACAAAATGCGTAGCGATGATTTATTTGTATAGAGTGGAAATTTGGTCCTTTGCTGGAGTAACTTTTTTTTTTGTCTCTTTCAGAATTTTCTACATGACTTTGCCATTCGCACACCAGGCACACGGCAGCCAGACCGCACAAGCAAGACCATCTGGGTTTTATCGTCCCTGCAGGGTGAAGCTAAGGGTCCAGCACAGTGTTCCTAAGAGCGCAGGTTAGAGTCTCAGCATCCAAGGACACAAAGAACATCAGACATGGCATTGCTACAGAGCAGACTGAGAAGAAGGCAGGGTGAAAAAAGAAGCCTTCTTGGTAAGAGGGACATTAGTACACTTCTGTGTGTACTCTTCATAGGAAACGAAATGGAGGGGACCTAGTGGGAATGGCAGGAAGAAAGAAGGTGGGGCCACCCATGATCACAAAAGGTTACCAGCAATTCCAGAAAGAATCTGACCCAGCGTGACTGCCCGCTCTTACCATCAGAAATATGGGCCTCATTTACATATTCTTTTCTTCTTTCCCCTCACCTATAAAGAATAAGGGGAAGGTGCATCAAGTTAAAGTTCTTTATCTTTGGGAAAAGCGACCATTAGCAAAACATGTTCTTAATACTCTGTCCTTTTTCTCTCCGACACAGTAAGATTGGTTTTAAACCAGCCAGGTTTTAATGTAAGCTCTCATCATGAGCTAGGATGAACTGTGAGAAAGTCGAAAGGCTTCCTTCTTCCCTGGAATGCGTCTGCTGACTGGGCAAGGGTACAAGGCAGAATATAGAACCGTCATGTGCATTTGCTTTAAAGCTCGGCCATGTCTTGTTTATTTGAAACAAGAAAACGCAATGGTTATTAATTCTCCTTTTAATGAAGTTTTGCTGAACAAAGATTTATCTCCTGGTGATCTTGACTCGCCTTTCAAGAAAATTATAAACTCATCAAAACTCTCGCTGGAACTTGACAACTTTGTGACAGATGATGTGTGTTAATTCTGGAGTCTGGGTATCACAATCTCCTTCACAGGCATCACGTTGGACACTGTAGTTAAGTTGACTCAGGCTCAGCCCTGTGAATCTTGAACTACACAACCAACATGCCTACAGACCCAAAGTTTGCCTTGTCCTAATTTTTTCCTTCACAGATAATTTATCTTTTTAAAACATATAATTCTCAAAGCATTATACTCCCCTTTACTTCAACTTGTTCAATGTGATTTTCACCTTGAGCCCTTGGTGACCTCAATGTTGTCAGACCCAATGAAAATGAACCCACACACATTCATTCATATGAAGTATGAACTTCAGCTGATCTCCTGAAGTACTTAAACTGATTGATGTGTCTCTTTAAAACTATCTCCTTACTTGCTATAAAATATAAATAAGATAAAGATTAACTTTTCTCATTTTTGTGAAGATTTTTAGCGTCTACTCCATCAACTCATTATAAAATTCTTAATTATTCCAAATTGGTGATTGCAATTATTAATAAGATCATCATTTATTTCAAATTCTAGTTTAAAACTAAGTGAAGATCAAATTATCTTGCATGGCCTTTCTGTCTCCCCTCAAAGTCAGAATCTTCAGCTATGTCTGGTCACACCTTTCCCTAGGTGATTTTATTTCAACCCTTCTATGAAGATCCTTAAACATATTGATCCAGGCATGATCTCACTCAATGATCAATAAGAGCTGAAAGTTATGAAATGAAAATCAAATGTCCTTCCAGTTTAGAAAGTAAGGTAACATTCTGCAAAGACCAAAGTACATTAAAGCAACTTTGAACTATGTATGGCGCCTCATACCTGTAATCCAGCACTTGGGAAATATTGGGTAGAAAGAGTGTTGAAAATCCAAGGTCAGCCTGTTTTACAGGAATGGGTCTACATCCCATACATGTGCACACACACACACAAACCAGAATCACCACCACCATCACCACCAACAACAAGAAAAATAAAATAGGAAAGCAAAACTTTGGAAAAATGTAAGAATATTTGTAAATTTTCCACACCAAAAAAAATGTTCAGCTATTACAGAGTTGTTTAATTTTATTTTTAGCTTTATTTATGTAAAGAATTATTTAATATATACTTTTTCTTTAACTTATATAATTATATCATTTACTCTTTCTTCTTCCAAGTACTCCCATATATGTGTTCTTACATGCTTTCAAATTCATGACCTATTTTTTAAATTGTTATATTACATAAGAAAATAGATGTGTGTGTGTGTGTGTGTGTGTGTGTGTGTGTGTGTGTGTGAGTGTATTCTTAGTGTATTCTTAAGTACAACCTGACCAGTACAATAATATTACTTATATATATGTTTGCAGAACGACTTGTTGCTGGACACGAAATTGCTGTGCTCTTCCCAGGGAGGCCATGCCGTATCCCAGCATTCCTCAGCTGCCTGCAGTTCTTTGTGTAGGGTTAAGACTCTGAACCTTCTCTGTCCACTTTTTCTACTTTCATTGGTGTCATTCTTGGTCAGCTCAGGTGTGGAAACTTGTTAGTGAGACGTTGTAGGTGTAGCTTCTCAATAAGAAACACACTTCTAGATCTTGCAGTCTTTCCAGCCTTTCTTCCACAATGCTCTGTAAGCCTTTGGTACTGGAAGGATCCACTAGGGCTGGGTTCTAGCACTCTTCATTTTGATTGGTTGTCATTTTCTATAATAACTTCCATCGGTTGCAAAGGAAAGTCTTCTTGATGAAGAATAAAGACTACATACTAAAAATAAACAAATAGCCATTAATTTGTGAGAAAGGCAGGATATAAAAATAACTCTTAAAAATATTATCCCTTGAAATAACATTAGTTATTGCTGAAAGAAATTAAAAATTTCTTCAATTCTTAAAGGTAATAAATTTGGGGTATTTACTATGACAGTAATAATTCTAACAGAAAATACCAGAGTATTCTAACTCTATGACCTTCTATGACAGACAAGGAATGTTCTGACTATATAAAATTCAAAACACAATTAACATTTAAGGTGAACTTTAGATAGAGAAGGCACTTCTGTTGTGTAACCTTAGAAGCAGATATTCATCAAAAAACACTATATTGACTAAAGTGATAATGGACAGCTTGGGCTAGAAAGGGGAGCTGACATGTTGGGGTTTGTGAGGACAAAGCAGCCTGGGAGGTCGGGGTCAGAACACAGAAGTTCAAAATTCCACAGAGAATCACTATTCAATCTTTTTAAAATACTCTGTGCACATTCCTATACAATTCTTTATTAGAAATCTCAGCCTGACATCAAAAGACACAAACTTTTGCTTTCTTGATATTTTCAATGACTTCTTATGTGAAAAAATCACATTATTTCCATACAGAAGGACTAAAACAAAATTCCAGGTTCACATTTATTTTACCATTCATTTCATTCCTCAAGGTGTTCAACTCTAAAGTACTTTCTAGGTATGATACTATACAGATTAAGAAGGTCCCAAGCAGAAATCAAATTTATGTGGATTTTGAGGAAATTTCCACTTTCCTGTTGGTTCTTGGGAGATGAGTTCTCTGAGTTCTGGGGAAGGGGCAGAACTCTGAACCTGGATTTTAATTCATATCTTTGATCTTAAATATTCTAATGTGCCTAAAAAAATCTGGCAACAAAGGCCTCCCCATCTCTTCATTCTTAACCATTGTTAAGGCTCTAGACTTCGTACTTTATAAACACAGTGTGATAGACGATTGGACTTTTTCTTTTCTCTGCAGCATAAGAGAAAAGAAAATTTATCATCTTGAAGACACATAAACACATCTCCATACCAAAACCAGTCAGAACAGACACATTCTGACTCTCAAATATAACAGCTCGTAGAGACTTTTAGTAGATTCATGTCTGTCTGTTGCTCTTGAAACATAGACCTGCAGATTAAAAACCTGCAAATGTTCTCATTTGGCTTAGTTTATACTGTCTCACAGAAAACCCCTGAGAGGTAGGATATCCACAGAAACGTACTTCTGAGGAGCGCTAGACTAGATAAACTGTCTACCACTTAGGGAATAGGATTGAAGTTGGGCTCCCAACTTCCTGAATTACACTCATTCACATCGTGAACCTACCCAAACCGAAATGTCAAATTCTCTCACAGTATTCTACTTAAAGATAGAATGAAGACTGGAAAAAAAAGTATTTAATTTTTTTCACCCAATCCTTTCATATGACTCTGAAAAAGAAACAAACAAGGAGGTAGTTAGTCAGTGTGAAACAGGAGTTTCTGCTAGTCATCTGCAAGTCTGGAGATCCTGATGCTTAATGTTGTATTAACTAAGATTTTTAAATGACTGGGTGAAACTTAAACTATAGTTAGGTGTTGTAATTCTTCAGATTTTTTAAATGTGTCTGTGGTAAAAATTGACGTAGTCCATTTTGGAAAAAAATATTATAGTTTGGTTGAAGGAGATACAAAATTGATGATAGAGTATGGCTTCAGTGAAAGCAGCTAGAATCACCTGGAATATTATAAATTCTTTGGTGCATTTCTCTCTATGAAGTGAAGCCCAGAGAAGAAGTGAAATGTCATATTACATTGAGATAAAAGAGCATCTTCTCACTGTTTGTGGGGTTCTCCTTGTAATTTTCTAAATATTACAGACCCTCTCAAATGTCTGGTCCTCTCAAATACCAAAGGTCCTCTTAGATTTTCAGAAATACATCACATGACACATGACCTCTCACAACTTCTAGAGAAAAGATCACATGGCAGAACTGAGTTGTTAAAGAAATCACAAGTTCCCACTTTATATTCCCCTTTTATGTTTTAAAAAAGTTGTCTTGTTCTCTAACATTGACAATCTAGACACAATAAAAATAATTAATACAATAAGACTAGAACTTTATATCACATTTTAATTAAATTTTTTATGTATAATAAAGTCAAACAATAGTCAAACTCAGTATTAGTAAGAAGTGCTACAGTTTTGTCCGGATCTGTTCCTGACAGTTGATGTAGTCTTTATTTGCCTTTTATAATTTATTCAGAAAATTTTTTACATAAATTTCAAGTTTTTACTTTGTTTATGAGCTAAGAAAATCCATTTGTTAATACTCTTTTCCCTTTGCACAGTGAGCTCAGTAGGAGAATGAGTTGAAGAAGAAAATGACCAAAATACAATCAAGTTTCGGATCAATTTGATCCACACATGCCTCTTGCAGTCTTTGTCCTACAAGAGTTAACTTTTTCTGCTTCAGATGTTATAATGTCTTAGACTGTTTAAAACTGAATCTTGTAATGCTTGAAATAAATTACTTAATCCAGTTGTAGGCCTCAGCCAGTTAATATCACCCATTAATTTTTAAAAATTGTTAAGTGATTGCAATTGGTTTCTATTGATCTGTACCTTTTGCAGTTAGTTTTTTGTTTATTGATTTTTATAATCAAAATAACTAAGTGAATCTCCTCTTTGTATTTATCTTTTTTTCTGGAGCCATCTGTAATTCCCAGCATGGCAGAATTCTTTGTGTTTCTTTAAACATTTTCTCTAAATCATCTTCATCAGAATCAGCTGACAAAATGTCATCTGTGTGAAGCTGAATAATAGATCAAAGAAATTACCTATGAATTATTTCTAATGGTTGTTGCACAAAATATTGACATAAAGTCCACTGTTGTTCAGAGTGTGTACTGAGAAAGTAAACCCTTCCATATCCTGATACTGTAAGGGTATGAGAGTGGCCTGAGTCTGCTGGAATACCACAGAAGTTACTTTCTCAAAGCATTGCATGGTGTAGTAATGCAAGAGCACCCTCTCACTGTTTGTGGGGTTCCATTTATATTCTTCCTAAGCATCATGTGACCATGTCTGTTTCCAGCAAAACATCACGTGACTTCTAAGACAGCTTCCAGGAAACAATCATGTGACACATGTGAATTGTTAGATACCACTTTCATCCAATATGTCCTCATATCTTCAAACTGAGGCATGTTGTCAACACTTAGTAACTTCTCCACAAATTATCTTAAACAAGGTGGGCATTATTATTTTACCAATAGCCAGGGGCAGGATGGAATCCATTGCTGGCCAGTTTAGTTACTCAAGGACAGTGTATAAAATTGGAATATTTTTTTGCTCCCTTTTTCTCTTCTGTCATCCTGGTGGTATGTTTCCATTAGACCTGTGGGCAGATGACCTCTTTGCATGTATCAGATCAGAAAAGGGTGATAAATCATTCTTTCTCATGTTTCTCTATTGAGAATGAAGACATTTTTCTCCCCAATTCCCTCAGCAGGCTTCATGCTTCTTGGTAAAAATGCACACCTAGAGCAAACCTGAGGCAGGCAGGGGGCTAGCCTTTAGAAAGGATTTCTGGTTAGAAGAGTCAAGACTGTTCCATTGTATTCTGCTGAAGTACACTCTCTGTTCTGTCAGATCATCTTTGTCAGACAATTGCCAGTCACTGGATCTTAACCGTCCCTGCACCATGAGACAACAAATAGTCGCTAGGTTAACCACACGCCAGCTCAAATCAGAAGATCTTATGGCAACATTTTATAAAATTCTGGGAACTACAAAATGGGCTTCATCATCAAGTAAAGGGGACTGAGTTTAAGAAGAGGTTCTTCATGGGAAAAACATGTATTTATTTGAGTATAATCTGTAGACGTCATTAGTATCTCCTTATACATCATACTTTACAAAAGTTATTTTAGTTTTACATTCTGTCTGGTATGTAAGAGTACCACACATGCATATATAAGCATTCAGTGTGTTAAAATAAGTTATAATTGTATCCAAAAGAGCAGTTGGTATTTCTGCAGCATATAAGGTATCCACGCCAGTGTGTGATGACCATTTTTTTGTTCTTTTTTAATTTAACTTAAATATATTAACCTTGAGTGTGAGTTTGTGAATCTGTGTAGGGGAAGTGCATGGTTCACACCTGGAGATCCAAGAACAACCAGACTTCTCTTTGCATTAAGGGAGCTGGAGCTGAAACCCAGGAACTCAGAGGCATGAAACTGCCTTTATTGCTCAGTGATCTCTTGAAACTGCCTTTATTGCTCAGTGATCTCTTAGTTCCTCGCTGTTCTTTTTGAAGAAACAAATGACAATCTCAGGATTTTAAAATGTTTCTTTTTCACTAGGCTTATTCTGGGTAGTAATAATGTGTAATTGGTAAACTAATTGAGAATTTCTTATACTTTAGTGCTCTGACACTAATTACAATAGGATATGCACACTTGCCAAGACAAAATAATCACATTAAAAACAGAAACAAAGCAAACCTCAAGATGTCTAAGCTCATTGCTCACAGTTTCACACAGAAAGAAATTGTTTCTGTAAGATGTACTAGCTTTAGATTTACAATAATTGAAAATTTCTGATAATACAAGGCCTCATCAAATACACATACAAACATATGCAGGCATAACCATAAAGCCTAAGTAAGAAAAACTATTGAGTTTTCCTTTCATTGTGTGGATAATTTCTTAGCTGTCACATAAATATTTGGCAGTGCACACAAGCTCGGTAGTTACAATATATTATTCAGAAGACACGTTTTGTTTTTAAGTGTTAGAACAGTCTTGTTGTATTTATTATCTTGTTTGTCAAATAAATTTGAACAAAGCCTGTTTACTAGGTACTACAAAAGAGGATAAAAATTTGCTCTTTTCCTTTTGGTTGTATTATTTATAAGGTTAATTTTTATCTCTTACCACCTGAAAAAAATGAAGCAAATGGATAATGAAGGCACAGTTTCATAAAGGTGAGCTTTGGAGAAAAATACACAGTTGGTAAGAGACACAGACCAATGAATAGAAGACTGAAAACAGGAAAGACTTGGCGCAAACGCCTTCAGTTCCCTATTACCGTTCTTTGTCAAAGGTTAGTCAATAAAATCCAACAGGCAAGGCTTGGAGGAAGTGAAAGGGCTGTGAGCTTGTGGAGGTATGGGATGACCTGGTAGAAAATACTCTCAAAAACTCTTCATCTTATGACTCATTCCCTGCTAAGAACAGAATCAGAAGGGTGAGAAGAGCCCAAGGCATTCCAAGGTTGGGGCGAAAACTGTTGGGAAGAAGAGCATGTGTTGGGTGAGATGCTCGTAGTGACTACTATGTCCAAAGGGGTTAAGCTGGCAGAGGCCGGGGCAGAATTCTTTGGAAGGGTTGTAAGGCATAAGAGAGCACAGTTTCCTTCTCTATCCTCCTCTCTCAGGATCTCCCAGGCTCTCCTTCCTAATGTGAACTTTGTCCTGCATGTTGTGACTCTCAGTCATAAAATTACATTTGTTGCTACTTTATACCTGCAATTTTGCTGCTGATATGAATTGTAATAAAAATATGTTTTCTGATGATCTTAGGAGAACTCTACAAAAGGGTCTTTTGGCCCCCAAAGGGGCCATGACCCACAGGTTGAGAGCTTGAGGGAGGGAGGTAATCCTTGTCTCTGTAGACCTCATGAGCCATCAGGAAAAACAAATTGAAAAGTTGAATTTGGTTGCACGAGGTTCATACACTCAAATTTAGAGTATCCTAAAATATGCTCTGCTTAGAGAAAGCGGGAAGATTTTTGTTTGTTTGTTTTTATTTGTTTGTGTTTTGTGGTCCATCCTTGGATATCTTAGACAACAAAGATTACTTAGGCAAGATTGGCTCTTGACATGGCCAAAGTCAGTACAAAGAGGCTAGACTTGTACCCATGGATTTGGAAGCTAAGAGTTTTATCTTTTGTTACCTTGTATGTATGTGTGCACGTGTAGGTGTGTGTGTGTTTTAATAAAGAAAGAGTTTAATATCTAGCCAGAATCAACATAGAGTTTAATATCTAGCCAGAATCAACATACCACTTCATCCAGGCAATCAGGCAACAGAATCAAATATTCTCGCTTGGCAATCACGTAGGCTATAGGCAGATGGCACAGCAGGTAAAGGTTCAGTGAGAGACTGTCTCAGCAGAATGGAGAGAGGCCACAGGAAACTGCTGACTGGACTTCACATCTCCATACACCCACACGCATAAATGCCCTCACCCATGAATATGCACACACACATTAAACAGAAAACATATAAAGACCCAACCTCAAAGGAGGAAACGGGATCATTGTACACTGTATATGTTTTTATGCTAAGGCAGATGACAACTGCTTTTTACAAACCCATTTTCATTTGTGCTTCAGGGAAGTGTAATTGCTTTCTGTGCTTTGATCCTGTATCACTTACTGTTGCTGATGTTGCTTAGAGGTGACTATTGTTCAGTAGATGGTAAAAATTTTCCCATAGAAACAATGGTATCTGTGCACGATGGGAATTGGGCTTCTTCCTTTGTGATTTTGATTTTGTCTTTACAACGGTGCAAAAGTTCTGTGCTTTCCATAGAAACCACGTACCCAGTTCTGATGCATGGTGATTTTCCAGGCTAGCAATCACTAGCCACCCTGAATCACAATGCTGGGTATTGTCTGTAACCCCCAGCTCCTTATCAGTCATAAGGGCAAGCTATGGTATCTGATGGGTTATGTGTATTGAGAGAATCCTTGACTTAACATATTTCTGACGTCCCCTGGTGAGTCCAGATATGACCAGGACCTATGATTTATCAACAGACACAGCTTTGCTTTAGGTTTGTATTTTAATGGCTCATGTTTTGATTGGCTCACATCTTTCCTGATGATGAATTTAGGAAGAGTCGGATTTATCTCCTCTTCAGCAGCCAAGCTGTCAGGATTTGGGGTGAGAAGGAGGGGCCTCCAGTAAGGGAAGAACATGAGCTGGTGGCTTCACTGGAGAAAGGGTAGTTGAGAGGTGACACTGTGACATTTAAGCAAATGGGTATAAAAGTTGTGCTCTGCAAGCTGGCGAGGAGTTGTCCTAGAAGCCCTCCACTGTGCTCCAGTTCCAAACCAGACTGCGCCTGGCTTACGAGTTGCCTTGTCCTCTGCCCTTTACAACAGGAAAGGCCACCGTCAATGTTTTTGTCCCTTTATCTGTCCCCCTATTTGCCAATAATAGTTCAAAGGAGGAGCATTTCTTTTGCAAAATAAGTCTTTGGGAGAAAACAGACCAAGAGCAATGACTTCAGAAGCCATGAAATCAGTAAAGGAGCAAGAGGTAGACTGAGCTGAACTTTAAAGACAGGCAAGCGGAACCCATAATGTAAAGGAAGGAAGTCGCAAAGTGTAGTCTTAGCCTCCTTCCACTCATGGCAGAAGGAGCCCCCAGGCTGCAAGTCAGCCCTGTGATCAGTTCTGCAAGACCTCAGTGCTCAACAATGAGAGTGTCTTAGGGGAAGGAAAAAATGTCCAAGGGATTTCTGATGGCCCACTTCCAGGTATAGAGTTAACTCAGTCTCACTTTGTATTAGAATAAAGAAAAAGGAAAGTACTGGGTCCTTAGAACCATTAACAAACCGTTACTTGGGCAGGAGGTGTCAAGAACATAAGTTAAAACAGAAGCGTGTGAGGAAAGCTAAAAATAATAATAATAAAAAGAATTCTCAAATGTGAAAGTCACTGCTGGAGTCCAGTGCACTTTTAGATTTCACCTGACACATCCATTTTGAAGGAGATTCAGGTAGTAAAATATCCCCCAGTATCAGGTTTCTAATTAAGTCTTCATCAGAAAGATCAACACAGAGACAGCTGGTGGTCCCGAGACAAGCTGCACTCTTTGGGAAAATCCAAAGCTTCTGTCAGCAGCAGCATGAGTAAGTCCGACTTTGTCAGTGTCCTGTCCTTGTTCATTTGTGACTGCCCTGCAACTTTTAAAGAAGCAGCTGAGGGGTCAGATATGTCAGGTCCCTCAAATCCTGCTGTCTATGTATGGCTTTCATTGCAAGAGTATAGCAATCACATTCTTGAGGTTCAGAGAGTCCTCCTCGGAGCTTCTGTGAGGTACAGGATGGGGAAAGAAGGGAAGAGAAGAAAGAGATGGGGGAAGGAGGAAGGAGGAAGGAAGAGCTCTTTACCTCATTGTTTTCCATAATCCTACAGAAAAAGTGGAATTTCTGTTGTGCATTGTGTAGGAATAGAAGCAGATAATCGCTGTTCATTTCGTCTGTTGCTTACCTCCTTTGAACTAGAACAAAACAAGCCTGAGCTATCAGGAAATCTCTCTCTGTGTCTCTGTCTCTCTCTCCCTCTGTGTGTGTGTGTGTGTGTGTGTGTGTGTGACTGTCTAAGGCAATGACAGCATCCTCAGAGTGTTTCCTGCTGTCATTAATTAACTTTATATGTTCTATGATTTAGTATCTACACCCCTACCTTGAGGAATCTGTTCCTGGTTTGCACTTCCTCCTGTGGATCAATGTCTCAATTATCTACTTTATGTTAAGGAGCGCAGGGTGCTCTGTGACCCCTTTCTAAGCATTTGTTCTGCACCTCTGCAGCTGCTCCTGCCCTTGCAGTCACTCGTCTTCCATCACATCCTCTTGTCATGGCTTCTCTCAGTTCCTATCCAAGGACTGTCAATAACCTTTGGTAATTGGAGCACTTTACCGACTGACTTACTCCCCTGGGCCTTCAGTGTCAGCCTTTCTCCACGCTTCTGTAGACACCTGTAGAAATCAGTCACACGGAGATCATCTCAGCCACATCATTCCCTCGTTCTCCCAGTGACTCTGTCCTTCTGGCCTGATAACACTTGTCCTTGAAGCAGACATTTAAAACCAGGACTTTCTCTTTTAATCCCAATTGCATTGTCTTCTTTGATTATCAGGAGTTATAGTCTGAAGTTTACAGGCTTTTCCAGTGCTGCTGGCCTTCTCCTCATTGACATTAGCAAGCTGTCCATGCCTTGTGCTGTGATTATATGTAACCAGACTCTAATTAAAGACTCTGACTATTCAGTGGTTTATTTCCTTAAGGTCTTTACTTCTCCCCAGGTCTTTGTTTTTTTCTGGATTCATTTTCTTCCTTATTTAGTCTAGATCGAAACATCCCCTCTTTTCATTATTACTTAATCGTTGCTTGAAGATGATCGACAAAAGTACTCTCAGATGCTGAGCCCTCTTCCCAGCTCCTCACCTGCTCTTTAAGTACCACTGTTTCCAAGGATATCACCTCTGGCCTTCTGTTTTTTATCTCGTCAAGTTATAGTCATGCATACTTCCATACTCTGTGGTCAACAAACCACTGGGGTCCATTTGTCACATTTTGTGAGTTGGCCTATAAGACTTCAGAACTTAAATGGAAATCAATCTATGCTGCTCACATATGAAATATATGAAATAATGAAATGTTATTCATTTATAAAACCTACTGATCATGTTCCTTACACAAGCACCACTTACAGAAACCTTGAAAATATACATGAAAGTGAAATATTGTACCATTTGTATTAAATATTCCACAAAGACAAAAAGCCAGAAAATGGTCACCAAGAACTAAGTCAACCGGAATGTAAGAGAGATTGCTCAGTTGATGCCAGAGATTTTGAGGAGACAAATTTGCATTGAATCTAGAAAGATGATGGTTGTACATCATATGCATTCCTATAATACCACTGAATCATGCGCTTTATTTATGGTTACTTGTGTCTTATGTGATACTTACCTTAATAAAGAGTTTTAATGTGTCTGTTACCTGCCCTTCACTGCTTAGGACCCCCACAGGAAGTTCAAGAGATTACATCACTTCAGCTTATTATTATAGGTCAGTTCCTAGTTAATTCATAGTCTGCAGTGCTCTGTAACGCTCCCTGTATCTGTACCACGTCAGAGTACAGAAGATGATAACTCCGTAGAATCTCTTCTTTATTCTATCGAAGGTAGAACCCACATGATGAAGACCACGACTGGCTGATAAAACTGTGCACATCCAACTGGGCGTGCTGCTGTGTCCGGGGAAAGTTCATTGGGAGCCCTTGCTACATAGTAAATTCCAGACCAACACCCTGGGGTACAGAGTAATCCCTCAAAGCAAATAGTGGCAACTATGTATCCCCCCACTCCCCGCCCCCGTTATACACTGTTTATCTCACAGGGCATTATAATTCTTTTGTCAGTGTCCAGCTTCATCTTATCAGCAGGCATCACCAGCCTCTGCCCTTCTGCTAGCTTCTCTACCAGAGAAGTGTCTGTCACTGAGTTTCTCTGCTGGAGGCTTCTGGCTGAGTGATGGCTTCTGCTTTGCATCCTGCCCTGTCTTCCCTCCGCTGTCAGACAGCCCTGAAGTCTCCCTTCCTGAAACCACACCATACTTGCTCTCAGTTTGTCTCTTGCTTCCTCATTTGATTTAGTTCTACAATTTGTAAACTTGAGTTCTTCCTCTCAATCTCTGTTGTATGTATATCTGTCTCTGATAATTTTCTAGATCTGACACCTGTGAAGACATAGATTGCATCCCTTCTGGCACATGCAGACAGAGATCATTTTTATTAATGGTACAAACAAATCAAAAACTCCCTTTCATGTAGTATTATAAATCCAAAGTAATTTACATAAATTTTAGCATGGATGAAAGTATATCCAATTTAAATTACTGTTCATATTTTAAGTGGTACCTCAAATTTAATTCTAAATAGTTAAAATTTAAGTATTTCTTTACCCAAGACACACACACACACACACACACACACACACACACACACACACACATGTCTTTGTTTAAAGTCCAGACAAAAAGACAATTGCAAAGGATAAAAATATCAAATGGAAGTTCTCCCAATGGTAACTTTATTATTGAAAGAAATAAAGTAGTATTGCTAATAAAATTAGACTTGTAAATAAAAAGATTCCATCGTTGGTTTGGTTTATGAACTGTTGAAACCTAGTAAATTTCTCCTCCAGTTTTCATAAGAAGGATTACCTTTATAAAAACATTTATGCAAGTATCAAGAAAAATAATAATAAATATACTACTGAGATAGATGCATTTAGAGTTTTTGAAAAATGGAATCATCTAAGCAGTGCCCTGTACAACACAGAACAGTAACACAGCAACAGAAAGGACATTAGAAAACATGAAAACTCTGTGTTCTCCTTGATAAGTAAAAAGCATTAACTCTAAACAGACTGGCCTTCTCCATTGAGAAGTGATTTAAAATTTCAGTGTATTGAGTTCAAAACATTTCTTTAGTTTTAAAAACTTGGTACTTACAATTGACTTATTGTAACAATAAATTCCTTGAATTTAAGCTATAAATCTATGAGCACAGAAAGGTGTCATCTACTTTAAAAAGAACACCAGCTCTGCCTGTCACCCAAGTTGCCAGCTCTAAGACACACATCCGTGAGACTCCTCACCTCCCTGCCTGAATACCCCTCCCCCATCTGCTGGTACTGGTACAGAAGCAGACATGTTGATTAGTGAAATAGAATTGAAGTCTAAGAGGTAAACCCACACAACTATGGACACTTGATTTTTGACAAAGAAGCCAAAATCAGTCCCTCCTTTCCAAATCTAACCCTCCATTACCCTTTCTGCTTCTCCTCAGGGAACTGGAAATCCCCCTTGTGTACCACCTTCTGAAACACCCAGCAGGACTAAGCACCTCCTCTCACACTGAGGCCCTACTTGACACCAATAGCTCAGGCCCCAAGACCAACAATTGATAAGTGTAACCCCATGAAACGAAAAAACTTCTGTAAGGCAAGGGGTATGGTCAACAGGCCAAAATGGCAGCCTACAGATTGGGAAAAGATCTTCACTCAACCTATATCAGATAGAGGACTAACATGCAAAATATCCAAAAAGCACTCAAGAAGTTAAACTCCAACAAACCAATTAAACAATTAAAAATGGAGTACATAGTTAAACAGAGAATTCTCAACAGAGGAATCTCAAATTGCCAAGACACACTTAAAGAAATGTTCAACATCCTTAGTCATCATAGAAATGCAAAATGACTCTGAGATTCTACCTTACGCCAATCAGAATGCCTAAGATAAAAAAAAAAAAAAGAAAGAAAATCAAGGGAGAGCACGTGCTAGTGGAGATGCAAAGAAAGTAGAACACTCCTCCATTTCTGGTGAGACTGCAAACTTGCCAGTCACTGGATGGCAGTTCCCTCTATCTCTGCTCCATTTTTATCCCGGCACACCTTATAGGTAGAACAAATTTTGGGTTGAAGGTTTTGTGGGTGCACTGATGTCTCCCTCTGTCAGCTGGAAGTCCTTCCTGTCTACAGGAGATGGCCACTTCAGACTTCATATCCTCCACTGGTAGGAGTTTGAGCATAGGTCACCTGTATAGACTCCCCATAGCCTCCCCTGTCCCTGGCCTTCAGCTAGTCCCAGAGATGCCAGCTACCATTTTTCATTCTCACTCCCAGTCCTCTCCACCATCACTGTTCTCCCTGTCAACCCTCCTCCTATACAGTCCCCACTCTCTACCTTCCTCTGCTGACTGTAGCGTTTCCTCTTCTAAGTGAGAGTCTAGCATTCTTCATTGGACCATTTTTAATACCTCTCAGACTTCATGCCTTTCTCTGCCCTGTCTCCATTTTCAGGTGGCCAGCATTTTATTCTTGAATTTTTGTGGCAACCTTTAATTGGGCTGTTTAGTCTCATTTTACTCTGATAAATTTTTTTATGTCATGGCATGCAGCCATGACATTCTTTATGATATATCCTTCTTTTTAAAGATTGATTCCTCCCCTGGGACTTTGATAAAACTTATATAACTAAAAGATAAGAGACAAAATCCTAACTTTACTTGCAATATCTTTCTCAAGTCTTATTTCTCCATATTTTCACACATGCATTCAATCAACAATATTTCTATATGAAACCACATGACTAGGCAGTGGGGTAGATGTTGAGTGAAAGAGGCAGAGTGTGACTTCACAGAGAATGTCACCTCATATGAGATCATGACATTTTAAACTGCCCTCCAAATATTTATGTTTATTTGTCACAGATGAATGCTCCTCTCAGCCCCTGTCAGAGGAGAATCTTTTGGGTGTGGAGGGAGACAAAGTGATGAGAAAACGTGACTGCTGAGAACTCCGGTCTAAATGGGACATGTTTGTTACTCCCTTCAAAGTCCAGGGAAGACTGTGGAAAGGGGAAAATAGTAGAAATTGTTAGAGCCCAGGGGTGAGAGAAGTGCCCAGAAGTGCGGCCTTATGGATACAGCATGACCATGGCACTCACACTCACAAACAACTCACTCATGCCTGGACCCAGCATCCCACCGTGGATGGGAGAGGGACTCCCTGAGGGACTGCAGGCAGTTGATGGTTGCGCATCCCTCAAGTTACTACTGTCATATTTCTCAGTATGGTAGACATTTGTAAGTTTCCCTTGCTCAAGAAAATAACTCTGCTCATAGTGTGTGAGTAGCCACAATTAATATCAGCATCACCCACACAGACACACAACAGGCACCCACTCACAAACACACACATGCTTGTACACACACATATAGGATAGTAGAGATAAATGATAGAGATATTGTATATGGATAGATGATAGACATAGATAGATTGATAGATGATAGATAGATAGATGATAGATAGATGATAGATAGATATATAGATAGATGATAGATTGATAGATAGATAGATGATAGATAGATAGATAGATGATAGATAGATAGATAGATAGATGATAGAGAGATAGATGATAGATAGATAGATAGATAGATAGATAGATAGATAGATAGATAGATGATAGATAGATAGATAGATAGATAGATAGATAGAGAGGAAATCAGGAGGGTGACTTGTTGAAGAGAATAGGGTTTTGATGGGAAGAAGAAGATAACAAAAGAGGACAATGAGAGAACGTAATTAAAATACATTATGTGTGAAAATAAATTAATAAACCATACAAATTAGTATATAATGCAGCAGTGATGAGGGGCAGAAAGGAAGGAGAAAGGATGATGTGAGAATAGAAGATTCTGGGAGGTTGGAAACGCCTCCCAGGAAGGGGATAGTTGGTTGGATTTCAGGACTGACTAAGAGTTTTAGTTATATAGAGTATGGAAGAGTAATTTCAACCTGTGAGCCACATGAGCTCCCACCTAAGCGAGATACCAGATAGATCATGTGACAGACGAAATTCTGTGTGCTGGGCACAGTGACAGAGAAGAGCACCCGGGAGCCGAAAGGTGACGGACAGCTGGGATCTACCCTTTAACCTCCCAACCTTCATCCTTCCCCCATTTCCTAAAACAGGGTTTTCTCCTTGTAGCTCCCTCATTTCTTATCACTGTACCTGTGCTTCTGTTGGGAGTGTCCTCCCAAATGCTCTAATTCAGTCTGTCCTGTAGAATTTGTTAAAGCTCTTCTGGCTGGTGCTAGGCTTAGCGCTGCTTGGGCCCATTAAACTCTCCATGGTACACTCCATGCTGGAAAGCTGTGCTTTATGACCAGAGCTCAAAGGTCTTCAGGGAAGGAATGATATCTCATTTGGCTTTGTGTTCCTAGCACCAATCCCCCTTCTAGCTCAGCTTTTAACAATATGGCCTCACTGAGTTCTCCTCACCCTGGAGAGGTACTAAACAGACTTCCCAGATGTATGAAGCTGTGCCCACAATACCTTTAAGAAGTCTGAGGTTTATTGCTGAAAATGATTTTGATGGAGAGCAACTGACTTCCTAGTTTCTCAAGGACCAATGTGCATAGGGGGGCATAAAAAGGGGAGAGGTTGAACAACATTTTGGGGGTAAGCATATATTAAAGATGAACCATGTTTCCCAAAAGATCACCTTTACATTCTCTATTGCTAATTCATTCTTTCATCAACACCTTTGTTAAGAGAAAAGCGACAAATCTTTGAAGAAAGAAGAAGAAGAAGGAGGAGGAGGAAGAAGAAGAAGAAAGAGAAGAAGAAGAAGAAGAAGAAGAAGAAGAAGAAGAAGAAGAAGAAGAAGAAGAAGAAGAAGAAGAAGAAGAAGAAGAGAGAATTCTGTTAATATTCTCCAATAGAACATGCCAGAATATTTCAGAATATTTAAATAAAACAATTAGCTTTCTTTTGCTTTTTAAATCATTTTCTTCTTGTTTATAATTTTCAAATAAAAATGTATGTATGTATGCATGTATATAATACAACCTGTGTTGCTATACATACACACAGGATGTTGAAAGAGCACTGCAAACCATTTTTCATATGGACTCCTTATTTGCATATTGTCTATACATTTTTGAGAGAGCACTTAAAACAACGCTATAGTTTTCATTGTATTACATATTGTTATTCACAAGAATCCTCATGATGTTCATAAGATCTGTGTAACAGATCCTTTCTAGCTGAAATGTACCATCCTTTAACACAACAGCCAGTTGAAAAGTCCACTTCCTTTTTAGCCAGGCACTTACCATTATGTTTTTATATCCATCTTAAGGCTTTATCTTCCTTCTCTGTTCGAAATTTATTCTTGACCCCATAGCCACGTCGACGAATAAGAGCATATCACATCACCTTGTTGATGGTGTTCATTGAGTTTGTTCCCCATAGGCCATGGGTGCACTCAGACTGTCCTCATGGTTAAAGACATCAGCGTTCCAATTCAGATGGTCCAAATGTGCTGATGCTATCCCTTGTGTTCAGTTTCCTTATATTTGCCCTTCCCTGTGAAAACTCTGTATCTTAAGAAAATTGTGACTATGTAGTAATGATAGAACCCCCCTGAACAGAAGTGACAGATGGGTCACCAAGTGTCTTGCTACATTTTCCAGCATGCGCTGCAGGGAACGTCAGCCAACAAGGCAAACAGTGGAAGTACCCCATGCCTTGAGAAGTTTGGGCATCAGTACTGTAGGCTTTTTCCTGGAAAGAAAGTTTTACTGTCAATCTTAATGTTCCTATAACACCACAGCAAAGACATCCGTTGGTGCCGCCCAGAGATTTTGCCATACATATTCTATTTTCTGAAGTTTCTCTGAGACGATGGAGCTAAAATTGTACAAGCACCTCAGGGAATGATGATCTTTTCACCTCCTTACATTTTACAGGCACATCAGGTGAAACTGAATTTAGCAACGACATAATGCTTCCAACAAGTATGAGTACAACGTGGTTTAAAGTTCAGCTTTCCCCTCCCAACTGTGACCACAAAGCTCATCTTCTCTGAGAAGAAGACAGGGAGGTGTGCACATAACCATCTGTGAAATACCCCCATTACTAACATACTGCCTATGAAGCAGATGGCTTAGTTAATGCTAAGAATTAACTAAGCTTAGGTTTAATATTGCGTTTTATAACTTTAAAATATATTAGTGAAAAACATTTTTATTGGCATTCAAGAAGGATATTAAAATAATCTACCAGCAATACCACATGAGACTTGGGCTACATTCTGTTTGGTAGTTCTGAGTGGGAAGTCATGTACTTTTATACAGTGCATACAGTGGGGATATATTTCAATAAAATATCTGGCAAGGATTTTATTTCACATATATAAAGGAATCGGATATCTAACTACTAAACCCTGTTAAGGTGTATTTTATAACTTGTTGGGTGAGTAGCTAACATATTCTATTGATTGATGGATTTAGAAAGTACAGAGAAAACTTTAAAATACTCTTGATCTTGCCTTGATCGGTGACTGCCTTGGTTAGGGTTTCTACTAGCAGGATAGCACCATAACTGAATTTACCTCGGGATTCATCTTAGTCGGTATTCTATAGCTTTGAAGAGACACCACGACCACAGCGACTCTTAGAAAGGAAAACATTTAACTGGGGCTTTCTGACAGTTTCCCAGAGTGGCTCCATTATCAGCATAGAAGAACACAGGCAGGTCTGGTGCTGGAGAAGGAGAGTTCTATATCTGGAGAGAGACAGACAGACACAGAGAGACAGACACAGAGTAGGTAGAATGCCTATAAGCATTTCAACTGACACGTATTTATTAATCCAGTTCTGCAACTAAAGTATATGTAGATTTTTTCCAAATATCAACTTAATTATAATTGAAATATTAATAAAACAACAACAAAACCTGTAAAAGTTTCTTCTGAGACTGGTGGCAATCTCCTACCTGTAACTCCTTGTGAAATCTAAACAAAGATGGAACCCCATACTTCCAATATACAGTGGCACAAAATATGTATAGCCATTCCAAAAGGGAGGACAGGGAGCGTTGTGAGAAAACACTGGACCAATGCAAGGCCGATCAGGGCAAATTCCAAAGTCCACATCTCCACACTGATGTCAAAGGGCTCTTCATGTCTCCAAATCTTTTCACCTTTGTTGGCTGCGACACTCATCTTCTCTCTTGGGCTAGTTCCACACCCTTTCTGCTTGTCTTAACAGGTATCTCATGGCTCTGGAATCTCTGACATCTTGGGGTCTCCAAGGCAACCCAGGCTTCACCTTACAGCTTCACTCAAAGGCTTCTCTGGACCTCCAGACAACACAGACACATGCCTGGACTCACTGGTGCTTTGTAGCCACACAGGGAGATTCCACAACCTTCCCTTGTATCTTTAAAGACAGAGCCACATGGCTGAAGCTGCCAAGTTCTTCTGGCTTCTGGAGCTGGAACTTGTCTCCTCTCACTCAAATACATTTTCGCCAGCTTTCTGTTTTCAGTAGTTTTCTTCGTTGCTTAAGCCAGTGGTTTTCAATTGTTCTAATACCGTGACCCTTTAATACAGTTGCTCATATTGTAGGGACCCCAACCATAAATTATTTTTTGCTGCTACTTCATAACTGTAATTTTGCCACCATTATGCATTGCAATGTAAATTATCTTTGTTTTCTGATAGTCTTGGGTGAACACCTTGTTTGGCTTCCCAAAGGGGTCATAATCCACAGGTTGAGAATGTACAAGCTTTTCTTTAAGTCCTTTTTACAAGTTGGAAGCTTCAGTGGGCAGGTCTTTCCCTGAGGCTAACACTATCTGTTCCTTTTAGTCATGGGATTTTCTATAAGCATCTTATTTCCTTAAGCACTAGATTTAGCTTCACTACACTTCCCATTCCCTGTGCTCCCTTTATCCCCAAAATGTATATTTTGATTTTTTTTTTTTACTCAGTGTGTTCCTTTTCATTCTAGATATGTGTTAGAGTGGCCACTAATAGCCACATGACATCATCAACACTAGGTAGTTTTGAAATTTCCTCTGCCAACGCTATTTAATTTAGCATCACGCAGATTTGTTTGTTTGTTTGTTTGTTTTATTTTTGTGACACGGGTAGAAAAAAGCTGCATTCTTTGCCAAAATAGCACAAGAATGGTCTCTAGGCAAATTACTAACATTCCTGTGCTCTGAAAACCCTTGGGTCTAGTTGTCATATCTAATTGCTCTCAAAGACCTTGTCCTCTAGGCTCCATTGAGCCCCACTTATTGTATTCAGTGGCTTTCCTAATCCAAGGTGCCAGAGTCTACAGTCTGCCAACGCGATCATGGTCAGGCCTGTGGTAGAAGTATTCTGATACTAACTTCCCTCTTAGGGTTCTATTGCTGTAAAAAGACACCATTCGCATGGCTTGGCAACACTTATAAAGGAAAGCATTTAGTCGGGGCTGGCTTACACTTCACAGATTTAGTCCAATAACAACACGGCAGGAAGCGTGGAGGCATATAAACAGACATGGAGCTGGAGAAAGAGCCGCGAGTTGTACCTTTGGATCTGCAGGCAGCAGGGAGAAGGATTCTTAAAGCTAACCTGAGTAATATACGTCCTCCAGGAAGGCCACACCCACTCGATCAAGGCCACACCCACCCTACCAAAGCCACACCCACTCTACCAAGACCACACCTTCTAATACTTATGCATTTAAATGACCCTATGGAGGCAGTTCTTATTCAAACCACTGCAGAACTGAAAGGGCTTATTTCATCTTATAGCTTCATCACCCAGGAAAGTCAGGGGAACAACTCAAACAGGGAAGGAACCCAGAGGAAGAAACTGATAATGGCTTGCTCCTGGTGGCTTTCTCAAGGCATCCCCAGCTACTTGCTGGGGACGGGGCACGGTCCATAGCTGCTCTGGACCTTCTACATCTATCATAAACCTAGAGAATGCACCACAGGCTTTGCAACAGGCCAGTCTGGTGAGGACATTTTTGCAACTGATGTCCTCTGCTTCCCAGTGCCTCAAGCTCTGGGCAAGTTAATACTAGACTAGCCAGGACAGGGTTCTCATTAGCAACAAGAGAGAAAGAATAGAAAGCCAGTTCAAAAGCTTGATGACGACATACTACTTGAGTAAGCTGTGAATTATTTAGGAATCAGGATGCAAGCTTAACAATATTTAACAGGCCATAGTTTATCAGTTGCTGGTTTGAAATTCGACACGTGTAAATGCAAGATCCTGATTATGAGTAAAACAAGGGATTAAGGAATAATAAAAATAGCAACAAAATGACGCTCAGAGTAGGAAGTCTCGCTGTTGAAACGCGTGCATCCACCATCAAGGTGCAGGAAAAGCATGTATTGCCTCGTATTTCAAGCTCTGAAGGGCATGAGGTAAGAGAAGAAGATAGCTCAGCCTGGGGAAGCTGGGAGGAGGTAGATCTTAGTGTCAGGAATATGAGGATTTGGATAATTTGTAGTACAGGTTTGGAGAAAGAAATTCCACTGCTTACAGTCAATATTTGATATCCATCTAGTTATTTTCCTTATAATTCATGCAGAATTTTTAATATAAATTCTACATTTTTCTCTCTCCATTTATCCATCTCTTCCCCTTGTATCTAGTTCTTTGACGCCTGCTCTGTCACATTCTCTCTTCTCCACCTTCCTTTTCACTTTCTTTTTTTTTTTTTTTTTTGACTATTTCATTTTCCAAGTTTTTTTTTCACATAAATTTTATCTTCTATATTTCCACTTATGTGGTATTCAAGAAGAGCCAGCTGAAGACAGTCGCTGATTTCCCACATTATTATGTCAGCAATGGGCTTATGTACTGGAAGGTTTGGTAGCTTGGGATTGACACTTCCAGTCAGTATTCAATGACTCAGTTTACCATAAAATGGGGTGAGAAAATGCTAAGATTCAAGACATTAAAATCCTATTAAAATCTTTATCATGTTGAGAAATATAAACACCAAATTTTAAAAAATATTTTAATATAATTGAACAGGCACACAGCAACCCACAAAGTTACAATGTTACTAGTTGTTGATTTGTATTAAAATAAGATACTTGATAATGTCTATTAAGGTAAAAGAGTCCTTTAGGTTAAAATATCCTAACAGTAGTTGGTTATGTCTTTGTTTACGAAGTTTTATCTCTGTTTTTAGAAACTGAATTTGCATATTAGGTTTGACAGATAAGAGTGATTTTAAACTTTTTTTAGTTCAATAGAATTCACACTTTGGTAGTAGATCATGGCATTCTACAATATAGAAATAGATTTTTCTAAAATCTCCAGTAGATAGCATTAAACCTATTTTTATCTAGATTTATTTTATACATTTACAATTTTATATACATACATTTAAAATTTATATCAAAACAATACATAAAATAAAATAATTCATAGGCTCTAATGGTTTATCATGTTATGTTTTATATAAGAATATACTATATAATTTTAAAATCAGATTGACATGTCTACCATTGCCAACAGTTTCCCATGGGTGAAATATTCAACTTCTTTCTCTTGCTTTATGAGATGTATGATATGTTGATATGATCTTCAGTCACCTCAGCATGAAACAGTGATTCAGAATTTCTTATTAATATCTACCTGCACATCAGAACTCATCTCCTTTCCTTTTTCTGATTTTTTCAATATTCCTACTCATCCCAGCCTCTGATAACAATCATTTCACTCTCCAATGCTCTGAGATTAACATTTTAGATACCATAAATGAGTGAAATACTATGCACAAAATATAACTCCAGCTATGTGACTAGAGTTACTATGACTAGGTTATTTCACATAATATGATGACTTTTCTGTTTGTCTTAGTCAGGGTTTCTATTCCTGCAGAAAACATCATGACCAAGAAGGAGGTTAGAGAGGAAAGGGTTTATTCAGCTTACACTTCCACATTACTGTTCATCACCAAAGGAAGTCAGGACTGGAACTCACACAGGGCAGGAACTTGGAGGCAGGAGCTGATGCAGAGGCCATTGAGGAATGTTTCTTACTGAATTGCTTCCCCTAGCTTGCTCAGCTTGCATTCTTATAGAACCCAGGACCACCAGGGCTGGGATGACACCACACACAATGGGCTTTGCCCTCTGCACTTGATATCCAATTGAGAAAATGCCTTACAGCTGGGTCTCATAGAGTCATTTCCTCAAGAGAGGCTTCTTTCTCTGTGATAACTTTAGCTTGTGTCAAGTTGACACACGAAATCAGCCAGTACACATGTTCAATATGGGTTGGTAAAAATGACAGGGCTTTATACTTTTTTCCAAGATGTAATATTCGATTGTGTTTGGCTCTACTGCTTTTGGTCTTCAGTAAAGGAGAATATCATGGTGGTACAAGCATGTGCTGGAGGAACCTCAACTCCATGGTGGGAAGGAAGCCAAATAAAATCTGGGACCATACAAGTCAAGGGCATACCATTTCCCTTGTGGCCTACTACCAGCCAGGACAAATTTCCCAAAGTTCCAACAAGGTGCGAATCCATCAATATGTCCCTTCATTATATCAGTGGCTTTGTGATCTAATCTTATTTTAATATTTATGTCTATTACCTGGGCACCCAAACTTCAACACTGCTCCCAGTATTCAAATATTTTATATACATTTCTGGAGTCCCTGAAACTTTAACAGTTCCAAGAACTCTGTGGCTCTTGCCTGTGGCTCACATAGATTGTCTCTGGATTTGGTTTAACTCAATGGCTCCAGGCTTCCCTGGCTGGCAGGTCATATCCCTACCCCTGACACCTCTACATTTTATGGTCCTTATTGCAAGTTCTGGTCTACTCTCAAAGCTTCATACATCATCTGGTCAAAAGACATAGGCAAGAAACCTGACCCTGTTATATATTGTCTTTCTGTAGAAATCTGGGTGAAAGCCTCCATGATCTTGTATCTGCTGTGTTCTGCAGACATGCAGAAACAAAAACCACAGGAGAAAGGTGGTTGTCTGTCACTGGCTTAGCAGTAGACGGGAATACTTCAATCATGGATATTGTGGCCTCAATGCACTTGGGTTGCAGAAAAAGGGAAAACGCTTGTGTGGTGCTTTGTGGACAGAGCATGCATGCCAACCCCTTTCTGTTCTCTTTTAAATCAGTTACATTTTTCTGACCTGCAGTTCATGAGTATGAAAACTCCTCAGATTCCTTCGAGCAATATTTTTTGTGGTCCTAGTGCAGCATAGATGGTTTTTTTATTAGTAATAATCTTGTAAACCATGACTTCTTTTGCACCAACTTTGTGACAGCTACAACTTGTTCACATCTTACACTCTGGATTTCTCTCAACTTTTGATGCAGGCAGCCCTATCCTATCTACCCTACGGGCCAAGTGCTGAGATGATGCTGGAATTTCCTCTAGTAGATTAACTAATTCATCACCTTTCAACTCCTCTGCCCCAAAGAGTTTCATGGCACAGCCAATCATAGACATTGTCTTTGTTAGTGGATGATATGAATGGCCTCTAGATAAATTTCCAATAGTCTCCATTTCTATCTGAAGCCTCAGGAGCACAGTACTATTTACCTTTTAAATTCCTATCACTGACCTTTACTCTCATTCCTTAGGTTGTGTGTTCACTCTGTTGATTATTTTCTTACTACCCGGAGACCATATAATTAGAGGCAATCTCAACAATCAATTTTCCTCTTATTTATTTTGCTTTGAGAGTCCTATTTAGATTCTTTGAGTCTTAGAAGACTGCTACACTACAAATCCTCTCTTATTCATGAGGAAGGTAGTTTAGAACTTTCCACAGAGCAGGTAAGAATGTTCAAGAGACAGTACCTAATAATCCTTAGGCAATTTTCACTCTCTACAGCATCATTTCTGATTTTGCTTGTTGTAGTGATTATTAAAAAAATAAGGCTTATCTTTATATCGGCCCCACGGTCTAACTCCATGGGCCTGTTTCTAGTTCGGAGCCTCCAGTGCTTCTGTTGCCTGCTTCAAGCAGTCTTTCTTTGTCTATGAGACTCCCTTCCCTTGGTGGTTTTTACTCCGCCTGCTACTGCCTCCATCCCAGGGTGTTTTGTTACCCCAACACTCAACACAAACACAACTCTACAGCCTGATAGCTTTTCATACAGGTTTATAGATTTAATTCTGACTCCACAAACCCTCTACATAACACGATTACATCAAATAAACAAAGATACAAATTGCCCTTCTATATGAGATATAAGACCAATAGAATTCTTAAATGTTCATAGCTATTTAATGCCAACTAAGTCCACTTGGATCTAGTTCATTCTTCCAGATCTCCATATTGGAGTTTCTCCCACCTCCCTCAGCCTCTGACCTCCCTCTCCACCTCTCTTACCCCACCCAGTCACTGGCTCTCCTTTATTTTTCTAATTAAAATGGGAAGGTTCAGATGAAATCAGAGGAATTAACATTAAAATACAGACAGCTTCAGGACCATCTACATTTGCTGTCTGTGGAAAAATAAGCTGTAGAGCCGTTGTCAGAATGCCCTTTAGAGAGTGTTACACAGGACTTGGCTGCTTGAGGACCAGTAATCCATCTTCACAGCTTCTCCTCAATCCTAGTGTGTTTTCATCTTTCACCCATTCACAAGAATGAAAGAATTCTCTTCACCTTCCAACATACAGTTCACAATGGTGAGGCCATAAAAAAATACCCCTGAACATCTATGTGAAGAACAGGAGCTGTAGAACCATCACTGCTCTCTGCAACTCTGAGGTCTAGTTTTATGCTTTGTCAGGGTTCCTTGACCTTTACATGACATTTATCATCCTAGAATCTCTGAACATTCCTTAGTTGAGGCCCAGTTCTGCCTCCTGAGCCTGTTTTTACTGAGATGATGTTCTAGTCTTATACTTTATAGCTCTCAATACTGCAATATATATATATATATATATATATATATATATATATCTTTACTCTCTAATAAAAACTGGTGGTGAACTGCCAACCATGGAGCCTGATCGGGACTGGTCCACACCCTCTGCACATATGGTACAGTTTTGTAGCTTAGTCTTCAAGTGGGACTCTTAACAGCAGGAACGGGAGCTGTCTCCAACTCTGTTGCCTGCTCTTTAGACCCTTTCCTCCTGTTAGTTACCTCTTCTAGCCTCAATAGCAGAGGCTACATCCAATGCCAGGGCTGGTTGTTACCTAAGGGAGGCCTCTGCTTTTCTCAAGAGAAACCAAGGAAGAGTGGATGTGGGAGGGAGAGTAGGACAGGGAAGAGCGGAGAAGGACTTAAATAAATAAATTAAGTGATAAAAACGGTGGGTGATGGTTTTCTCATCTTTCTTCCTGCCCACAGAAAGCTGGGTTCTGGAGTTCTCTTTGCTTTTGAGTTGTCTCTGGTCCATCTAAATAAACATCCAAGACTTTCCTTCACCTTTTAAGTGTGTCAAAAGTTTTAATATATACATTTAGACTACAGTCCACCCCATAAAATGAAAGACATATTTATAGTTTCTTTCTTATTTTAACAGATTTGCTAGATGTCCTAAAATTATTTTGGAATGGTTTTTTTTTAAATAGAACAATAGCTTTAAATATTTGAGGTCTGCTCTCAAGGTTAGAGCATAGAACAGATCTGTCATGACTATTTTACAAATTCTAATAAAATATCTTTGCCCTGTGATTGAATATTTAGTAGGGAACTACTTCCACCCCGATAATACTTTTCTCCTGAGTGAATCTAAAGACATGAAACATCCCTTTCATGCTCACACCTGTCAATTTCAGCTTCTCAATATTCCTCCTCCATTTACTTACTATTAATTAATTAATTGAATATTAGAAACCTTAGTAACTTTATAACATTTATATAATGTATATGTAATAAATAATATAATATAGAAAGTGTAACATGTAACATGTAATATGTAATATACAATATATAGTGTATAGAGAATATGTATATACATGTTTAGTAGATAATAATTTATCTAATTGCTTTTATATGCATGGCTACCACTTATTCCAAATCTAGTTTCCTCAAAATAAATTTCCTCACTTATTTCCAGGCCATTGATATTTTAAAACCTACGTTACTTTAAAGTCACATTTTCCTTATATTTTGGGCAGCCTGTGTCCTCTATGCAGTCTCAAAATGAGCCATGCTGCTTCTGCAGGTGCTTATGTGATATTCATGCAAACAGTAGCTTGGGAGGCAGGCTAATTACCACCACAGCATCCAACTGGAGTTATTGATGAAGAAATTAAATCTTAACTAATCTTAACAAGACTTCAAGGTTCAAGATTTACTATGATCCTCTAGATGCCATGCCCTACATTTATATTTTCTGATTCATTATGATTTGAAACAGAAAAAAATTAACACTTCAAAATAATAGATCTCAAGTTATATTTGAGCAGCACACCTCCTAAACAAATCAACAACTAGCATAACAAACACCATTCAGGACTAAATACTTCAGAGCTTCCACTGACATGTACCTAGCATGATTCTTTCAGCCAGAGAACTTCTGAGTCATACCGCCCCATTCATCCCTACCTAGCATTTCTACAGTATTCTGACTATAATTAAAGACTATTATGCAAATAGATTGCATGAGGTATGAGGTTGTATTACCACATAAAGTTTTTATTTACACTGGCTTTATGGTGAATTCATTACAATGCTCCATTTTCCACACATTATCCATGTAAATAAATCAAATCGCAGTGGTGGGTTGAGAATTACCAGGATGAAATATCGCATTAAGATAGCATCATTCATAGGAAAAATCACAGGTTTATGGTTCATGGGCTAAGTGAGTTAAAAGAGGGGAAAAAATACCTTCCAACACTAACATATTTTTAATGGAGAAGATTCAGGTCCTTCCTTTGTAATTATGTTAGCTAGAATAAAGAAGGAAGGTATTTTTCCTAAAGAAACAGCGGGTAAACATGGGTCTGAGGAAAAGTTAGGAGTTGCCTACACAAACAAGTCAGAACACAGGAAAGAATGTTCCAGACAAAAGTATGGTAGAGGGTTGGAGAGATGGCTCAGTGGTTAAGAGCACTGGCTGCTCTTCCAGAGGTCCTGAGTTCAATTCCCAGCAACCACATGGTGGCTCACAACCATCTGTAATGGGTTCTGATGCCCTCTTCTGGTGTGACTGACGACAGCTACAGTGGACTCATACATAAAATAAATAAATATATATTTTTTAAAAAGTATGGTGGAACACAGAATGCTGATGACTAAGAACTGAGCATTGGAATTTCAGTGGGGAAAAAAAGGGGTCGTCTGAAAGTGATGGCCCATAAATGGTCTTCTACAAGGGATGGTCTGTGTCTTTCTTAGTCAGGGTTTCTATTTCTGCAGAAAACATCATGACCAAGAAGCAAGTTGGGGAGGAAAGGGTTTCTTCAGCTTACACTTCCACATTGCTGATCATCACCAGAGGAAGTCAGGACTGGAACTCAAGCAGGTCAGGAAGCAGGAGCTGATGCAGAGGCCATGGAAGGATGTTACTTACTGGCTTGCTTCCCCTGGCTTGCTCAGCCTGCTTTCTTATAGAACCCAGGTCTACCAACCCAGGGATGGCTCCACCCACAATGGGCTGGGCCCTCTCTCTTGATCACTAGTTGAGAAAATGCCTTAGAGCTGCATCTCATGGGGGTATTTCCTTAACTGAGGCTTCTTTCTGATTAATTCCGGCTTGTGTCAAGTGGACACACAAAACCAGCCAGTACAGTCTGCAAAGGGTTTTTCTGCAAGGATGGTTCGCAGTGGAGTCTTTTGCAAAGGATGGTCTGTATGGGGATGCACCGTGAGAGGGGCTTCAGGAAACACAATGTTAAGTGTAGGGACCATGTCAATGAATGTTGGCCTCTGTCCTAAGAGTCTACAAATAAGTCTAAGAAATGCATATTCTGTTTTGGAAAAGTTATTATAAGCCGCAATGTGGGCAATGGAAGGGCAAGATTGGCCGGGTAGGACACTGGAAGGGTATGGGTCTGACGGTCCTCATTCAAGTCTCTTTGGGTCATCCTCTCTCTTTAGCCACTTGCCCCAGCCCAGCCTCAGTGGCTTCACTCCCATCTTCATAGGTCTAGTCTTTGTGAACTACGCATAATTTAGTTGTGAGTTCTGTCTATGGCAACTAGCCCTCTATCATAGTTTCTGGCTTTCCGAAGTAAGCCTAGGTTTCCATGAATTTTAAGAGAATGTTAAAAGCCTGTTAAGTTCTCATCAAAGAAATCAATTTTTATTATCCCCAGTGAGCAGCAATTCTATCTTGGAGCAGATGGAATCAGGATGATCAGAAGGCTAATCTCTCCCACTACCTTGTTGTTCGTCTCTCCCTCTTACTTGGCTGTGTCTTTTACCTTCTCCCTTCTAGGAATCCTGGATGGCATGTCAGTGCTAATGTTTCCGCTGCCTCCAAAAGGGGGACATCGAGTCATCACAGCGGTGTGTATGACAAAGTTGTTGTGTATAGTGAGGGTTGAGAGATTGTTAGTCTTGAAAAACAAAGCTCTTCAAACTAGGTTATTTAAAAAGAAAAAAAAAGACGATTTTTTATCTGTTTATTTTCAGTAAAGGGGACAGAGGCCCCAGCCTCTTGTGAGTTGCTTTACCCCTAACCCTCAAAACAATGGAGCCATGGTTCTCTACCCATTGAGAGTCTCACATATCACATATACTTTATATCAGATGTTTACATTGAAATCCATAACAGAAGCAAAAGTACTGTTATGAAGTAGGAACGAAGTAGTTTTACGGTTGGGGTCAGCATGAGGAGCAGTGTTCAAGGGCCACAGCATGAGGAAGTTTGAGAGCCACTGCAAACGAAGTTTATTATCTGATAAATGTGACAGTTGAAAGTCCAAAGTAAACTTATTGATGATACCATTCCCTCTCCCTTTCTTTTCCTTTCTTCTCTCCTTCCTGTCTTCTGTAGAGAGAAAATTCTGCCTTTCCTCTTTCCATTTTCCTTAAGTTGCCTAGGTCCTGTGTCTCTCTGAGCATGCGATAGATAGATATGCCCCCTGACCTTTGTCTTCGGCTTTGCTTGACTTTTTCCCTTGTGTGTGTATGCCCAAGTCGCTCTCCCTCTTCTTGTTAAGACACCAGTCATAGGATCAGCATCTGACAGTCAAACGGAACAAACTTGATTGATTACTTAGGGTGACTTTAAATAACAGAAAATGTGTTGTCTGTGGCGGTTCTGGATGCTGGAACCTGTAAACAAGGTATCAACAAGACCTCACTCTGGCTGAAACCTACAAGGAGAATCCTTCCTACTCTTATCTCATTTTCAAATTAACAACCATTCTTGGGACTCTTGGCTTCTAGGTGCATCACTTAGCCAACATCTGCCTTTGTGGTCACACGACTGCCCTCTTGTGTGTCTCTTCATTTTACTACCTGAGAGCTCAGCTCTTTCTGGGTTCATTTCTCTTCTTTTTGGATCTGTCATTTCGCCCCAGAGTCTGTATTTAAGACCTTACCTTAACCACATCCTCCAAGACCTTATATCTTTTCCTTAATAAAAAAAAAAAAACTATATATTTACACTGTCTGTTTTGCCTAGACTGCATTTCCCAGACTTTTCCCTGTTGTTGCTCTTACATTCTTTCTTCCCCTTTTTATGAGGAACAGAGTAGATGCTTCATTGAGGGCTGAGCAATCTATTCAAACCTTGCCGGTCCTCAACCCTTGCCTTCTATTGTAGATTTTTTTTTAATCCAATGTGGACCATCTCAGGATGATCACCTGATAGTTATTAGCTTCTCCTATGACAGCTTCTGATAAAAGCTTTCATCTGGGAACATAATGGTCAAAGGCAAGTTGACACCCTGCACCAGGAATTTTAATATTCATTACCATATTAGGCAAGTGATGTTTTTCCTTCCCCAGCGGTTTCGGTAAACATTAAAAGTGCACGGCTGCTCCTGAGCTTCACCACCCATGGTACTCTCTGATCCAGGCACCTCACCATGCTGCTCCCTGGCATTAGTTTTGGCATCCCCGGGCCATAAGGCACTAATATTAATTTATCTCAGTGGCTGGGCTGTTGCCCTCTAGTTAGTATCTCTCTCCTGGTTGGCTGTCTCTCTGCTAGGTTCTGGAACTCACATTCCTTGTGGCACTGAGTCCCCATATAAAGAAAAAAATCACACAATAAACTCCTATATAATTGGTATGATATAATTTGTCCACCTAGATGAGCCAAATCATCTTGCAAACTCCCATCCCTTATAAAATATGAATAATAACTTGTATCTAAGTAGAGATGTACAGAGAGAAATGTCTACATCTTCTTTCATCTTGGCTCCTCCTCCTCCTTTCCTCTCCTCTCTTCCTCCTAGGAAGAACGCAGCCCGTATAGCACTTTCTACCACTATGAAACCATAGGGAAGCATCTTAGCTCCAGTTTAATTTCTCTATAGCTTATTATCAGGGTATGGGATGGCTCCATCAGCAGGAAGCATGCTATTTCTAAGTTATATATAACATTAGACTCTGATGCATCTTCTGTGTTACTTGAGGGGGTACACAATTTGATCCACATTACAAGCACTTTGGCTTTGTGTGCAAGGAAGGAAAAGGCATAAACAAATCTTCTGCTGTGCTGGCTGGTCCTATGTCAACTTGACACAAGGTAGAGTTATCTGAAAGGAGGGGACCTTAATTGAGAAAAATGCTTCCATTAGACACAGCTGTAGGGTATTTTCTTAATTAGTTATTGATGGAGAAAAGCCCAGCTCATCGTGGGTGGTTTCAAGCCTGGGCTGGTGGTCTTGGGTTCTATAAGAAGTCAGGTTGACTTATAGGAAGAACAACAATATCAACCCACCAGACCCCCCCCAGAGCTCCCAGAGACTAAACCACCAACCAAAGAGTATACATGGTGGAACCTATGGCTCCAGCCACATATTTAGCAGAGGATGGCCTTGTTGAACACAAGCTAGAGTAGGAGGAGAAGGCCTTGGTCCTGTAAAGCCACATTTTCCCTGTGTAGCAGAATGCCAGGGTGGGGGGACCATCCTCATAGAAGCAGGGGGAGGGGAGATGGGAAAGGGGGGAACCTAGAAAGGAGATAACATTTGAAATGTAAATATATCACCTGACTCCAAGTTCTTGCCCAGTCTGGGTTCCTGTGCTGACTTCCTTTGATGATGAACAATAATGTGGACCCTTTCAGACCAACATGCTTTTTGGTCATGGTGTTTTATTGAAGTAATAGAGACACTAACTGAGACGTTTGCCTAATGAAATTTCAGCATGATAATGGCAGCACAGAACAGGGTAGATTTCCTAATCTTTCTAAGATTACTGATGCTTTTGAAAATATTTCTGTCTTATTTACTTTTCTACTACTATGAAGAGACACCATGACCAAGACAGCTCTTAAAACTAATCGTCCAGGGGGAGGGGGGAGTGCTACAGTTTTATAAGGTTGATTTAAAATCATAAAGGCAAGGAGCAGTCAGGCATGGTGCTGGAACACTAGCTGAGAGCTTTGCATCCTGATCTGCTGACAGCAGAGATAGAGAGACTCAGAGAGACACAGAGAGAGACTCACACACAGAGAGACAGAGAGACACAGAGAGAGACACACACACAGAGACAGAGAGACATAGAGAGACACTGGCACACACAGACAGAGAAACATAGAGAGAGACTCACACACAGAGAGACAGAGAGACACAGAGAGAGACACAGACAGAGAGACAGAGAGACACAGAGAGAGACACACACAGAGAGACACAGAGAGAGACACACACACAGAGACAGAGAGACATAGAGAGACACTGGCACACACAGACAGAGAAACATAGAGAGAGACTCACACACAGAGAGACAGAGAGACACAGAGAGAGACACAGACACACACAGACAGAGAGGCAGAGAGAGATTGGGCTTAGTGTGGAGTTTTGCAACCTCAAAGCCTATTTCCAGTGGCACACTTCCTTCAACAGAGCTACAGTTCCTGCATAAGGCCACACCTCCTTGTGCTTCTTAGATAGTTCTGAGCACTAGCCATGAAAATATGTAAGTGTATTTGGCCATTCTCACTCAAACCACCACAGTTTCAGATACGAATGTAACCACAGATGCATGGAGATACCTGTACCAGGTTATCTACCTCACAATATTTTATAATCTCTAAACCTACAGACAACTAAAAGAGCTATTGACTTATATACTTTGTGTATATGGGTGTTTTGCCAGCATATACATTTATTCACCAGAAGAGGGCAGGATCCCATTGTAATACAGTTAAGTTGTGAGATACCATGTGGGTACTAGGATTTAAATTTATGGCCTAAGAGCAGCTAGTGCTCTTAACCACTGAGTCATCCTTCTAAAAGAACCTCTAATAAACTATTGGCTCAGCACGCTGAGATTTAAATGGTTAAGGCACAATGTCATTCGTCATTTTAAAAGTAAGACCAGCAATCTCAACTCCCCCCAACTCCTGAGATCCCCCAGACACTGAGCTCCCAAGCAGGCAGCTTGAGTTGGTCTAAGAGCCCCTGACATATATACAGCAGAGGACTGCCTAGTCTGACTGCAGTGGGAGAAGATGACCCTAATCCTTTTGAGACTTGAGGCCACAGAGAGGGAGAGCACTGGCCCAGGAGGAGAGGGGAACATCCTCTAGCAGAGGGGGGGTGAGGGGGAAGGGGGAGGAAGAATGGGTTGAGGAACTGTGAGAGGGCAGACCTTGAGCACACGGGGGGGGGGGGGCGCCAACAACTGGACTGTAAAAAAATAAAATCAATAATAAAAAAATAAGGCCATTAAATATTAAGGATACAATAGCTGGGGGGGTGAGGGGGAAGGGGGAGGAAGAATGGGTTGAGGAACTGTGAGAGGGCAGACCATAAGCACACGGGGGGGGGTGTGTCAACAACTGGACTGTAAAAAATAAAATCAATAATAAAAAAATAAGGCCATTAAATATTAAGGATACAATAGCTGGTATATGAATGACTTAAACACATGAGTTGCTCACGAGTTGGGCTATTGTACTGCATGCCTATTCTATCACTATTTAGTTCCAGGAACTAATTGTGTCACCTTTATCACTTTCTGGAACATTGTTGGCAGAGGCTATCAAGGTTAAGAATTTGCCCAGTGTTCAATGGAGATGTTGCGGAAATCCGAATGGTACATTACAGGCCTCAGGAGAGATGGCCCCTGTGCTTGCTACTTGGATAGTCGTGATGCTACATAGGGATTCTAAAGAGCAACAATGTAACGTATACTAAGAACACTCATTCCACCTTCCCAGTGATGCTTATAGAAGTGGGTTGAGGCAGAGGAGAAACGAGCTCCTCCATAGACCACGCCCACAAATGGCCAGACTGTTGTGAATTGTAACAGAGAAAATGTAACTTAAAAACCTGTTTGTCTTTGGTGAGTAAAAGCAAACAGCCAGGAAGCAGGAAACCTTGGAGATGCGAGTGTGTAAGAAAATGGTCTTGTACCCTCAGCGCATTTTTCCTACTCTGCAGTCCTGGGAGGCTTTCCCCATTCTGGTCACTTTGGCAGGTGACAGATCTGCTGTCACTACAAGCCTCCGCAAAAATTACATTTGGTCCTGTACAGGAGGCAGAGATGCAGGATTCATAATAGCTAGTTTGCAGGGGCCTGGAGAATTTGCTTGATCTGCCAGGAGAAAGGTGGTGAGATGAGAAGGGGACACTCTCTCCTCCTCTCTCTAATTTGGGGGAAGGAGATGGTGACTTGGAGCGATTTGTGGCCCTGGCCTCCCAGGGTAAACAGTAGTCACAACTCAAAGTGCTTATTAAGCTGCTAAAGGCAAAAGAGCTCGGGAACTCCTCACAGGAGGAGGCAGCGGGATTCTGACAGTAACAGTCCGCAGATGGATGGAGGTATTCAGCTATGGGGAAGCAATTGAATCTTTGAAAAGCGGCTCATGATTAGAGCCCAGCGGTTTTGACATGCTGCAATCAAGCTTCAAGGAAACACTGTGTGGTTGGGGATAAGCCTATCAAGGGAACAAAAACCAAGTGCATGCAGGTGGAGTTGAGCTAGAGTTTTGAGAGAGGAAAACAAATTAGCCAACCTAATTTGAGATGGCACTGTTTTGAGATAGTTCAGACATTTAAGAAGGGGGAAAATGTAATAATAAATCATCCCTCTTCTTAGAGATGTACATGAAATTACCTGTAAAAAAGAAACATCATAAAGATAATTATGAGACGAGAAATGCCCCCAACACATTCACTCTTAAATTGGGGATGAGGAGAAATTTAAATAATGAAGTATTCCTAAATGGTATTTTTTTATAGATTATAAATCATTCTAACTTAGGAAAGACATTCACTGTCTAGTGTTTGAGTGTAAAAATCTTCTATTTTTAATAAATATCGCTCGGATGCTTGACTCAATAAAACCGTGAGTGCGAAGCTCGGCTTCTTGATTGACATCAGCACATGATATCAAAGCTTATCGGTGACTGCGGTGTGGAAACAGTGCTGTAAGCGCCCTTTCTTAGCCACCTGCTCAGTCCTCACAACAAGCATATGTGGTCAGAGCTATTATTACCTTCTATTTGAGGTACAGGCTTATCAAGGAATCTACCCAAGAATGGATAATTACTTTACGTCTACAGCTCTTACCTAGACAACTTATCCCCAAATCCAGCACCTTAGCATCCATACTTCACAGGAACGCAAGGCCCATGAGTTGTTACAGGGTTGAGGCTCTTCAATTCTCAGGTTCTAAAAGTCGTTCTAAAATAACTATGAGGTTAAATATCTGTTCAAAGACTGCTTGAGAGTGGTGTTCTGAAGTCATTCACTGTCGCTGTGTTGGGCTCGATCTGTCGTTTTTAGGTCTAGTAGTATTCATTTTATGAAATTGGATACAAAAAAGTTATTATACATGTTTGGAATTGTAATGTCCTGTGAGTGATTGTTCCTCTAGCGAGCATTGAGTGATGTGATATAACCAGCGTGAAGGTGAATTCGGCAAGTGTGGTTACCTTGCAAGACTAAGCCAATGCAAGTCTAAACCAACAAAAAGCTCTGGTGTACAGGAGGAAGGGTTCCAGAGCTCCACTCGTGATTGTCCTAATGAATGATCTCACAGTTCAGCACAGATGAGAAGCCTGAATTGGTCTTAATGGTTGGAAACATAAAAGACTTGAAGCTGGGGGGAGACGTATTACGGAAGGGGCCAGAGCAAGTGAGGAGGAGGAGCTGGTTGACGTGATCTAGATGAGAACTGTCTTCCGTAGACGTTCCTTGGACATTCAAACACTTCACCCCCTCTTGGTGGCTCTGATTGGACAGGTTCAGGCAGACGGTGAGAGTCCATCACTTTTCCCACCTCACTGTTCTCTTTCTCTGCTTCACCTTTGCAGTGTAGGATGTGAGAGCTCAGCCTCCAGGCCTTTGCAGTCATGAGCTACTTTCTGTCATTGCTCCAGCCATGAACGGTGGTCCCTCTGGAATCATGGGATCGGTATTCTGCAACTTACTTTGGTCAACTTATCGGAAGTAAGTATGGAATAAAGTATGGAGTCTTCTTCCAAGATGAATGGACTAACGATTACTGAAAGGTCTTCCTTATCCTGGACTCAAACTAAACAGAAAATCCCAACTTCTTTACAAAGTTGCTTTTCCCAGTATCATTGAGGCCCATGTGGTTTTGTATTGAAAACAAAACAAAACTGATACTCTAGTTTGTTCTTTTATAAATGTGTTATTTTACAAAACAGCTTTACTGTTTATTAAGCATAGCAACCAAACAGGAGTGTTAACCAGCAATGCATTTAATATCACCAGCATAGGCACACTCATGGTGATTTTAAATCAAGGCATGTTCTCTTTCTCTCTGTCTGTCTTTCTCTGTCTCTCTGTCTCTCTGTCTCTCTGTGTGTGTATGTGTGTGTATGTGTATGTGTGTGTGCGTGTATGTGTGTGTGTATGTGTGTGTATGTGTAGGTGTGTTTATATATGTGTGTATATGTGTGTGTGTGTGTGTGTATGTGTGTGTGCATCTTATTAAATTACTGTTCCGTGGTGTCACATAAATATATCTCAAGGTCATGGCTGGGATAACAAGGCCTTTTGTTGTGAGCAGAATACTAGGTTATGATCTCTCACTAATTACTTCTAGGGATTATACAGAGAGAGACCCTGGGGCTCCGCTATCTTTCACACTTACCCTGCTTGGTAAATTGCTTATCCGTGGGCAGAAAAGGCTAGGAAGCTTCTCCTGTTGTTAAGCGCAGGGAGATCTTAATTAAAGGCAGTTGAATTTATCTGTGGTGTCGACATTAAAGGGAATGCACTGGCGAGTCCTCTAGGAGACAGTATCCAAGATGCTCCTTGCTCCTTGCTGCCACTCAAGCACGGAGTTTCCTCGTTGTCAGGGAAGCCGCTGATGCGTTCTTCCACTGGGCTCATAGTAATCGTTTTCAGAGTGACTTTAAGAAATTCAAGATGTCTGGCTAGAAAAATTAGAGCGGCCTTTTAGCGCCTGGAAGCTTTATCTCAAGTTGAGATTTTATTCGTGCACTGACCTTTGTCTTGTCTGTTGACCCACAGAGAGAGACTAAATTTAAACAATCCTAGAGACCCAGATTTGGTTACTTCATGTAGAACGATTTTTTTCAGGGGAAGGGTGGAAGTCAGGATGCCCCTGAAGATACAATGTTGTCATGACTTAGACTAAATGGATTCTTTAGGCCTTTTGCATTTTAAAATGTGACCCAATTTGCATGCTTCGCTCTACTTTCTTGGACTGAAAAAACTGCAATTACTAATTACTTCTTAATGCTTAGGTGGTGTAAGAACTTTAACTTCTTCCTTCCTGAGGCTTTACCATGCACTGGGATTTTCACTGATAACTGTAGCTACTTCAGTGATCAAAGTATCCTGAACGGACTCACATAAGGAAGGTAAATATTAGATATTTAGAGGGAATGGTAATTGTTAGATGTGAATAAGTTACTTTTAAAAAGTGACAGGGAACAGGAGGAGTCTATTTGAGGGTTGTCACTTTCATTTGGAGGACTGAACCCTGAGCCTGGCACACAAGAGACACGTGCTCCATTACTGAGCTATCTCAGCTGAAAGACCAATTAAGATAAACATGGGAACCAGAAAGGGAAAAAAATGGGGTGGTAACTTGGAGTTGTTGAAGGAAGGATGAAGAAAGGAAAAAAATATGCTCAAAATATATTATTGAAAATTATACACACACACACACACACACACACACACGTACAAATAAATTCTGTGAGGTAGACATGAGATGACAAAAATAATTTCTCCTAATTTACGTTTGAATCCCATAAATGTATAATTATAAAACAAATACACTTATAAGAACAATATTTAGTATTAAATAAAGATTAATTAATATGCCTATAAATTACATATTTGTCATTTTATATGGAACTGTTTGACTGTTTAATCTAGAATATATATCTTGAGAATAAAACACCTGTAGTGAGATCCACTCACTTGCTTCTTCTGGACACTGCTATCGATAATACTATTGATATAAGTTTTGAAGCTACAATCTTGAAGATATGTTTATGTATACATACTATATTATCATGAAATAATCTTGTCAATGGGACTCGTATGTAGCTACTGAACTTAGAATCATGATCTTTGAGTAAGTTTAAAAATAGATAAATAATGTTAAAATATAAAAATAAATAAATAAGTTTAAAAATAGAATTAAAGAGGTTAAGTAAAATCCTTAGAGCATTAAGTTAAAATTTAGATAACCTCATATAAGTGCTTGGTTTAATTTTTCTGAGACAATACCTAGATCTCTCACTGTTTACCTCCTCCACCGGGAAGAACAGGAACTCTGCAGCAATGAGCAGCAGCAGTTTATAGGATGCTGTTAACAGCATCATGCACAAGGTAAAGCACAGACCTGGGAGATACATATCTACTGGCTCTGTATAGCATCAACCTGGGAAAACAGTTACACCAGTCTGAAATCAAGCGGCTGAGACAACTGGAGTCACTTTGCAAAAGCATAGAGACAAAGTCAACGGGCTTTGATTTACTTGTTTCCTTTTCTTTTCTTTGTTTCTTTTTTGTTTCTTTGTTCCTTCCTTCTTTCCTTCCTTCTTTCCTTCAAGATACCAATCCTCTGTTAGATGCGAATCCTAGCTGCACATTTTTTACTTTCCACATTTAACTTGGAATGCACTCGGAAGCCAGGAAATTGAAAGGGGGCCATCAGGAGTGAGAACAGTTGAGGTGGGGGTGGTGGCAGCATAGGGGTGGGAGGTGACTACAGAGGTAGCAATACTGGGAAGATTCAAGTCTGGAAGGAAGCTGGAGATCCCAAGACCAAGAGGGCGAGAAGCATCACTCACTGCAATGGGGCAAATACGATCCAGAAGGAAACGTTCTTTCGTGTGATGGAGTTAAAAATATTCATTTGGAAGTGAGGGTAGACTACATACAACATGAAATGACAGAAGGGGATGTTAAGTATTAAAGGTTTATGTGGGGATAGCATCAGGATTGTTGGAGAAAGGAGAGAGGAGGGAGAAATACATTAATCAAAACTAAGGGTGCGTGCATCCTAATAGAAACATGATATTTTGTTGACTAACTAGAAGTTAAATTTAACACAGGTTTTATGCTCAGGTAGATAATGATGCTTTAAGAGCACAGCAGCAGTTAACCGAGAGAGACACTGCAGGAAGGAGATCCCTCTATTTGCATTATTGGTTAGGGAGACTCAGAGATTCTCCCAAAACTCAGGCTACAGACATTGTTCTTTGTTACCTCATAGTAAGTCCTTATTTCTGAAGATACCACAGACTTTTGCTGTAGTGTCTAGGAAATCATCCCAGGACTTACTGGGAAACATGACCCCCGCTGACCAGCTGTAAGGTGCTCTGCAGATGTCAGGAGCCATTTAGGAAAGGCTAAGGCTAGAGGGGACCTTCCTGGATGTGGCTCGCCGTCTTTGCACAGCTTGTAATGGGTGAGAGCTGAGAAGCAAGCCCCAAGAACTTCATCTCAGGGCTGCCTCTTGAAGCTGATATGCTTTTTATATTACTATTACATAGTGTAAGGTATATCAATAGCCCATGCTATTGATCAGATTCCCTGCAGATCAAGGCAAAGATGAACTTTCATGAGTTAATGCTGCTTAGATGAATTGATGACTTTTGTAGAATTCCTGATTTGATTCACATAATTTTAGAAAGAAAGTCTTAAGAGTTTTAGTTACTTTGCCAGAAAGATAAAATAAAGTTAAAAATCAAAAACAGAATGTGCCCATTCTTCATAGAATAGTAAGTATAGTAAGGAACACAATGAGCTTTCACAATTACACTAAAAAGAGAAATAGGTTTCGGGCAAATTTGTGATCAAGGAAAAACATTCTAGGCCAGGTCTAAGGATGAAGTCACGGGTGTGCACTCTGATAAAGCAACGTCATGTGAAACTGTTGCTCTGAACTTATAATGAGCTTACAGAATAAAACGGTGCTTCAAACTCTTTATTAGTATCCTTCCATTACGCCCTTTTATGTAGTGTTTTATGTATGAGGTAATTCTTTCTTACACAGAGACTTTTTTTTTTTTTTTGTCTAAAAGTTAGAAAGAGGCTGAAAGCAATAAAAGAAAGGCAGGGCAGCCATTTTCTGCTTCACTCTGTGTGCTGTCTGTGTGAGTGACTACTTTCCTTTCCTTTTCTTTCTTTCTGGTTCAAAAAAAGTTAAGGAACTCCATCCTCTCTGGTCAGGGAGGGGATCGGAATAAGGAGGCACCTGGCTGACTCCCCAGAGAATGGAGCTCTACAGGTAAATACTTTTACTTAATTCCCAGCTGCCAAACAGCATGTGGTAATCCACCAGAAATTAACACTTATTTAAGCACAAATAATAAGACAGCTAAAAGGTTAAGTTCCCAGTGCTTATTAAAGCAAAGACTAGTAATAAAGAGCTAAGTTTTCAGCACTTATTAAGAGATAGAGCAACAAGAAAGAGTTAAACATACGGTGCTTACTAAAGCACAGAGAGTTCTAAAGTAATCAAACACAGAGAGTTGTAAGCACTCACAGCGAGGTAGAGAAAAAATCCTGGTGGTAGTTTTCAGCCACAGAATAAGGAAGAGAGTGTTAAGTTTCCAAATTCCAACAGTTTCTAGCCCTCCAGTGCAGTTAGTGAGATTTATAAGGCCAGAGACCATCAGTCTGTTGGCCTCTGTCCACCTCTGTTCCACCTCAGCTCTGTGAACCCCAGAAGGCATGGACATGTGTGCTCTTGGAGGAGAGAGGACTGGTCTTACCTACCTCTGACCCCTGCATGCTACAGTACTGACATGCCAACCAAGATGTGCCTGCTCATGCAGTAGTGAGTGGCGTGACTGTTGTAGGAGGAACCAACCACACTCTGATTGACATTGAGACATGTTTCTCAAGAGCCTGGTGCTGCTTAACAGACGAGAAGGTCATGGTTAGAGAGGTCTCGAGAGAAACGCTAATGTTGGGAGTAAGTTATTGTTCTTTTGATAGATAGCTATGTCAAACTACCTTCTACATGTTTAAATTCATACCAGTAAACTTATGCTGCTCATGTTGGTCAAGTAAGCTTCTTTTGGCAATGGTTGGTGGGTATTATTGAGACTCATAACTAGACAAATTGTTAAGAACAAGAGACTACAAGCGCTCAGTCTATGTCAATCTTCCATCCCCAAAACCTGGGGAGTATCTTGGAAAGGGTGTGGAAAGGATCTAAGAGCCAGAGGATGGAGATTAATGCTGTAAAATGTCATCTTCTACATACAGCATGGCTACTGTACTTGTGGACTCACAGTAGCTGTGGTTTCCTGCACAAGTTCAAGTTAGTTAAAATCCCAACAGTGATGGGGGTAGAATTCACAAAGTTCTACCCATAAATGAGATGCTCAGGTGATACTAGCAAATGACACCTAGTGGAGAGACTAATTTTCTTTATTGTGTGGCCATTAGTGGATGTCCCTATACCCGTAAGCACACACTCAGTAATAACTGGTTTCAGTGGATGATGAACAAAAGGTCATGAACCTGAGAGGGAGTAACATGTTAAGGGATTGGGAAGGCATGACACATTAGAGAGTTGGGAAAGCATGCCACATTAGGGGGGGTAGGAAGGCATTACACATTAGGGGGTTGGGAAGGCATGACACATTAGAGAGTTGGGAAGGCATGCCACATTAGGGGGATGAGAAGGCATGACACATTAGGGGTTGCAGGAGAACTGGCAAATAATGGAATTGTATATGACTAAGACACACTAAACACATGAGAAAAATCCTTAAAGACCAAATTAATAAGATTAGAAAAAGAAAGTAATTTAAAAACACAGCAAAGGCACCCAAAATATAGGAACCTATCTTACATTGAAAATAGAAGCAATCACTCATGATCAGCCTTTGTATACTTGGGAAGAAAGTCTGACTTCTGCTGAAGGATGAGTTTAATACTTTCTCAGATTCTAACAAACATACTCTATCTGTGATAAGTGATTGATAAGATGAAGTTTGAGCTAATTGATAAATTTCAGGTAGCAAATTAAGAAATTACAGAAATTGCAATGTGCATATCTTCGAGTCCCGTGACATGAGAGACAGTTCCTGCCAAGTGTTGCCGACCACCATCCAAGGCAACCAGAAACTGAATTTCCGCAGGGACAGGACACGCGGAAGAAACCATTTGCTGAGAATCTAAACCTGAAACCCAACCCAAATCTGCTTCTAACTCCAAGGTGAGAAAAACGCACAGGCAGAGGAACACATTAGGCTCACTCAAGGGCTGAAACTAACATGGTTTTGAAGAGGAAAACTACAGAATGTGTGGCTCATTTCTTACCAAACTAGTGACTTTCGTGAAAGAAAAACAGCAGCAGCAGCAACAACAACAACAACAAAACAGAGAGATGAGCAGAGGCTCCAGAATCCTCTAGTGTATGGGCTTCCTGCGAGTCCGAGCATGGTCAATGGCAGACAGCGGCGGGTCAGCTGAGAACTCTGGACCCATGAACACACCTGGATACACGAAAGTCCTATTAATTTCATGTGTGATTGCAGAGATCAGCAACAATTTTAACATTTCATCTTCTTTGTGTGCTTGTGTGTCTGTGCCAGTTTTCTGTATATGTAACATGTATGTGTGTGTCCTCTTGTCTTGCGGTACCATATTCTGTGACGTCAGATATATAGTGTGTAGTCTATACACACACAAGCACCTATCTGCCACTAAAGAAATAAAGAGACCATAAACTTTAAACAGACCAAAAGGTAGGAGATACACAAGGAGGTGTGGGGTGTGCGTGGAGGCCAGGGAATGGAAAAATGATGTAATTCTAATCTCAAAAATATTTACGAATATTTCCTTCAAGGATCTTTACTTCTGAGTGGTCATATCCCCAAGTAACACTATCTGTAACATACCCATGTAACCCTTACCAGAGGGAAGTATGGCTAGTGCCGTAGAAATAATTTTGTGTGACTTCTGAGGTTGTTGTAAGAAAACACACTGAAGGTTCTACTTTGACTTTCCCTACCTGTGTCTACTGTAAAAGCTAGAAGCATGTCACACGCTAGGCAACGGGCCCGGTACACTTCTTCATGTATGGATAAGACGGAGAAGAGTCCTCACCAGTGTAAGCATGTGGTTATACAGAAACGATGATCCAGTACCTGTCTCAGATTTCCTTTAAAATAGTCAAGAGAATAAAAATGACCCAGGGTAGAATAAATAGTGAGGTATAACTACTTATTGAAACTGGGTAATGGACACGTGAAATCTCACTGAGCCTTTTCTCCTAATTTTTTGTTTCATGCACATAGTGCGTGCATGTTCACAAACACACACGGGTGCCCACAGAGTCCAGAAGCGAATGTCAGATCCCACAAAGCTGGAGTTACAGAGTGTTGTGAGTGGCCATGTGGGTGCTAGGAATCGAACCTCTGTCCTCAGGAAGAACACCCTGAGAAAAGATGCTCCTGAGTTTATGTGCACTGGCCAGCAGCCTATCGATTTCCTTTGACATAGCGGCTAAAGCTGTTTGGATAAACACATTGTTAAGATCGTCAGAGTATGTGAGCCCATGCCACGGGGTCCTCTAGAGCACGTACAAACGCGTGCTAGTGGGTACTCGAGAGAGTAAAGACGTTACAGAGAATTGTTGGTTTGCACTGTTAATGATAGACTTAGTGTGGGAGAAACGGCAGGCCTCACTGACAAGCTGGTGGCCGCTTCCTCATAAATGTCAGGAAACAGCGAGAGGGGCCTGCGCAGCCGCAGAGGCGACATCCACATGAGGGCCAAACTACAGCCTGCGTGAGAGCCAAAGCCCAGTGAGGCAGAAAATGACGGGCAATCGGGACTGCCACGTGGTTCCTTGGGACCAGTGAGACACAGTGGAGGGTCTAAAGGGCACTCCCAGAGGATTAATAAAGGAGTTCATTAATGCTGCATTCTGGGAGCGCATACCTCACTCACAGAGGTAGGATGGCATTAGTGTTTGCATGGCCACAGTCTTCGATATCTTTACTTATTTTTCCATTTAAAAAATATCTAGCTGATTCATACGAGAATATTTGTATGTGGCTAAGAGCAAGGGTGTTCTTTAACTTGCTCGGCCTTTCTATCCTCGGCACCATACTTCACAATTCTAAGTTAAGAGGAACATGCGATGTATTGAGAGTCTACTGATGTCGTTCAGACGGAGTTTGTCTTCATGGGTAGAGTCTGCGTCCCTAGTGTGCCGGGCATAAGGGAAGGTCCTTAGTTCATTGTGGTAGCTGCCCTTGGGACTCAGAGAATCCCAAGATTTCATACAGGGAGAGCAGGTCCAGTATCTGAATTGCTCCCTGCTTCCTGTTTGGAGAAGCGCTCTTCCTTTTCCTTCACGCTCCCGGTGTTGGGACACCATTCACCGTGAGCTTCTTGTCAGAACTTACCTGATCTGGCACAATACTCTCAAACAGCCAAAAATAAAAATAAATACATTTCTTTTACTTAAATAAAACTTGTTGTTTTTGTTATTTATAAAGTTAGCCTACTTCCAAAAGTTTGTTATAACAAAACAAACTAATATACCCAATTTAAAAAAAAAGCATTCTTCTGCTAAAAGAATTTTTTAAATCTCTAAGAATGTGATTTTCTATTACTTAGTAGTAAACGATAGAATATAAGATCAAGAGACATGAATATTAATAACTAACTTTTCAATTAAAAGTTGAGGCCAAATTGGTTGTGCATGTATGGTAAAGATTACCATACTCTTTACCCAGCCATACAAGCCTGCCGGTTAGCTTCCAACAATAGTTTATGCTTTCCCTCCTTTCATATTTGGAAAAACTCCAAATATGCTTCATTTGTTTGAAAATAAATGGGATTTTTAAAAAAGCAGTTTACTTCTTAGAGGATCATTTCAAATTAAACTACTGCAGGAAGAGAAGAAATGCTTTCCTTTTTCTTGAGTTGAACATTATTTCTTCACCATCTGGTTAGGTGCAGAAGTCCACACCAACATTTTTCATATTTGCTATTTATAAGAAATATATTTGTAAGAAATAGCCATTTCTTAAAGCAGAGGTGATGGCGTCATTGCGTGATGATGTCATTGCGTGATGACGTCATTGGCTGTGGGCTTTGCCTTGGTGCTGAGGATTTTGCTTAATCACAAGTTTCAAGAGCAATTTGGAGCAAGGGAGGGTCACCAAGAGCTAATGGCTTCTCGAATGGCTTTTAATAGAACTCTGGTGGCAACTAGTCTGGCATGGTGGCCAGGCAGAGAGGGAAAACAGCTTGAGTTTTGCCAGGAGTTGTCTGCTCTACGTGTCTTTTCCACAACCCATTTGTATGCCTCGGAATCCTAGCAAAGTCCATTCAGAAGAATAAAGATGTCCCTGGATGCCTTCTCAATGAATTCTGACCAGACCACAGCGTGGTGGGAACGGGCCTGTTACTAATAGGAACTACTTTAAATTCTGAGGATGTCTCCTCCTTCTTGTGGCATTGGACAAATGACCCAGCCTGAGGAACCAAGTGCCCTTTCTCAAATGAATTAAATTTCATATCCACAAGTAATAGATTATGAGCCTTACTTCCCAGACCTCTTAGGACGTTTAGATGAGGTAAAGCACCGTGAGGGGTGAAAGTTGCAGACTGTTCCGATGTTGTTTGCCTGGATAAACAACCTGATTAGTGGAGCGGAGACAGACGTACACGGTTTGCACAGAAAAGGCTTTTTCTGAGAGCCCACTGCATCCGTACATAAATGGAAGAAAGCAAAATACTGTTTACAGGGTTTCTCCAACAAAGACATCCACCTAGAGTAGATACTGGCACTGGACAACATTGGCGCACCTGCTGAGGCAACCCAGCGGAAATAGATACCCGACATGCAACAGAGCTAGCGCCACCTGCCATGACACAGCTGGGCGCAGCGGGCTGGCAATCACAGCCTGTTAACGTGCTCCTGCCCTTCCTAATTTATTGGATTGTTTTAATGAGTCTGTAGGCATATTACAATTAGACTTAATTGGTGTTCGCGGGAAAGTCACAAAAGAAATACTTTTACTGTTCTGATTACCGCCGGGGGTAGGTGATCGTCCCCAAATGTTAATAAGATGTATACATATTTATTTATTCGCCAAGACTTGTTTACGTGCGGATAGACAAGGAGGCGGCCAGATGAAGGGATGCGTGAGTAATTTACTGGGCTGTGTACAGAAGGCAACACCGGCATCAGCAATGCCTCTGCTGTACCCGAAAAGCAGAATTTCTGTAGCCGCTGCACGGTGTAGTCCCTTGTTGAGACAGGCAGTAGACATCTTATGACTCTGCAGTACCTCAGTTTTACCTCTTGGACCGTGTGGTCTTATGCTGCCCAAACTCAAAGAAAAAGCAAGGCACAGAGTTGGTGTGTCCTGGAGAGTCACCCAGGCCCCTAGGAGACTTTCCATGAGCAAGTGGTAGGTGTAAGTTGAGTAGCTAAACTTTTGGGGTGATTCTAACAGAGACTGGCCTACCCGATGGATGGATGGATGGATGGATAAATGGATGGATGGATGGGTGGGTGGATGGGTGGATGGGTGGGTGGGTGGGTGGGTGGATGGGTGGGTGGGTGGGTGGGTGGGTGGATGGATGGATGGATGGATGGATGGGTGGGTGGGTGGGTGGGTGGGTGGGTGGGTGGGTGGGTGGGTGGATGGATGGATGGATGGATGGATGGATGGATGGATGGATGGATGGGTGGGTGGGTGGATGGGTGGATGGGTGGGTGGGTGGGTGGGTGGGTGGGTGGGTGGGTGGGTGGATGGATGGATGGATGGGTGGATGGGTGGATGGGTGGGTGGATGGGTGGGTGGGTGGGTGGGTGGATGGATGGATGGATGGATGGATGGATGGATGGATGGATGGGTGGGTGGATGGATGGATAGATGGTTCATAACTACGTGGAATTAGAGTATTGTTTTCAGTTAAGATGCCTGGCAACCATGCTTCCTTGCTGAAGACTTCTGCAACTCAGTTCTCAGAGACCCCTGCCTAAGATGTACAATACAGAATTTTAGGTCTTGCCACACAGGTAGAACAAAGCCTTCTTATACATGAGAGCCACCCCTATCTTGGGGAGAGGATGTTTCAAGACAATAGCATTAATTCCAAGGACAGCAAGGACAATAGAAATTACATAGAATATGATATAAGTTTTACAAGTACCCTGTGTAGCTTAACTATTGATTGGTGCAACAATGAAATGTTGACAGAGACACTTGCACCTAGGTACCGAGGAGCTGGCCCCCTGAAGTGGTTCCCTGAACAAGAAAGACATCCTCACATGATGTCCAAGTGGCATATACTGTGTCTGTCCTCTGCAGTTCTTCACACACCGTCCCTATTAATCCAAGTTATTCATAGGACAGGTATCATATTTCACAGGCTGGTGAGATTGGCTGTTGCAAATCTGTGTGCTTAAAACTTCCATGTCTTTTTATTTATTTATGTGTTTGTGTGCGCACATGCCTGCATGTTTGTGTATGTACAGGCATATATGTGCTCATGTGTTCTCAAATATGAATGCACATGTATGTAGAGACCAGTGGAAAGACATATACTCTAAAAAGGTAGAGAGAGCATGGGGGTCTCTCAATGGCCTGGAACTCGCCAACTATGAAAAGAGGCCGTTCGTCCAGCTTCCATGTTTGTCTGTCTGTTCCAGTCCTGCGTTATGAGTACGTCTGCTCATTCCCGGACTTTTCAGGTGGGTTCTGGTCTTGAACTCTACTCTGCTGACAGAACCACATCTTCTCTAAACTCTCACACACCCATCAGTAAGATCCAGGCGACATAATTCTGATCTATCTTGGAATCATGTCAAAAGTAAATTTGTGTCTATTGCTTTTCCCGTAAAGGTGATGGAGCTAGCTTCCTCGGCGGCCCAGCAGCTGTTTGCCCTGATACCCGCTTGGAAAGGAGAAATAGTTTTCTCCAGTAGAGTCTCACTGAGCACACAAGCCACACTTAAGGACGGGCCCATGCCATCGGCAGTTGGTCAACACAAAATTAACTCTGTGGGATTTTTGAAAGACTCATTTTATCCCTTGTTGCTTTGTTTGGACATTTTTACCTTACTAGTGTTTTGTTTGTATATTATGGTTTCTGGTTTTATGTGTTTAGGATCTCTCTCTCTCTCTCTCTCTCTCTCTCTCTCTCTCTCTGTGTGTGTGTGTGTGTGTGTGTGTGTAAGCGGGGGGGGGGGGACCTCAGTAGGTAAAGAGGGAGAATTTCTTGTACTTTTTTTCTTTTTAAAATTATTTATTTTAAGATTTATGTATTATATATTACAACACTGTAGCTGTCTTCAGACACACCAGAAGTCATCAGATCCCATTACAGATGGTTGTGAGCCACCATGTGGTTGCTGGGATTTGAACTCAAGACCTCTGGAAGAACAGTCAGTGCTCTAACCACTGAGCCATCTCTCCAGTCCCGTGTTTTTCTTTCTTTGTTTTTTATTTTATTTTGCTTATTTGCTCTTTTGCTCCCTAAAGAGGAAGAGAAAGAAAAACATGGAGAAGAAAACATTGTCAAAATATATTATATGAAAACAATTTATTTTCAGTTAAAAAGGAAAATAATCTATACTTTAAGAAAAAAAATAATGTGAAGAGGCATTTGAAATAAAGTGAACATAAAATTGTTGAGATCATGAAAATTCCTAGTTAATATGCATTTGTCTCTACATATGCATACATGTCCACATGCATGTGTGCTGCTGGTCAGAGCCAAGGTACCAGAGGATGCTCATTAATGAATAATATAATGTTGAAAAGTTAATTGAAAACCAAGTAAGTACATGTAACCCAGAAATCCAGAATAAGAAAGAAAACATAAATCATTACTTTAAAGTAAATATGCATATAAATATGATAAGTATCTGATAGCTATTAGTAATTCTTTCCAATGTTGATGGTTTAGAAAAATATGATTCATATACAACAAAGTTAATAACAATAAAATGTACTGAACATTTCCATTTGTTTCAACTCAGTATAACTGCAGTAGATTCTACATAATCCTAGATTTAACCAATTTCTTAACAATACTCCTCTTTACTCAAAAGAATAAACAGAGAGAAACATTGTTTCTGCCCCGTAGAGCGGAGCAGACTTCACTTCAAATTTCCCATAAGGATAATTATTCACTTAAAATGAACATGGCCAGTAACAGTATTTCCCTTTAGAGAATTGCTTTTTAAATCTCCTTTTCTAGATAGCAACAAGGACCTTCCTTTATAGATGGTCTTATGTTAGAAATTCTCTCTTTGACAAATCTCCATCCCTGCCTTGGTTAAATGGGCTTGTGACACAGAGAAAGGATGGAGGTAGGACATTCTCAGCCTGCTAGGACTGCACCTCCAGTGAGGATGAGAAGAATTCTTTCCAGCCTTGTCCCTACACAGAAGTGACCCCCTGCAGGGCACTTGGAATTTATTTCCTTCTCATAATTAGTATTTTCTGAGTGTTTTCTTTCTCTCGAATTTGAATTTTAATGGCACTGTAAGGAATGATAGAGATCACTTGGTGGAATCAAAGACTGTATTTAATTCTAGTGTGTGTTAATTGGCGTTATTAAAAAATTAGCATTTTAAAATTTTCAATTCCCTTCCTAACATATGAAATGTCACTCACTTTCTCACGCCCCGCACCGTGATTAAATTTGCATAGGAGTAAATTTTATTTGCCTCTGTTGAGGAAACACGGAAGAGCTGCCTAAACAACAAACATGGATATTTCCGAGTCTGCACGGTGACAATACGATATTCATTAATTTAAATCACGACAACAGCAGTACACAGGCTGCAGTTGTAATTGCTATTGCTTAGTAACAGTGCGTCTCAGAACGACAAGGGAATTAGCTGAATAATTATTACATGGGCCTCAGCTTGAAATACTCTCCCGAGGTAGTTGTGGTCGCTGGGTAAGAGTTTCGGGAATAGGCGGAGACATTTGAGACAAATGCTCATGCGGTTTCAACAGCCCTTGGCGTAATCTGTCCCAGACCACCACTGCTCCACAGTTAATCACACAATAATCGGATTCTTGGTTTGGTGTCAGGATGCTAGAACCTGCCGAGGAAGCACTGGGGAGACAGTTTTCCAGGATGAAACTTCTGCAGAGGAATTAAACGCCGCACTATCAACAGACAGACGGCGCGAAGCCCTTGGTTTGTGCTCTGGCTTCCTTAGAAGTGCCTTGACTTTGTGGTTCCCATGGCGCACCCCCTCATTGATGCATTTCCTGGTTCAAGCTGCCTTCTCTCCTTGACGACCGCTGTTCTCCCGTCTCCTCCTCTGGGATCATTGCTCCAGATGGATGACAAACGTCAGGAGGTGCCTTCAGTCAACACTTTATTTCTTCCACGGATTTTAGGACAATCAGTGATTGGTTCCCATGACATTCCTATGTCATCTGCCTTGAATATTTTAAAAAATATTATTTAATTTGTACAGTTATTTTGCCTTTATTTATGTGTATCCTCCGCACCTGGTTTCTACAGAGGTCAGAAAAAGACTTAAGATTTCCCGGAACAGACTTATAGCTGGCTGTGGGCTGCCCTGTGGGTGCTGGGAACTGTACTGGCTTCCACGGGAAGAGCATCCCATGTTCTTAACTCCTGAGGCGTCTCCTGAACCCCATTCCATGCTTTGACAGATAATCCTAATAGCTATTCTTTATGGATACTTTCATCTTGCTTTCCTTCATCTGATTGTTTTTTAGAGTCCTGGGGACCCTACAGTATCTTTAGAGTATATTCTACGTATCTGAATCACATGCTCTTTGCATCTTGCTGTTGTTAAAATCTTTTATTTGAGTTACTAGCAGCTACTTTCAGAACGCCGTGCCCCTGATACTTCGTGGGGGCTGAGATCAAATGTGAGCTTTGACTCCAGAACCTTCCCGTGCTCTTTTAGTCTGCCTTGCTCACGTCCTGTGAGACCTTGGTGGTTTCCCACACCACAGACTCTTCCAAAACCCGTTAATGTTTTGATTTTTGTTGGTTTATGCATGGGCGTCTTGGGGCTAGGCCTTGAATTTCAAGCACGGATTTGAAAGGCTCCTTCCTTCAGCCCTATCCTTTCTGGAATCTCCCCAGTACTACAGCTGAAAGAGAAGAGGGTGCCAAGTGCGTTCATGTGCTTTCTATGGGGTGATGAAGGGCCCCCAGCAGTGGCCTGCCACATGTCTTACCTTTTACATCTAAAGAAGTATTCTTGTTGAACCAAACAGCTCAATTTATATTTCAAAAACATGGAATACCAATTGTTTTAAGACACACCAGGAGGGTATGCCTTCCCTAGTGGTATTTGGCTGGGAGCTAATGTTATATCCAGCTCCCTAAAAGGAAAGCTTAATTTCCATGTCAGGTTTCTGTGGCACGTGTCTTTTGATGCTTTTCTAAGTAAATATCGGAAGACATTGGGTATTGGCAGTTTGGTGGCATGACTGACAGCTGTCAGACCCTTTTCTGGGGCCCAGCGTTTACTATTCTAGAGCAAGGTTGGTGTCTACTCCAGGCCAGGGACTGGCCAAGGCCAGATTTAAACTGCTTTATAACGGCTTTTTGTTTAGTTTTTTGTTTGGCCTTTGGCTTTAAGGATCCCAAGGAAGGTGAGACTACACGGGTGGTGTTACCCCTGACTCCTTTGCTGGTCCCAGCAGAGTGCCAATTGAACAGTCAGGCCTTTTTGCCTCCCAGGGTTGATTTTGAAAACTCTGCTTCTGTCATAGCTGGTTCGGATATCTGCCATTGCTCTAGAGACTTCTCAAAGCCTGTGGAAGCTTCAGATGACCCCTGCCTAGACAACCCACACCCCTGCCTTGCAGTCTCCCTTCATCACTTCAGAAAGCAGTGTCCCCCCATAACTAATGCCAGTCAGTACACCTGGGACTCCTTGTGCACACCAGCCATTCTTGCACGTCATAGCTCTTCCACACCTTCCCCCTGTGCACTCCAATCTGTGCACTACACCCTCCGTCCAAACAGAGCCCCATCTGTTTTGCTACCTATTCAACGCCTGTTGCAATGGGTTAGTTGTCTTCCGTCCTGTCAGCCACAGGGATACTCAGCGGCAGCTAGAGGGTAGCTGCGAGTTCTGATGGCTGGCTGGACCGAGGCTGCAGTGGACTGTGGAAAGCAAGAGACCTCAGCGAGCGCGGACAGGAAGGTGCATTTTCATAAAGTGCTAAGACTGCAGGGAAGGAGAGATATGTAGTGTCGTGGGTCCCAGCCACTCAAAGCGTTCTAAATGACTGCCTTCTGCTACTTACAGGTTCTAGCATCCGAGCAGTCACCACACTAATTACTGACCACCTTGTTCAGCTGCTTTAAGGTTGCTAGACCTTAAAGCTCAGAAATTAGGAGGCAACACCCTAGGTCCAGAGATGCAGACACTGAGAGAACTCATGACCTTGTCAAAATAACACAAAAGGATGCACAGCTAACGGGGGAGGGCTTTTCTCCCTTTGTCTGACAGTTCCCCTTCTTCTGCCTGTGCAAATGCCTTTGCTTCAAAGTGGGGTCTGAACCTCCATGGGAGAAAGAGAGAGCACGCGTGGATTAATACTTCAAACTTTTGTCACACATATTTCTCCTTGACGTTGGATGCTTCTTACGGCTTGAGGGTGGGCTCAAAATTTTACAGAAGAAAACATACACGTGAGTTAGCATTTCCCAGTCCCAAATATTGTTTCATGCCTTCTTGGTGTGACTGTCATGGAGTCATGGAGATATACGAGCTCAATTGCTAGGTACAGCACGGGCTTTCAGAATGCATTTTCGCTCACACATCATCTGGGATGTTTGCTGTAAAAAAGCACTTGCCTGATTGTAGTCTGGAGATGCGCTAGGAGGCACGTGGTCCTGAAGCTTTGGTGGCTTTGTTCAGAGGTGGATACAGTCGAGGGTGGCATTTGGGACAGTGCAGGATGTGCGTAAGTCACTGGCCTAATTAGTAAGAGTATTCCTCTTTCATGAGAGAAATGGAGGTCTACCTGTAGATCGGCTTTCAAACTGATCTACATGTAAATTACACATGAATAGGTGCACTATAAATTTCAAGAAATTATTTACTACTTCCTCCCCAGAGCCCACTTGGGTTTTATGAGACATACACACCCCACAGAAGGACAGTTAAGGTCTACTCAGTGCAACCAGATCAATCCAGATACACCTTGGTGCCACACTGATCGAGGCAGGTCGCCAAATAGTACAGAAAGAGGAAAAAAGTATGGATGGGGTGAGAAACTCAGCATTTCACATTTAAACTTACATTTATGACCCACGACAGAATTGGATCGAAAGAGGCCTTTTCACACCCCTTCTTCCTGTTCAGACACTTGCAGCAACTGTGGGTGGCTGAGCATTTGCCTACTCATGTCACATGTCCAGTGGCAAAGCTGGGTCACAACAATGCTTTCCTCATCTATAAATCTCACACGCAGCTCACACGAATCTGGAGTCAAATCTATCATGGTTCTTGACCTTTACGAGAGGCCCCGGCATTATAAAATATGCACATGGGGTCTAAGCTACAATATTAATATGTCAGAGAATAATACTGGTAACTAAAATGTTAACCGTGACCAGTGCTCAGCATTCAACACAAACACTGCTCTGCTTTGGGACACAGGAACTTCTGGGGATAAAACATCAATAACACAGACCCCATCAGACAGTCTCATATATGTACACACACATATTTTCACTCGCATAGCAGGGGCATTAGAGATTATTCTGTTTAAAGCCTCTTTACAAATGATGATTCTATTTTATTTTGGTTTTGCTTGTTTTTTTTTTTTTTTTTTTTTAAGACAATAGTTCTCCGTGTAGCAGCCCTGGCTGCCCTTGAACTCTGTGAAGTCAGAGATCCACCTGCCTCTTCCTCCCAGGGGCTGGGATTAAAGATTTAACATTAAACATTGAACTTTCAAAACCAAACTAAACATTGTAACTTCTATGGTGTGACATGTGTGTTTCTTCAGCAAACACCGGAGCCTGGTTTATCAAATTTCCAGGTCAGGTCCTCTGTGTTGAGCCTAGTATTGAAAATATGTTCAGCACAGGCTTGTAAGAAAGACCCCAAGTCCCGAGAAAGACTGAAGGTGTCAGATTCCCCGTAGTAGTCACAGGAACACAGCTTGTTGTGTTGCACGGGTTCTTGGGTGGCCTTTTCAAAATCATATCCTGATTCCTGGACAAACATTTGAAATACAAAGAAGACTGCACGAGACCTCGGCGTGGTGGTTGTAATCCCAGCAATTAGGGGGCCCAAGCAAGCAGATGATGAGTTTGAGGCCAGCCTGGGATACACACACACACTCACACACACATACACGCATACACACACACACTCACACACATTCACACTCACACACACACTCACACACACATAAACACACTCACACTCACACACACACACTCACACACACATACACTCACACACACATTCACACTCACACACATACACACACACACTCACACACATATTCACACTCACACACACATACACACACACTCACACACACACTCACATACACACACACTCACTCACACACTCACGCACACATACACACACACACTTACACACACATAAACACACTCACACTCACACACTCACACACACTCACACACACATACACACACACATAGTGAGGCCATGTCCCCCAAATAATATACATATACATACACACATGTATATATACAAGCTAAATCTGGAGAAGATGATGACATATAGATGAAAGTAGATGGGCGGGGAGAGAAGAAACAGTAAGCACATGGGACATTGGAAATGTTATGGTCAGCCATTATGAAGTCAGCATGATGATGTCATAGAGCAAGGATGAGAGAAGCCCCTGGAAGTACAGACCGTCTAAGCCAAAGGAGCTCCATGCTTGCTGGGGTCAGCTGCTGCACAGAAGTGAGTGGCCAGCACACTTTCAGTGGTCAGCTCCTGCAGCACCAGTGGTAGCCCTGCCATCGGTGGCACCTACACATTGCATTCAGCAGGCAAGACATAAGGGCCAGACAGTCGATGAAAGGCACAGGAGAGGCAGCAAAGCCTTGGGGACACTTTGGCTTTATTGCTCAAACTTAACTCCTTGGCTGAAGGATGGCAAAGATACCATCAAATCCGTTTACAAGGAGAGGAGGCTAGGCCCCTGGCCCGTGGACTTGGTTTATGGCAAATTCATCGCGGGGCCTTGGGGAAATCTCAACCATGTGGCAGAGTTTGAAGAAGTATGGTTTTATTAGGTGAAGGTAGGAAAAATAATGGATTTTGTAACCCACTTCTGTAAGATCCCATGGCCCAGAAAAAAACAGATGACATTTTCTTAAGGGGCATTATACTACCTAAATGAGTTGTTTTCAAAAAGATCTTCAGAGAGGACAGTGGGAAATGCCACTTGGGAGACGTATAATTGGAAGAGAAAGGGATGGCCATGGTTTTTTGATTTGCAGCTTTTAGGGTCATTTTAGACTTTTTTTTTTTTTAACATGACTTCTCTGTAACCAGCCCTAATTCTTTCTCCTGCAGATGCTGCTGAATGTCTAAATAAATGCAGAGTTGTCTGAACTGTGGCCTGAGTCTTATACCCCAAAGACACACACAATAAAATGGAATTTTTATTTTATGCCTCAAAACCTAAATAACTATTTCTTGTGCTTTTCAAAGCAGTATGCATCAGGGATCATGATTCCAGAAGTGGGTATGTGCCTTTCCACCAAATAAATAGAGAAGAAGATGTGGTGAGTCAAGATAAAAGATACCTTCACAGAATGAATCCCCCTAAGACATTTTAAATGTTTACCACCGTGGGGCAGAAAAGCATTTAAATGAAGTCAGTGACATGTTTCAAATGGAGTGACGATTTTCAAATGAAGCAGGTTGCATTTGGAAACATACACTGTCAACAGGATTTATTATTTTCAACTTCCTTCTCTCTGAAAACCCTTCTCTGTTTTTATTTTATGGTCAGCATTAGCATCTCCTGTCTACTGAAGATCAAAATGCAGACAAAGCATCTCTGAAGCAGTAAGATCGATGGGTAAAGGGGTTTTGACTTAAAGTTCAAGTTGAACTTTGCTTGACGTATCCCGGTGAGGTGTCCCCACCTGTGTCACTCCCTGCAGAGCTTGTTAACTCTGCCTCTGTGAAGTAAAATGAATCCTCAGCTTTTATTCTCAAAGTGAATGGTATGCACTTTGGTGCATACCGAGTGGTCACACTCTTCTTCATTGTTTGCTAAATACGAACACTGTGACCACCATTGTCACTGCAAAGTCTAAATCTAGCCAGGTTAGTCTAACTTACAAGCATTTCCTGGGGGGGGGAGGTTGGAGAATATCTCCAATGCTGTCGGTATACACAAAGAGCATCCCTGGTTCTGGGTGCCAGGTGAACACATACACACAAGCACACACACACACACACACACACACACTGTGACTATACATATTAAGTGTAAATGGACATATGTTGACATATATACGAGCTTTGGTGAATCAACACATAAATAACAGCACTGAAACTTTATAGAACTCAAACCCAGGTGCTGCATTGCAATATGTTAAAATGGCTGTGGGTAGAGATGGCTTAGCCATTGGCACACTTTCTGCTCCTCGAAGGACCTGGCTTTTAAGCCCAGAACCCAGATAGCTGCTCACAGCCATCTGTGACTCTGCCTCCAGGATATCTGATGCCTCCTCCTGGCGTTTGTGGACACCAGGCACTCACTTTACTGGAGAGAGAATAACAGAAATATTAGCGGAATAATAGTATAACAGAAAATGACATAGAAATTCAGGAAAACGTCCATGCACTTAAAAAATAATGAAAGCCAAATATTGACTGCAGTAGTTTGTGTGCAGAGAAGGAGGCTTGACACGTGCAGCAACACGTGCAGCAGACATTGCTCTCCTTCCCATGGGAACTCACTTCAAAAACCTAGACGCGACTTGAGCGGAGCTCGGACCATCAGAGCACTCTTCTGCGCTTCAGAGCAACGTGATCTCGGGCAAGACTCTCATGAGACGCATCCTTGTGCTTCCCAAACTAGATCCTGTGGTGAGACTGCCCTTTGCTATCCAGTCAGAGAAGCTGACTGGCAATCAAACACAGGGCTGCCATACAGTGTGCTCACTACAAGTCCCTGCAAAGAGATACAGTAGCAAAGGTTTCCATTGGTCTGCACAAAACCCTCTGGAGAAAACGGCTCACATCAGGGACATGCACACACACACACACACACACTCACACACATATGTATGTATGTATTTGACATGGGACAGCACAACACTGTTTTAGTGGCTCAGGAGTGTCCCTGGCATGATGGTGACTTTTCACAGATTGCTTACTTAGCTAATTGCAATGGGGGAAACCCGAATCAGCAAACACAGCTTGCACAGTGTTGTTTAGTACTGTGAGCGCTAGGCTTTGGGGGAAAGGTTTCAAGTCAGATCCAGGTCAGGTCGTCTGGGTCCTGTATCTAATGTGCATGGTGCTGTCAGAAATGGACTGAAGTTCTACCTCTGGGGAGCACAAGGACAATGACGATGTCTATAATGTTTTGAGATGTTCTTGGACAACCGGAACAGTGACCCATGAGAGCTCATGCCTGGTGTCCGGGTTTTTACTGGAATGTCTACAGCTCTGTGGGGACCATTGCCAGCCCAGACGGGAGAATTTGATTTAAACTATGCATGTGCATTTATACAGCAAGTTATTGTATGATTGTATCTTAGGTAGATATCTAACGTATGATCTTTATGTCCCTCTCCAACATCTTTCCTGATATTCTACACTCATCTCTCAGTCATCTGAGTGTATCTCCCCTTTCCCTCCCTAACATGTATTCAGAAATACACATACATACATGTGCACAGCATACACACACTGACCAAAGTTCATGGCCAATGATGAGTGACAGGCATACACAATCTGCCAAATCATGCAAATGATCATGTGTAAAATTAAAGGTGTACCTCTTTTAATACCCTATTTGAGAAATTAGACAATCTTTCCTGTTTTAAATACATTGTTTTATGGGGTGTAGTCATGTTCTTACTAAGGATAGTCACTTTCCCTCCCTTCCTCCCTTCCTTCCTTCTTTCCTTCCTTCCTTCCTTCCTTTCTTCCGTCCTTCCTTCTTTCCTTCCTTCCTTCCTTCCTTCCTTCCTTCTGTATTTTTTTCTGTGTGTGTGTATGTGTGTGTGTGTGTGTGTACACTTATGTGGAGTATATGTGTGTGTGTTCGTGTATGTGGAGGCTGGAGGATGACCTCAGGAGTTAACTTAAGTAACGCTGCCTATTTTCTTTGAGACAGAAACTTTCCAACTCTGACCTCATCAAACAGGCAAGAGTACCTGTGCACTGAGTGATCTTTGTGACTCCACACTTCCATCACTGGGGTTCCAGAGACTGACTGCTGTGCCCTGCCCTTTCCTGAGCTGTAGGGTCAAGTGCAGGTTCTCATACGTACAAGGCAGATGCTGTACCAGCTGAGCCGTCTCCCCAGCCCCAGACAGCCATCTTTAGTAACATAACATATTTAGTTCTGATATAGGTATAGAACACGGACTCTTCTGTGTTTTCCAAGGGGTCTTCGTCATCCAGACTTTTTAGGACATTGTCACAGTCTCCGAGGCGCTGCAGGGGTGTGTCTTCATCCTGACACCCCCACATGGAAACTCTACAATCTCTTTGTTTCCTTTTAAATTTTTAATTTTTGAGATTATAATATAATTGTATAATTTTCCATTTCCTCAATCAAAACCTTCATATATATCCTCCTTGCCCATTTTCAAATTCATGGCCTTTAAAAAAAAATGTTCTTTTGCACAGACATACACACACGCACACAAAGGAAAAGAGTCATCTTTAGTAAGTACATGAATGCAGCCCACAAAAGAATGTCTACAATAGGTACAGCATGTTAAAATGGAGAGTTAATTTTATATATCATTTATGCAAGTTGATAGAATATGCCTTTCACTCATCATTGGTCACGAGTTTAAGTAGAGCTTACACTTCTCAGAATTCTTTTCTGCAGCACTCAGAATGAAACACGGGGCCTTGAAGGTGACAGACAAGAACTTTGCCTCTGTGTGTCGCCCCAGACACCAAATTATTTAAAATGTAAAAAATTTAAAAAGACCTCATTTTTGTTCCTGAGGTCTCAATGTTACTTAAAAAGCATTATCACAGAATCAATTATGGATCGGAATAACTTATCTTCTTTATTTTCAAATGAATTGGCCTTTAGAATGATAATTGGTAACCAAGTAGAATTCCGTATGAGCTTGCCCTCGTGCCGCTGTCTGAAGAGTGTTCCCTGCTGCCGTGATCTTGACGTGTCTCTAGCATGCATTCTGCCAGTGCTTGTAGTAAACACCTCCAGGAGAGGCTTTATGAAGGAAATAAACCATTTCGTGAGCAGTTTTGTTATCAGAAAATTTTTGAGAAAGGAGGTGCTGGAGGGAATTCCTTGTAAACTCAGGATATAGACAGCAACAGACGCTCTGGAAAGGTGTTGTGAGGAAGAGGGAGGGTTCTGATTGCTGGCCGGGGCACCTGCACTTACCCGTCACCGTTAGTAATTAGGATTTTCAAGAAGTCCCTAATGCAAGTGCATCAAGTTAATGTTTTAGGGTTTTAAAGAAATGGATATGTCAAATGATTTCATATATTACGCTATAGAAAACATGGATTGTTAGAAGAGCATTAAAATCCAAAGATCTTTTGGCACCCTGACTTTACATGTGGCTATTATATTATTTGATTTGTTTTTGTTTATTTTTAATAAAAACAAATTGTTGGTCAACATAGACATCCAAATAAAAACGGCCCTGAGATTCCATCTTACACCTACCAGAATGACTAAGATAAAAACTCGAGGGCCAGCAGATGCTGGTGAGGATGTGGAGCAAGGGGAACACTCTTCCATTGCTGGTGAGAGTGCAAACTTATACAACCACTCTGGAAATCAATTTGGTTGTTTCTAATAAAAATGGAAATAGTTCTATCTGAAAACTCAGATATTCCTCTCCTGGGCTCATACTCAAAAGATGCTCCACCACCCCATAAGGGCATGTGCTCCACTGTGTTTATAGCAGCTTTATTCATAATAGCCAGAAACTGGAAACAACCTAGATGCTCTTCAACTGAAGAATGGATACAGAAAATGTAGTTCATTTACTATTCAGCTATTAAAAACAAGGATATCGTGAATTTTGCAGGCAAATATGTGGAACTAGAAAATTCCCTTCTGAGTGAAGTAACCCAGATGCCAAACAGCATCTGTGATGTGCACTTACGGGTAAGTGGACATCAGACATAAAGTGCAGACGTCCACGCTGCACTCCACAGACCCTAAGAAGTTAAACAAAAAGCACGGTCCACGTGAAGATGCTCGACTCTCACTGAGAAAGAGGACTAAGACAGTTATAGAAGGCATGGAGGGGAGGACTGGGTGGGAGAGCGGAGGAGGAGGGGAAAGGGAGGCAGAAGCAGGTATGGAGAGACAGGAGAGATGGCCAGAGAACCCGCAGAAGGAACAGAAGTCAGCAGGTGGCGGGGTGGAGTGGAGGCATCTCTAGAATGACAGATGGGGGATGGGGGAGGCTCCCGGAATCTATGGAGGTAACTCCAGCTGAGACTCCAAACTGTAGGAACTTGAAGTGCCACCTCCTATAGCCAGGCTGGACTCCTAGTGCAGGGCCAAGGACACCAACCCACACACAAAACTTTTGACCCAAACGTGTCCTGTCTACAAGAAATACAGGAACAAAGATGGAGCAGAAACTGAAGGAATAGCCAACCAATAACTGGCCCAACTTGAGCCCCATCCCATGGGAAAGAACCGATCTCTGACAATACTGATACTCTATTGTGCTCACACACAGACCAGTGTAACTGTCTTCTGAGAGGCTCCACTCAGCAGCCGAATAAAACAGATGCAGACCCACAACCAAACACTAGGCAGAGCTTGGGGAGTGGCATGGAAGACTTGGAAGACCCTGAAGGGAATAAGAACTCTAGAAGAAGACCAACAGAGTCAACTAACCTGGGCCCTTGAGAGTTCTCTGAGACTGAACCACCAACCAAAGAGTACACAACAGCTGGACCCAGCCCCACCCCCTGCAAATATCTAGTAGGTGTGCAGCTCGGTCTTCATGAAGATCCCCTAACATCTGGAGTGGGGGTTGTTCCTACAGCTGTTGCCTGTCTGTGGATCCTGTGCCCCTAACTAGACTGCCTTGTCTGGCCTCAGTAAAAGAGGATGCGCCTAGTCCCTATGTGCCAAGGTGTGGGGAATACCCAGGGCGGCCCTCCATCCTTTCAGAGAAGAAGGAGATGGGGAGGAATAGATGGAGTGATGGGGGGAGGTTGTGGGGGCAGAGATTGGAATGTAAAGTTAACAAATAATTAATGGGGAAAACCAGCACTTAGGATTTTCCCTTTTGCTTTTTATTTTCTTTTTTTTTCTTTTAACTGGTATTTTATAAATATGTTGCTAATGCTTTTACAAATAAACAATTTCCTGAGTGTATAGTCACCTGAAAAATCGCAGTGAGACATGCAGACAGATTAATATGAATACGAAAGCATTTTTGTTCAATTATTAAATTGGTAATTATGGCAGTTTTGGAAAATAAATGAGACCGTGTTTTACAGCCATGATTTTTGTAAGAAAACCCTGGTCTTCCAGAGTCAATAAAACAATGAGATAAGCAAGTACAGCTTTAATTAGAATTCCACATACGAGGTTTTAGTCAAAGGTCATAACCCAAAACTACATTGTTATCAGAAGAAATACGACACTCAGTTTATGTTTAAAAAAATTAAAATGGACAATGGGATAAAATGGAAGTGTTCTGATGTTGCAAATCTATAACAATACGTTCATCATGGAGAGACGGAATGAAGTGATTGACATGACATCTGACAATATGCGATCCCAGCTGCAATTCACAGGACGTGTCATCCCACAGTCTTCTGTGTACAAAATGGCAGTCAGCGATTCCACTGCGCATATGACTCGGACGCTTTTTCTTTTTCTACAAAAAGCTTTTCTCTTTGGAAAGGCTCTTGCTATGAGGCACAAGTTGGTATGGATTTGTTGTGTCTTACAGGATGCCCTCCATCTTGGGATGTCCCTGCTTCAATTTGCCCAATGTTGGAATTGATTATAGATACACCACCACACCCAGCTACAAAGGGGGAAGTTACATGTCCCTTGAAGGGCCATCTGCTAAAGGTTTGGTAGTCAGTCTGTGAGGTTATTAAGAGACAGTGTAATACATAGAAAGTGGGACCCAGTGGAAAAAAGTTAGGTCCTTGGAGATGTGTTCTCGAAAGGAATATTGTGGCTCAGTCCCGTTATTCCCTCTCTATCTGTCACCGCACTAAAACCCCCGTCAGAGAAGACATGCTTTTTATGGTTAAAATTGGATATTCCTAACAGCAACATAGACCAACCAATACTGGAAAGATAATTAGGGATGGTGTGTTCTTTGACACTATTTCCCAGCAAACAAAATCCAGTGTCCGTGCGGCTTTGTTTTCTTCTTTGCTTTCCTCTTTCAGCCAAACTTGCACTAAAAAGTCAGAAACGTGGCCTGGTCTTGGATCTCCAATCAGTGTTTATGGAGCCAGGACGTCACTGTCTGTGTCCTGCTGATCAGGGTATGCACACAATGTGTGGACTGATAGCCCTGTCGTCAGGGATGGGGATAGGCGGGGGTCATTTTTACAGAATCTTATCCCATCTACCTTTACTGAATCATATTGCTGTATCCCTTTCTTCTTCTGTGACTATTCTTAGTAGAAAGGAAGAAAAACACATAATTAAGACTAATCTACAGTGATCGATACCGTAGCCATTTATATAGTACAACAAGTAGAAGAAATAGCATCTCAGTGGCCAAAAGGCTTGGCATCTGCCCTCTACCCAGGGTCCTATTTATTCTTCTGGATGTTTTATAAATGGAACGACCAGTGTACTGTCAGGGTCCCTAGATACTTCCACTGGAGGGGTACATCCTAATTGTCATGCTTAAAGACTGCACTCGAAGAAACCATCCCATCAATACCCCAGTTCCCTCAATGGCAGTTAGGGTAACTCCTTCAGAGTGGGTAAGCATAAGAAGAGGAGACAGGAATGAGATAGTCAGACGCAGAGACAGAACCCCAGGAAACATCAGTGCCAACAGTGTCTTCTGTTCTCTGGCCAGGAAGAACTTTCTTATCTCCTAAATGAGCACCCTGGAGGCTGTGTGTGATGTGGAACCCGAGGCTCGGATCCAGACAATAATTCCCTCTAGTAACAGCTTTGTAACCGAATCTCAAGACTTTTGCAGAGAGATGGTCTACGTTTGTTGTGCGACTACAATACAGTTCCTAAATCACTGTAGGGTTGCCTCTTTAAGGGGCGGGGGATGCCACAGGATCGGTAAAGACCCATTAAGAGAAAGCTCTACTTTAGCTAAAGAGAAGGGCATCTCTGAGCTGGGTGGTGACCTAACATTCCAACTGGACAGGTCAGTCGCCCTCCAGAAGGTGGGGCCACCTCAAATTGTACTAAAGAGAGAGGAAGAAGACCTGTTTCTTTAGTAAGATGTTCTAGTTTTCCATCCCACTTTTCCCACTATGTGTGCCTTCTCTCCAGAGCTGTTGGGTCTGACCAGTTTTCTGAGTTCCAATTCAAGTAGATATACCTTTTTGTTTCTCCTGTGTCCTATTTGGATGCTTTCTCTATCACCTTCTCACTTTTACACTTCCCACCAGCTCCTCACCCACACATGGCTGTGTACCTACTGTGTGATTGACCGCCATATTGGTTTAACTCGAATAATGTGACTTTTCTTCTTCACGTCTCCATCTGCCTCCTCCAGACAGCAGCCGAGACATGCAGCTCGTTTCCTGTGGTCTTCCCTTTAAAAAGTTGTTTTCATATTCCATAAACTTAATTAATTAATTAATTAACTATAGAAGTAACGAATGATATGACAGCAGTGACTTGGTCTTGAGAGCTGCCTCTACAAACCTTTGGTGCGTGGCTTTTTAAATCATGTAGAAAATACTATTTTTTTGTATTCATTATATCATTTTTAAGAACCTGGGCATGCCTTTCATGACACTCAGACTTCTTGGTTTCTATCTGGAACTACTCCCTCTGTTCGACCTGCCATGTGGATGTACAAACAGCCCCTTTTGAGTCCATTTTAAAATTCTTTTATTTAGAAGACTGTCTCAGTTAGGGTTTCTATTCCTGCACAAAATATCATGACCAAGAAGCAAGTTGGGGAGGAAAGGGTTTATTCAGCTTAAACTTCCACATTGCTGTTCATCACCAAAGGAAGTCAGGACAGGAACTCAAGCAGGTCAGGAAGCAGGAGCTGATGCAGAGGCCATGGAGGGATGTTACTTACTGGCTTGCTTCCCCTGGCTTGCTCAGCCTGCTTTCTTATAGAACCCAGGTCTATCAGCCCAGGGATGGCTCCACCCACAATGGGCTGGGCCAGGGATGGCACCACCCACAATGGGCTGGGCCAGGGATGGCTCCAACCACAATGGCTGGGCCCTCCCTCCTTGATCACTAGTTGAGAAAATGCCTTACAGCTGGATCTCATGGAGGCAGTGTCAAGTTGACATAAAACCAGCCAGTACAAAGACTAATGACCCATGAAATGGGTCTGGTTCCCAGGTGCCTAACATGAGACATCGTGTTTCCAGCAGCATTAATTATACTTACCCTGATCATAAACAACTGGAACTCTCACCAAATGATGGATGAGCAAGTGAATAAATGTGGTGTATCAATACAGATGAGAATTATTAAGCACTTAAAAGTACATTATGTGTTAGACTTCTGAGGCAGTGTAAAGAGACAGCAGTAGGAAGAGACCAGAATCTGACTTCAACAAACGAGAGTTTATTAAAGTACATAGTGAGGGGCAGTTTCTCTCCCAAGGGAGATTGTTAGGTCCTTTGGGGGAAGTTGCCTGTGACCCCATATAGCGTCATGTGAGGACCGTGGGAATGAGGGAAGGTTTGCATTTGTGACCCATGTTTCTCTCCTGCACTCTTGTTGAATTTGTTTCCACAAGGAAGACAAAGCATCTTGGAAGACTGGCAGTCTCAACAGATGTTCCTTTCTGTGGTGACAGAAAACAGATGAGTAACATCATCTATAATGCTATAGGAACCCTGTTTTATATCCAGGACACTCTATCATTATACATAATATAACATGAACCATGAGCACATGCTAATTGAAAGAAGCCACATGTAAGATACAACACACATTTTCTTTTCATTTATTTAAATCATACATGAGAAATCATTAATCATCAATGATATATATTGGGCATGCATGTGAGTTTCGTGAGGAGACTCCCCATGTATGTGGGGACACACACAGATACACGTACATGCACACTTGAAACACACATGCACACTCACACATACATACATACATACACACATGTAGACACATATACATGCACATGTACAGGCACACATGCACACACGTGCGCATACATGTGCGATTGATTAGAGAAGTGCCCACTTCTCCTATAGAGATAAGTACATAATTCTGGCTACTTGTTTTCATTTAGTAAAAACTGAATTTTCTTAGCATAGTAGTTTTCTTCAGATGAAGAATAGTGTCTAAAGCATGAAGCCCTTTCTCAGAAAAATAAAGCCTCAGAGCACACTTACATACCTTCATGTAAGTCGTGTGAAGGGTAATTACATTTTCCTGGACAGGAAAGAGGGAATAAATGTGCTGACTCATGGATCTGCATTTATCACGTGGGAAGCGAGACATGCAAACATGACTAGCTAATACAGTCAACACAAGCCTTACACATGTGTGCTAGCATGAAGAGAACAGCCTCATTCCTATTGCAGGACCATAGGCATTTCACATGGTGAAAGTAGAGATGTATAGCACAGGGGAGGGTCCAGCAATCCCGTGAGTATTTGATGTGGTTTGCTCTTGTACAGGCCTTCCTTTGACTAAAGAAGTAACTTCATTCTAGGTTTTGAATTTTTATTGGTCAGTAATAAAATTCTTGTACCACTCCGGCTTTAAAAACAATTTAAAAAGAAAAGACACTTAGAAAACTTAACCCATGTTCCACAGCTATTCTGGGCTAACGCAGATTTCAGTTAACGTCTTTCCAGTTTTTGTTTCTTCTGTCCAGCTTTCCTGTAACACAGTCTCCTGTACTGACTTCGTGTGTATAGATTCATCCATTTATGAGATGAATACAGTCATAAAAACATCCTCATCCACTCATGAGGTACTTCACCGATACACATATGCATAAAAAACGATGTGCACATCACAGTAAGATGCCACCAAAGACTGGAGAGAAACAAAAGGGATTTACACACCAGGAGCTCGCCCGCCTCCTCTCTAATCTGTAGTCAGAAACTTCCTTTTTCCCTGGCCTCCATCACTGGCCACCTCTCCACATTCAAATCACCTTATTATACTGAGCATTTACCTCAGCAACACACTTGGCCGGGCTCCAGGTGTAATTTTGAATATACAAAGACTCCGAGCCTAGACTAAAACAATGGGCCATTTCTGCCCACTCTTCCTCTTCAAAGGGAAATTTGGCAGTGGGTTGACATTTCCAATTTTCATTCTTTCATTTGTCTGTGCGTAAGAGGGAGTGGCAGAAGATTTATTTTCCCTTAATTAAAAAAATGTATTATTCCTTCAAGAGGATTAAGTGGCATTAATGAACCAGATTTTTAAAATAGTACTGTTATCTCAGAATTTAGATCCCTGCTTTCCAAAGTTCTGAGCAAAGTGTTTTGATCAAGGCTTACAAGCTTTTCTCAGGTGGAATTTATGTTTAAAGTGTTTGATAAAACAAAGCAGTGAATAATAAATCAATCACGGGACTCTAACATTTCAGGTGGTCTTAAAAATTCTTACTTTAAGAATTGTAATTCTTTTATTTGAAACAACCACACACATAAACACTCATACACAATACATAAGTGTGAATGCACACACATAGTCTCTCTCACATGCATGCACATACCTACTCATGCACATACATGAAAATATACACACTTACACATGCACACATGCACACACACATACACTCTCACATACATGCATGCATCTATGCACTCCCATGAATATACCCATACAGACATACACATACAGACATTCACATACACACACTCACTCACACTCATATATACACACTCATATGCATACACACTCATACGCACATGCAGGCACACTCACATAATCATACACACAAATTCACACACATGAACATACACACACTCACATATATATGCATGCACACAAACAAACATGCACACACATGTACATACACTCACATATACACACTCAGACACATTCACACACATGCATACATACTCGCACATGCATGTACATGGAAGAGTTCAGAGGGCCTTTACTATTCAAATATGTTTATCACTTGTATAGTTTGCCATAACAATTACCAATGGGGGTCACCATGTTTCCTTGACAGATTTATAATATCTACGTGAACTATGTCTGGTGACCATGTTACATCCTTTGTACCTGCTGTTTCTTCTCCTTGGACCACACACTTACACCCACGTTTTCATTAATTAATTTTTAGTTTGAGTTTTTGGAAACAAGAACTCTGTATGTAGCATCATATTAGGCTTAAATTCTTCATCTTTCTGCCCTGGCCTTCCGAGTGTTGGAATTATGAACATACAGCACCAAGTTTGTTTTCACCTTAATTATCTGTTTGGTGGAGAGTTGGCAGAAATAAAATTGCTTTCAATTTTAATTACTCCTCCTTAATTTTTTATTTGAAGGAAGACACGTGTTCTTTTCATAATGCTTGCTACGCTTTTTACATTGTATGTTACATTTCAGCATCCCTGCTGATTTCCTGTCTCTCCCACCTCAGTTGCTGAGTCATAGAGCAGGGCCTACACTCACCATTGCTGCCCTGGTCCTAGCATTTGTCTGTGGAAATATTTGTTGAAGAAATGAACTCACATAAGAAAAGAACCTGGACATGCGGTACAGTTGCAATAGCTTCCTGATTGTTCAGTTCTTAAGAAATCTATTGTGTCTGTCAGGAGAGGCCCCATGTCAGTGTCTAAACACAAGCACAGGAGATGAAACACCGGCCCATTGCTGGAAGACTCCCTTGTAAAGTTTACTTTCCTTCATCCTAGACTGTTCCTGTACAGTTCTGGAAGTTTCTCAGGGCTCCAACTCATGAAGGTAAACAGTGCTTTTCATCACTCTCTGTAGGGGGCAAGCCATCTCATATGCCTACTATCTCACGGTGAGATTATCTTGCTTTTGGCAAGATGTCCATTTTTTTTTTTTTTTTACTATATTAATTTTCCCAGTCCAAGAGCATAAGAGATCTTTTCATATTCTGAGATCTTCCTCAATTTCTTTCTTCGGAGACTTGAGGTTCTTGTTATACAGATATTTCACTTTCTCAGTTAGGGTCACCCCAAGGTATTTTATATTGTTTGTGACTATTGTGAAGGGTGTCGATTCTCTAAGTTCTTTTGAAGCCTGTTTATCCTTTGAGTAGAGGAAGGCTACTGATTGAGTTAATTTTATATCCAGCCACTTTGCTGAAGTTGTTTATCAGTGTTTGGGTTCCCTGGTGGAATTTTGGGGGTAACTTAAGTATACTATCGTGTCATCTGCAAACAGTGATATTTTGACTTCTTCCTTTCCAATATGTATCCCTTTGACCCTTTTTTTTTTTGTTGTTGTTGTTTAATTGCTCTGTCTAGGACTTACAGAACTATATAGAATAGGTAGGGAGAGAGTGGGTAGCCTTGTCTAGTTCCTGATTTTACTGGGATTGCTTCAAGTTTCTCTCCATTTAGTTTGATGGTGGCTACTGGTTTGCTGTATATTGCTTTTACTATGTTTAGGTATGGGCCTGTAATTCCTGGTCTTTCCAAGACTTAACATGAAGGGGTGTTAAATTTTGACAAATGCTTTCTCAGCATCTAATGAAATGATTATGTGTTTTTATTTTCCTATGAGTTTGTTTATATAGTGGTTTATGTTGATGGATTTCCACATATTGAACCATTCCTGCAGTCCTGGGATGAAGCCCACTTGATCACGATGGATGATTGGTTTGATGTGCCACCCCCATCAATATTCCAACTCAATTCTTCATAGAGTTGGAAAAAGCAATTTGCAAATTCATTTGGCAAAACAAAAAACCCAGGATAGCCACAACTCTCCTCAACAATAAAAGAATTTCGTGGGTAATCACGATCCCCAACCTCCTGGTATGTTACTGAGCAATCATGATAAAAATCATATGGTACTGATACAGCGACAGGCAGATAGATCAATGGAATAGAAGGGAAAACCCAGAAATCAGCCCACACACCTGTGGTCACTTGATATTTGACAAACGATCCAGTGGGAAAAAGACAGCATCTTCAACAAATGCTGCTGGTTCAACTGGAGATCAGCATGTAGAAGAGTGCAAACCAATCCATTCTTATCATCTTGTGGAAAGCTCAAGTCCAAATGGATCAATGACCTCCACATAAAACCAGATACACTCAAACTAATAGATGAGAAAGTGGGGAAGAGCTTAGAACACATAGGCACAGAAGATGTTCCTGAACAGAACACCAATGGCTTATGCTCTAAGATCAAGAATTGACAAATGGAACCTCATAAAATTGCAAAGCTTCTGTAAGGCATAGGACATTGTCAGTAGGACAAAACAGCAACCAATATATTGGGAAAAGATTTCTACCAATCCTACATCTGAAAGAGAGCTAATATCCAACATGTACAAAGAACTCAAGAAATTAGACTCCAGAGAGTCAAATAACCCTATTAAGAATGTGGGTACAGAGCTAAACAAAAACTTTTCAACAGAGGAATATAAAATGGCTGAGAAGCACCTAAAGAAATGTGCAACATCCTTAGTCATCAGGGAAATGCAAATCAAAACAACCCTGAGATTCTACCTCACACCAGTCAGAATGGCTAAGATCAAAAACTTAGTTGACAGCAGATGCTGGCTAGGATTTTGAAAAGAGAAACACTCCTCCATTGTTGGTGAGGTTTCAAGCTGGTATGAGCACTCTGGAAATCAGTCTGGCAGTTCCTTAGAAAATTGGACATGGTATTACCTGAGGACCTAGCTATACCACTCCTGGGCATATACCCAAAAGATGTTCCAACATCTAAGAAGGGCACATGCACCACAATGTTCCTAGCAGCTTTATTTATAATAGCCAGAAGCTAGAAAGAATCCAGATGTCTTTCAACAGAGGAATGGATACAGAAAATGTGGTACATTTATACAATGGAGTACTACTCAGCTATCAAAAACAATGACTTCATGAAATTCTTAGGCAAATAGATAGAACTAGAAAATATCACTCTGAGTCAGGTAACCCAAACACAAAAGAACACACATGGTATACACTGACTGATAAGTGGTTATTAGCCCAAAAGCTCACAATGCCTAAGATAAGATCCACAGACTACATGAAGCTCAAGAAGAAGGAAGACCAAAGTGTGGATGCTTCAGTCCTTCTTAAAAGGAGAAACAAAACATTCAAAGGAGGAAATACAGAGACAAACTATGGAGCAGGGACTGAAGGAAAGGCCATCCAGAGACTGCCCCACTTAGTATCCATTCCATATGCAGATACCAAACCCAGACAACACTGTGGATGCCAAAAAGTGCATTCTGACAGGTGCCTGATACAGCTGTCTCCTGAGAGGCTCTGCCAGAACCTGAGAAATACAGAGCTGGATGCTCACAGCCAACCATAGGACTGAGAACAGGGACCCCAGTGGAGGAGTTAGTAAAGGGACTGGAGGAGCTGAAGGGGTTTGTAACCCCACAGGAAGAACAACAATATCAACCACCCAGATCTCCCAGAGCCCCAGCAACATATGTAGCAGAGGACGGCCTTTTTATGCATCAATGGGAGGAGAGGCCCATGGCCCTGTGAAGGTTTAATACCCCATTGTAGTGGAATGCCAAGGTGGGGAGATGGAGGGAATGGGTGGGTGGGGGAACTCTCTCATAGAGGCATGGTAAGGGGGTTGGGATAGGGAGATTCCAGAGGGGAAATGGGGAAAGGGGATAACATTTGAAATGTAAATAAAAAATATTCAATAAGAAAAACAACAACAACAACAATAAAACAAGTAAAACACACACAGAAACACACACACACAAACACACACACACACACATTATCTAGTTGCTTTAGGAGATGGTAAATGGGAAAAAGTGAGCCTCTATCTGAAAGATTCTTGCTAACTTGTTTTAAATAGACTTGTTATTTAGAAAAATGATTATGTATGAAGTGTTAAGTAAGAAGCTATTTTTTAAACAGGGTCGCTTCTCCAGAGTGATGAATGCATGGGACATTAAAGTACCACCAAACTCTGCTCCTAATGACTCTATGCCACCGGCCGTCTTGTTAGCGTCATAACTTCATATTTCTGATTTCTAGGAACAACCTTTGAGACCAGGCGCCGAGCATACACGTTCTTGGAGAAAGTCCGTGGGTGGCTTGATGCTTACTTGATGAAGTGACAGCTAGATTATTCTCCTTTAGAAGGCATTGATTTCCCGTCTTTAGGGAGTTCTAATTACCGTCTAGATAAAAGACAAGCGGACCCACTGCTTTGCCGAATGCTCAAATCTTCACACTTTAAGCCAGTTTAAAACGCCACCTTCTTAAAACATCTTCATTTTAGCTGTGGGGAAGGTAAACGGAGCAGGTGAAGCAGATGCAGATGAAACAAGCTTATGTCCGCAAACCAGCCGGGATTTGAAGTTGGAGCGAGGCACCTCACATGTCACAAGCCGCTTGGGGGAAACATACTCAGTCCACGGAAGAGACCCACGGTGCGGCTTTTAATCCCAGTCTTCTAAAGGGCACCTTCGCATTCGCTTTCGGTGACACGGAGACTGGGTGTCACCTTCTGAGTTTGAATGTGTCTCTTCTGGTTCCTTTCTCAGTGTGTTTGCTCAGAGGCAGGCGTGCTCGCACACTGGGACAGCCTCCGTGTGCTTTCCGCCTCTCATTCCTGTTCTTTACCCCGCACCTGATGGTGGCTTTTGAAGCTGTCTGTCCCCACTCACTTTCTTATACTAACTTGTCCTTCAGTCCGTTAGTCCTGCCTGCATGTGCTGGCTTCCTGCGTCGTCTAAACCTTATGCCATAGTTATTTCTGACCAATAAAGACCTCGAGAATGCCCTGTTTCTTTTTCTTTACATCTTTTGTTTCTGAGATTACAGTATGATTATGACCTTTCTGTCTTTCCTTTTCCTACTTCCAAATCCTTCTGTCTACCTCTCCTTGTTCTTTCAAATTCACAGCCGCTTTTTCTTGAGTGATGTTACGTACTTAAATGCGTAGGCAATACATATGTATTTCTAAATATAACCTGCTCTAAACCTTTCCTTCTGTCTGTAAACAGATGTCACTCAGAATGTCCGTATCCTCCCGAGAGCAGAGCCAACAGAACCGTGGCCGGCTGCTGCTGGTTGCTCCCTTTGTTAGTCCACCACAACGTCCACCACAACGTCCACCACAACGTCCACCACAACGTCCACCACAACGTCCACCACAACGTCCACCACAACGCTGCTACTGTTGTTCAGTTTGCCAAAGTATTACCATTTTCAGCTTCCAGGAAAACTTTATAACATTTCTAGCATCTGTTTCCAAATTAAACTTTTTGGCCTGTGCACCACATCTCTCTTCTGCTTTTATAACCTTAATCTAGAAAGAATGTAGTCACTCAGCAAGTGATTCAGTATGATGACCAGACTTTTAGCCGTGAAATAGAACAAAGACCATCTGAGCAGGCTCCACTTCCCAAACTTCACAATTAGTATCATTTACTAAAGGGTGTGATGGAGCATTAATCACACCCATGAATCCCCGCAATCTCCAGGACAACGTCAAGTTGTTGCATTGTTTTGCCAATCAGATATTAGTTTTATTTGGTGAGTTTAACACCCTTTGTTCATTATACTTCCATTAAATTATAATTTGTTTCTGTGTTTTCTTTTTATATTTTTAATACATACTTCCCTCATTGACTCATTAGTTTCTAATATTTCTGCTTTCCTTCAGATATTGTCTGTGGTGGTTTGGATGAAAATGGTTTCACGGGATGTGGTTCCAAGTTGGAAGTGTTTGGAAAGGATTAAGACGTTGGTTCTTGTTGGAGGAGGTATGTCACTGAGGGGTGGGTTTCAAGGTTTCAAAATTTCCCAGTTCCTTTCCTCTCCCTTTCCTCCCTCTCCTTCTTTCCCTCTCTCCCTCTCCTCCTCTTCTCCCTCTTTCCCTCTCCCTCTCCCCTCTCTTACAGCTGGATCTCATGGAGGCATTTCCTCAACTAAGGCTCCTTTCTCTGTGTTCAGCTTGTATCTAACTCCAGCTTGTGTCAATTTGACACAAAACCAGCCAGTACACTATGGTACCTAGCATTGTTACAGTAGGAATGATACCATGGCAACCTATAGCAGGGATAATACCATGGTAACCTAGCACTGTCTCCGATGATACTATGGTAACCTATTGCAGTCCCCAGTGGGGATGATGAAATTTCTTGCTGCACATGTGGACTCAGTAATCCACAGAACATACATATAGCTATTTCTGATGTAGAAATGTAGCCCCCAGTCCCAGAGGCTTCCACAGAAGCAGCTACTCCTCCATCTGTGAAGGCAACCACAGCACAGTCTTCAGACTGTTACTGGAGAACACAGTTCCCTGTCTCCTGCATGGAACACTGACCAGAGCTAAGAAACAGCAAAAATGGTGAAATTGAAGTTATCTTTTTAGTCTTCTCCCAACCTTCTCTCTTTTAAAAAACTGAACAGTCTGTTAAAAGTTGGTAAAGAGAAAATGGGTGGGGCTTTGGACTAGAAAGCCCCTAGGCTAATTGTGAGGTTTGAAGTATTAAATTCTGTAACTGAACTACCCATGAGAGTAATTCCTTTAGGCTATAGATTCTGTAAGTTCTCCAGATGTACGGAAATGTTTAGAAAATCAAATTTGTCATTTATCCAAAGATAATTAAAAGTTTACCATCTCATTTGTCTTTGTGGTAAAAGTTACTTCCATAGAAATGCATACTCCAACATTCCTTCTACAAATTACCCAGAGTTTAAGGCCCAACTAAATGCAATGTTGGACTTCTTCCATTGTGAGAACAAAGTGTGATCTTTGATTTTCCTGGAAACTACTCTACTTTCTGCCGAGAGTGACTCTTGCGCTATCTTTGCTTTACAGTAACTTGGATTGTTTATTTTGCACATCTACTGTTAAGAGCAGCTAAAAGACAGGAGATAGATGCAATGTACAAATATCTCATAGTCATAGTCAGTTTGTTAAGTGGCAGTATATAATCAAAATTAGTATGTTGGCCTTTATATGTAGCCAAAGTGATCAGATGAAAATCTGAATTGGTTTTGGGTCACATTGAGATATAGGTAAAGAATCTTGTCGCCAAATTGGTTATGTGATTTCTATTCTAAGTACCTACATGAGTACACACCACACACACACATGCACACACACACCCACACATGCACACACACACACAATTGAATGAAGAGTTAAATAAATCAAATGTAATAATATTTAAAAATTATTTGGGTCACTATGGGCAGAGACATAGCTCAGTTGGTAAATGACTAGGTGGTTTTCCTCAGGGAAGCACACAAATCAGTTTTCAGTGCCAAATAGTCAGCTCCAAAAATACACATACAAATTATATCATATGGACTCAAGAGGCTATACGTAGAAATAAATATGCATGTGCACATATAACAACTAATAAAAAATGGGACAAGTGTTTGAAGGAGAGTGGGGGAGGGGGAGGGGAAGAGGGGAGACATTAGGATTAGATTATAATCTCGAAAACCTTTGCAATGTCAAAACAGAATTGTTGCAAAACATTCCTGATGTCCTAAGTTCAGTTCCCTGGGATGCATAAACCAAGTATAATTTGGTTAGGCAAATTCAAAGCTAACCTGGGAGAAAAGAGATCCCATTAAAAACCAAAGGCAAACACAATCTGGGTCAGGGAGGTGTCAATTATCAGCACTAATAGAAACGGAGTTGGGAAGGATTAACACTGAGTGATGAAGGAAAGCTAGAAATGGACCAGAAAATAATGCTGCTTCCCGTTTTTAGGGAAAGCTAGACACAGACCAAGAGCATGCTGCTTCCTGTCTTTGTGGATCCGTGCTACATACTTTGAAACTCAGCAGAAAGCCAGCCCTGACTTTTATACAGATGACAATACTTTAACTACATTTCCGAGTTCTAAAAGTCATGAAACTCAGTATCATTGCAGTATATCTAAGTGTCGAAACAACAAAAGCCTCAGAAATAAAGCAAAACCCTCTCAAAACAACAACAACAACCTCTAAACAACAGTAAGTTTATGTTAATTCTGGCCTTAGCTGTTTATGTAAGAGAATTTTGACGTGTTAACATGAGTTACAAGGGTAAGTGCTAATCAGCATACAGAAGGAATTAAGAGTGGACATCAAGGTCAAAGTGACATAAACCTGTTGGGTTAATCCAATCCAATCCTCCCAGATCATTCAGTTCTGTCTCCAGGACCCATGTATAAACCCAATTAGATTGAATTGTGTCTTCAACTTTTTGTTTTGTAAAATTTTAGCAAATAGTTCCAAAGCTGTGTTTCTGAAGCTGTGTTGGGAATCTGGGATAGGGAAGCCTATCTAACTGTTTCTCTCTTTGCAGTCAGATGAAGACTTGTGTCCTGGTTTGCTTTTTTTGTTGTTCTGATAAATTCAATGACCAAAATCAATCAGAGGATGCAGGTGGTTATTTCAGATGAATGTTCCACTTATAGTTCATTATGGAGGGACAGCAGGGCAGGAAACTGGAGCCAGGAACCATGAAGAAATGCTGTGTACTGCCTTACTCACAGGCTCACTCTCAGCCTAGCTTTCTCATACAGCCTGGACCCCACTGCCTAGGGAAGGTGCTGCTTACAGTGGGCAGAGCCATCCTAAATCAACCATCAGTCAGGAACATCTTTCATCTAAGCAGATCTTCCAGGGTAACTCTAGGTCATGTCAAGTGGCCAATAGGAACTAAGTTAGTGTCTTCAAAATTTGCATCATTTCCCAACAGTAGAACATTCAGCAGCTTTCTAGGGAGGACCTCAGCTAATCATCGTAACACCCCCCCACATACACACAAAAATTGTTCCTTTGGTTGTGAGAGTGGATTGTCAAAAATGTGTAACCATCACAATTAGTTCTCTGTGGCTCTATCCAGAGAAAAAGAAACCTCATCCTTCAGAAACATCAATCTCAGTGACTCCTCCAAGCCCTCTCTTAAGAGAGAACTACAAAGAGTCTGCAAACTGTGACCATGAGTCTGCAGAATAAACTCACATCCCAGGCTACAGAAAGACAGACATTCGGATTCAGACAGACCTCTGTGGTTCCCTCCATATAGGGAGCCTTGTGGATTTTATTATTCTAATTAAATTTGTATTCAGAAATACTGGAAGGCAAGAGAAACATAACCAAATAGCTGATTATGGGCAGTCTTACGTCATGAGAAATTTGGGGAGATTATAACATTTGAAAATCCTCTTGGAGACAGGGGAGGAGGAATGGGATGAGGAACTGTTGGAAAGTGGGCCAGGAGGGGATATCAACTGTTAAAAAAAGAATTAAAGATAATTAAAACAACAACAAAACCCCACAACAGTAACTAATAAGAAGAGGAAAGAAAAGAAAACCAAATTATGAGGTAAATTTTAAATGGAGGTTGTGCTGGCTGGTTTTGTGTCAACTTGACACAAACTGGAGTTGCCACAGAGAAAGGATCCTCAGTAGAAGAAATGCCTCCATGAGATCCAGCTGTAAGGCATTTTCTCAACTAGTGATCAAGAGGGAGGGCCCAGCCCATTGTGGGTGGAGCCATCCCTGGCCCAGCCCATTGTGGGTGGTGCCATCCCTTGGGCTGGTAGACCTGGGTTCTATAAGAAAGCAGGCTGAGCAAGCCAGGGGAAGCAAGCCAGTAAGTGACATCCCTCCATGGCCTCTGCATCAGCTCCTGCTCCCTGACCTGCTTGAGTTCCAGTCCTGACTTCCTTGGGTGATGAACAGCAATGTGGAAGTGTCAGCTGAATAAACCTTTTCCTCCCCAGTGTTTTGTACAGGAATAGAAACCCTGACTTAGGCAGAAGTGCAGAGACACTGCTCAGTGGTTGGGCACCTGTGAAGCCTGTAAACTAACCTGGCCTCAGCCCCAGCAGTGAAGAAACAAAGTCTGAAAAAAATGGGCATAAAATAAGATGAGTGTAGCGCCGCTGTGACAGGGTGGTATCTAAAACTCTTCAGAGCTGGAGTGTGGGCTGTAGCATGGAAATAAAGCATAGCTTTAAATCACTTTGGAGAAATTTAATGAAATGGTATCCACTTGATGGAATACCCAGGCAACTCGAAGGTTCTTGTGGGCATTCTCAAAATATGTCATAATCTTCGATTGAGCGCCTCTATGCAAACAGCCTTTTCCTCACGGGATTGACTCTTCCAAATCCTGATGTAACTCAGACAAGATGGCTGAGGTAGATAGAGTGGCCTGTATTCCTGGGAAAGTCCTAAATGTACACTTTCCTAGAAAGATGCCTCCTGGATGTCCTGCGTAATGTGACACCTTCATCTTTACTTGACCCTGCTCATTTCTGCTTTCAAGGAGGAGTAAAGTTCATCTTCATCTAAGCAATTTGTGGCCAAAGGAAGTACATCTGGTCTAACGGATTTTGTGCCTCCAGCATGAAGGGATTTCTTGACTGATTTCCAGAAGATTACAAACCTCCGTCTCTGTTAACTGACTGCTTCAGACTCATGCATCCTTCTCCCTGCCTGCGGTCACTGAAGTCTTGAGAACTCCATTCAGTTTTCCTTCTGTCCCTTTACCTCACATCATTGTGATCTTGTCACCTGTCTGGCTTAAGCCTCCTGACTCCCAAATGTATGCAACTGAATTTCCAGTAGATGGTATAGAGAGGGACAAAATGAGCCAAGATTTCCCACGTTTATGTCTTTATATATGCTCTTAGTTCACACATGAAAAATTTTAGGCATGTAACTATCTATCTATCTGCCTGTATTAAACATTGAGATTACACACACACACACACACACACACACACACACATATGTATATGTGTATAATCTCGATGATACCATAATCACTTTCTGTATTTGCATTTCCTCCATACAAGAATAAGTCAAACAACTTTGCCTAGATTTCTCACACTTCCTCAGAACTCAGCAGAAGGAAGGTCATCACTAGATACAGCTGTTCCTTGCTGTAGAAAGAAAAGCCAAGCTAAACTGGAGTTCTTTGTAATTATGAGGGTTTATTTATTCACTTATTTATTTATTTTGGTAAATGAAGAAATGGAAAAATAGCTCAAATAGTTGGTGCATCTGTTAAAATACAATAGTGAGTAGAATTTAGAGTCTTTAAGAAGAAGAGAGTTAGTATAAATTATAACAGCCCTTGTAAATGTGAAAGCATGAAGTGCCCTGTTGCTTACGAATGTATATATATATATATATATATACACACACACACACACACACACACACATTGCTATGTAAGTCTATGTGTATTTTATTGCAAGAAAATAACTATTTAGGTGAAAGGCAGCAGCACACTCAGAGGAAGCACCAGTGTCAAACATAAAGAATTAGAGGCGTGAAGGAAGCTAAGAGTGTAGTGAGAAATACAATCCCACTGTGAGACCCAGGCTGTTCTGAGATTCAGCAGCCCTGGTTAGCCTTGATCTCATGGCATTTCTCTTTCTCCAGTCTCTACAGTACTAGGAGACAAGATCAGAAAGATGCATTTTTTTCCATCTTCAAGAATAATTGAAACTCCCTATACCATGGGTGCTTCTTTTATTCCTTTGCACAAACCTAATGAAGTTATTGTATAATTTACTTTCTACGCCATCTGTGCATTGGACTTTGATGGGGAAACTAGACAAAATACATAATCTTTACAAAAATATTGGAGGTAGAAAGTGACATTTCAGACATGTCAGAGGACCACTCAAACTTAGTCTCTGTCTTACACTTCCTTGGGAGTATCACGATTTTTTTTTAACAGCATAAATCTCAAGGTGGTAGTGTGCTGTAATTTACTGTAGTTAAGCACAGGTTAGATGTTGATGCCAGTGCAAGTGGAAATAAACTTATTTGTATGATGCTAAGAAAGTTGCTGTTCACATGCATCTGGAAACATCAACAGAATAGTTCTTCAGTTTGCGGGACTAAAGTACACTCCTATCAATCCGTTTATATACATAGGCATGTGTAACGGCAATAGAAGTATATTTTCCTGCAAAATGTTGATTTATTTACCAGTTATGCTCAGGAAGAAAACATGAAGATTTGAAACTATGAGTGGCACTTACCAATAGTACACTCACAGGATGTTCTCTCATCAGGTAGGTATTTTGACAAAATGCAGGTTACTACTCATGACCAAGTTTCAGTCATGAATAGCTTCCCCCCCCCCCCCAATTCTATAAGAAAATAGCAACGAGGTATTTAAAACATAAACTTTCTCAGTGTAATACCGTAAAATATCTCCAAGAATTCTGCTAGGAGATACTTGCAGAGACAGAAACTCCCTATTAGGGATTGAACCAATAGTACCTGCCTCTGAGTGTGGTATCGCGAAAGCATGCACGACAGAATATCCTTGTCTCTGAAGACAATGCTGTACTCTAATTTACAGACCCAGAGTCATTATCTGATAGCCTGCAAAGAGCCAGACTTGAAGGGAACAAGTACATCTCTTAAAAGAAGCTGACATGGAAAGAAAGGAAGCAATAAAAGTTGAAAAGTCCTTGTAACACACTTTACTGTGATAACAAGGATTGCTCTTTCTCTGCCGACAGGAATACCCAGAAGAAGAAGTAATTATGAAAGTGTACGAATTTACTACAGTTAGCTGAACAAAATGCTTAAAACGTTTAAAGCGCTACATGCCCGAAAATGAACATGGGATTCTGTGAAGGGCGCACATTCGTACTTATCTCTCGTCGAGCATATGTTTCCTTTCCAGCTACAGCGAGATTTATCGTTTGCTATAGTCTCACACATTAAATACTGCCAAATGCTCCGAGGCACACAGTTCATAGATATTCTGAAGACTCCAACTAAAAACACCGAGTTTGATTTAAATACATCTCCATTAATTGATAATTCGAGTATCATTAAATCACATAAAGGCAGCCTGTGCTCCTTCTTTGTAATTCAATAGTAAATTATTAACCTAGGAATGCTTATAGGCACAGTAGCTGTTTCTCAGTTGTAACTCTATGAAGAAATATATTAGAAACTCTTACAAAGCAGGGAGGAATATCAAAGATGTTATTTGTATATAATTTTTCTGTTCTCTATACAACTATGTCTTTATGTTTTTAATTGGTTTTTGGTTTTTTTTCCAAAAAGCTTTTATGAAAACAAATGCCTATTTAACTGCAAGGTGCCATTCATATAACTAATTCTCTCTCTTCTCTCTTAGTAGCAGAAATACTGTGTTTGTAATGTGGGGACATCATTTCTCAAGTGCTGTCTTGTTAGTAGCAAGAATTCCTTTTTGATAAAGTGTCATATCCAACAGTAGTTCTTGTATTTCCTTACACTTCCACAAAATAATAACCAATGCTCTTGGATTCTGCCCATTTTTAATAAAGTTGCAATTCATCGTTTTTTATATACATTGCTTTTGCTTTGCCTGTACAGGGTGACATAAACACCTATTGCATAGTTTTATGCTAAAAAATAAAAAGCTCAACTCTCACAAATCAAGCAGCTTTCCAGAATTATAATCAGTTTTTTTTAAAGAGCCTTAACATTTAGTGGGATATAGCTAAATACACAATTCATAATGTAAGGGTATATATAGGATTTGCTTCAAAAAGGCATCATCTTTCGAAGAGGCATACCTTTGTTTTAAACTGGAGCCATCTCTAGGAGGGAAACGTCCAGCCAACTCATTATGCAACAAAAACCAAGCCAAAAACACAAACGAAAGCATCAGTCAAACAGGCAAACAAAACAAAACCCCTCAAACCAACTCCTCAATACCACTGAGTTTGTTCTGTGTTGGGTGCCTACTGTAGGGCACGGGGCTTGCCCTTAAGTGTGGCTTGTATACCCAGGGAGACTGCATTGGAGGAAACTAATTTTCCTTGTGTGAAAAGTTATCATTTGGAGATAGCTTCTGGGTTCGGAATGAAGGGCTGTGCCTACTTCCTCTCTCAGCACTGGGACCCCATCTGCTTAGACCAGAGCAGAGCCTGTGCCGGCTGCTACTTCATAAGTGCATTGGTCTTATTGTGTCTAGACGGCCTTTTCTCCCTGGTATCCTCTTCCCTTCTGGCTCTTACGATTTCTGTCCTCCACCTCCACCCCCTGACCCAGCCTCCACATAGTTCCCTGAGCACAAAAGGGAAACTTTGGGTTGAAGCACCGAGATTCCATTTCGGACTGAGTTCTCAAGGTCTCTTTTGCTCTCTGCTTATTGTCCAGTGTGGTTGGTGCTGTGTTGGTTCCTACTTCCTGCAGGAGGAAGCTCCTCTGATGATGGCCAAGCAAGACCCCGTCGGGTCTTGCAGTTAGATATTATGGTTTCCAATTTTGTATCTTTATGGGATTTCTGTGTCTGAGTGAGTGTGTGTGTGTGTGTGTGTGTGTTCTTGTGACTTTTCATGTGCTCTTTCTCTATTCATTTGTTTTGTTCTGCTCAGGTTTGCTTTTATATTGTCTTATATTATTTTAATATTCTCATTTTTAAAGGCACTTGTTTGTTTTCTATCAGGAGAGCAAGAGAAGGTATGTATTTGAGTGGGTGGGGAGTTTTGGGAGGATCTGGGAGGAGTGGGTAGAAGGGAAAACAAAATCACAATGTTTTGTATAAAGTCTATTTCTAATTGAAAAATAAAATGAAGAAATCTGCATACCATGTCCTAGTTGACAACTGTCTTGGACATGCGACACGTGAAAGAACAGGTCCAGAAATGCTTCCAAGACAAACATTGGTGATATTGCAAAAACTCTTTCTGATTGGCTCCAGAAAGGTTTCTGAAGTGAGAGCAGGATCTGGGTTGGGGCACAGAAAGTGCACTTGTTCCCTGTGTGCTGCAGCCCAGCTTGAGCAGGGCGGGGCAGGGGTGGGGCAGGGGCGGGGCTAGAGGGCAAAGGGGGTGGGGCGGGGATCTTGGCTCTTGTCCATGTAAACACACTTAGTATTTATCTCCCCGAGCTAGTTTTGCTCATTTGAGACACTCTACCAAAGAATGACATTCCACAAGCTTCCCTTGATGCTAAACATTTCCACGACCACATGGGAACATAACCTGCCGGAATTTATTCTCTGTGTAAGTTCACCTCAGCATTTCCTGATCTTACTGGATCTCATGGTCCCTTAAAGTTCGTCTCAGAAGGAAACCTTTTTCTGGGCTTCTGTTTCTTTCATTCCCGCCTGCCTTAGGTTTCACTGTTTCCTGTTTCACAGAGTCTGGTGTGTATACACGCACGCACGCAGACACGTGTATATATATATGCATGTGCAAAGTTGATACGCATTTACTAAATGATGATTTGGACTTCCTGGTTTTGAGCTCACTTTGCTCACGTGATGTTTCTCTTAGCTGTTGGTATTATTTTCATCACTGGTACAGGTTATCTCAACCCCGCCCACTGCCCTGGCCCTGGTTGGTTCCCGACTGATGACTGAAGGACACGGACGGATCTGAGTCACTGTTGTCTGAATAGTGCACCTTCGGGCCAAAAGTCCTGCGTGTACCCCAGGCCCAAGGAAAGAGAATCTCCTTTCATGATTTTTTTTAAATTTAATTTTCACAGGCTATAAACTAACAAAATAATTTAGTGTCTGCATAACTAAGTCATTTTAATGATAATGTCAATATTTATATCACCCAGATGAAATAGCATTTTATACCTAGCCTCCGGCAGAGTCCGGGGAAATGCTATGAAAGAAATCTCGCTTCTTACGTGAGCACAGTTGTTAACTATGTTGACTTTATCCAAAGCAGTCATTTTTATACTTAAAATTAAAATACAAACATTCCTAGGAAATAACAGTATTTAAAGATAAAGACTGGGAAGATGGCTTAGCTAGGGGCTGTGTTGTGCAACAAACATGAGAAAGCTGAGTTCAAAGTCCTGCAACCCATTCAATGCCTGGTGTAGCGCAGGGGGTGGGGTTCCTGAGATTCCACCATTAACTGAGGGGCTGTGGACAGTTGGTCAGCTATCTTTAAATGTAGACCTTGGTTGATGACTTCATATTCAGAAGCATATGTGTTATATTAAAGCAAAACAGAATAGAGCTGTAGGGGCAAAGAGAGATGGGGTGGATCTGGGAGGACATAGGGGAAGAATCAAGGGTGAAATAAAATCAAAATATATTTTATGAAAATTCTCAAAGAATTAATACAAGTATCAAGTTAAAAACAAAACCACCAGGTATCTGAGGCACGGGGTGGAGGTGAAGTGGGGGTAGGGTTGAGGGTGTTACCAGGCCATGATGGTTGATGTTGTGGTTCATAAGCAACATGTCTGGGTAGAACTCAGGAAGGAGGCTTTCAGCAAGCTCCAGTTCAGGGGCCTCTGGGCTATGACGTTCAGCAAAAGGGGGTTAGTTACCCTTCACCTCCGGGGCTCAGTCAAGGGTGACAGCGATGGCTGTAGTGTTTGGGGAGTCTCCTGGTTAGGAACACCAAATGGTCATGCTTGAAAAGAATCATACAAGTAACATTATGGAGACCTAGCAGGCTGCATTTATGTGTTCAGGAATACACGTATATAAATGTACGTATGCGTATTATACATAACAATAATTAATGAAAGAGAGGCCAGGGATCTGAAGGAGAGCATCAAGGAGATATTTAGGAGGCTTTTGAAGGCAGAAAGGAGAAAGGAAAGTCATGTAATTATATCATAATATCAAAAATAAAAGAAATAAATACAAAGCAACACAACCCCGCAGTGCCTGGACCTGCCTGCATGACCAGTTTTGGAAGGTGGAGGGGGATCCCAGAAACCTCACTGACACACAAAACACCTCACCTCCTCCTCAGGCCATCCCATGTGAACACAGGCTCACATGCACTCACTCCCACCCCAACACAGGACTACCCATAGCATTGAGGACCGGAAGTGACGTATGACCACCCATGTGTCTCTTCCACAATATGGCTTCCCCTTCGGGGTGTGTTCTCATGGTTTCATGTAGGTTCCCTCCTCCCCACATTTCAGAACCCGATCTTGTTGAAAATTTTCGCATTGTTTCTATTGTTTGCGTCTGCCTGTAGGGAATTCTGCCTGCTCAGGGATCACTTAGCCCCGGAGCTCGGCTCTTAGAGTCCTGAGCCTCTAGTCATGGCTGGGTTATTTGGGGACTTCAGTTTGGTCAAAGAAACACACTGGATGTAGATGAGGACCGGTGACATTGGAATAAAACAAACGCTTTGTTTACTTATTATGGCTCTGAATTAACTGGCAGGCCATTGTCTTTTCCTGCTGTCTGAGCTTAATGTTACCTGACAGTCTTTCTAAGCGAATTAGTAAATTCCCAAGGAAAACGTAGCTGAGGTGACTTAAGTTGTGATTCCCATGTCTTCACGGAGAGTGTTTCCACTGCTGTCTCCCCTCACTTCTCCTCACAGATATTTAATTACAAAATCTGCTGGGGTCTGTTGGTGGTGGCTTGGTTGGTTGGTTTTATTTTTTTGTGAATTTTAAATATATTGGGCGTAGGATCAATGTGTTGTTTTTGTTTGTTTGTTTGTTTGTTTGTTTTGCCTAAACACAGATACTAGAATCCTGGGCTACAAGAAATAATGTAACTGCTAAATTTAATTTTTGACATAATGTTTAGTTGCCGTAAGAATTTCATGCATGCATACATGTATGTAAGTATGTAGTCACAGTGTATTCACTCTCATTTCCCTGAGTTTCCCTACGTCTGCTTTCCAATCACAATGCTCCAGTCTTATTTTGAATTATACTCATCAGAATAGAAGCACAAAAACATATTAAACATAAGGTTTCAGAATAAGCACAGAGCTGCTTTTCCAATTTTGTGAATTTTTACCCTGATCAATTGCTCACTAATTTTTCCAGGTAGAGATTTTGGCTTTCCAGGGAATATATTTAAAAATACTGAATTTTCTAGTTTTCCGCTCCAGTCACACTTTAAAAAACACACCATTTTGCACATTTTTTGGGAGTATGCTGTTTTTAGCTTGAGATATCTGAGGGGTTTTTTGTTTTTGTTTTTTTGTTTTTGTTTTGTTGTTGTTTTTTTTTGACAGAATTTTATGAACCGGCACAACATATCCGTCTTCCATTTCTTTGTCCCATATTTGGATATTCTAGATACAAGCATTTACCACTTCTTTAAGTTTGCTAAGAAATATGGGGGTTACCTCTCAGAGGAAAAAGAGACAAAAAAGTAGCAATGGCCACCGCCCTGTGGCACTGCATTCCTCCGGCAGGAAGAAATCCATAGTGTCAGTTTTTAAACATTCCGAAAATTAATCTTTTTTACTGATTAAGTTCAGGACTTCGGAAAATAAAATATCTAATAGAAAGTTGGGGAACTGGCGCGTACTGGTAACATTTCACCTTGGACGATGTGATTGTTTATTGATTCCTGATAATCTTTGTACAGCTTCCATTGAACCAAGAAGGGGGGGGGAGAGACATTGTATCTGATATAACAAGTTTGCTTTCAAAGAACTGTTCCACCTATGCGCAGGCCACTGAGCAGCCTTTACTTTTACATAAAGGCTGCTGACAAAAAGATTCTAACTCTAACATTAATTGAGACAGAAAATAAACATTAGAGCCAATCTATGTCACCTTTTGTGTATTTACTTACTGCTTACAGTTTCTATAAAAGTTGGTTAATGAATCTCGAAGTGGGTAGAGGGTTGGAAACTATGTTATGTAAGATTCGCTGATTATATTATTTTTCTTGATTAAATCGTTGAGTTAGAAATTATCCATTCGTGAGAATCTTTTATTTTCTTTCTTTTTAATTAATTAGTCATTATATCCAAAATGCTGCCCCCTCCCTTGTGGGATGGTGCCTAGGAGCAGAGTTTTCAAGTAGAAATATTTTCCTGAAGCTCAGCCTTCTGCAGTCTTTCAGGATCGATGCTTCATCATTTCTCTTCCAAGGTATTGATCACATTTCCATTACAGCTGGTCATCGCTGACAGCAGGGACAGGTGACCCAGCACAGGCCTTTCCTGAGCTTTTGCATCCACACAAAAGGGTGGGCAGCAAGAGTTAGCTCTTACCTTTGTCATGTTGCCTCCTGGATGTTCGTAGGAGACTGGTGACATTTCAGTTGGCGCATCCTGAACTTAGGAAAATAAGAAAACCATCTCAGTGACTTGGTTTAGTTTATGCTGATGCTTTTGGAGAAGCCAGAACTGACTAAAACTGAAATATGTGAAGTTTCTACAATGCACCACATATTGGTATTAAGGTATTAATTGAGTGTATGTGTGTGTGTAAATGCATACACACATATAAACACATACATGTTACATAAGCAAGAATTCCGATAATTTGCCCATGCCAAGTAGTTTTCGATTATGCAATAATATGATAAGTGTAATTACTAAACTTACATAGTTTGTTTTTCTATACCTGTATTTTTTGGCCTATTGTAACTAGCAACATGAGGTCTTTACTCCTGTCCCCAGTACACCTGTTTTTGCTTTTATTCCCTTGTCCAAAGATACTTTTTGCCTTGGATAACCACTGTGACCAACCAACATACATTAAAACATATCTGTCTATTTATTTAACAAGATCAAGAGCTTCCCATCTCTACTGTGAGTGAAGCTGCCCTCTATCCTCTGTGGAGGCGAGCCTCTTAATTTTCTGCAGACTCCGCTGGAAATATGTTGGCTCTCTCCAGAGAACCTTAGTGTATTTGGGTTATGGCATTAGTTACTTTGAGCTCTGCTCTCTTTCCCTAAAGGAACACATTCCATTAATTTGCTGGGAACTGCTCTAATAGACTTAGCTCTACTCCTCCCTCTTGACCTCAGCAACTCACTTCACACATTATTGGACATGATCAACCATAATAGAATCAGAGAGCAAGGGATCATGGTATCTGCCACCAGAAGGATTGGACTGAAAACTTCCTCCACACAGACAAGTTCTGTGGCCTTGATTTAATACCGAAAATTAACCCACAGCTCGTGTCCCTGTTTTGGGACATTGCTAAGCTGACCTGGAAAATAGTGAGAGGCTGTGTGGAAAATGACTGACCAAGTGAACCTTGTTGAACTTTTCCCTGTGAGCTTTGATAGTTGAAGAGGAAGCAAGAACAAAGATGGCTGAAAAAGTCACAGAATGGGCTTGTGTCTAAATGCAACACCATCATTTAAAAATCTTTGCTTATGTTATGATAAATGCAGCTAAAAATATGGTAGGACAAGATGTGCTTCCTCTTTTTGACTCTCTATGTATATTCCTTCCTCTACCATTCCTCCCTCTCTCTCTCTCTCTCTCTCTCTCTCTCTCTCTGTGTGTGTGTGTGTGTGTGTGTGTGTGTGTGAGTGTGTGTGTGTGTGTCTGTCTGTCTGTCTGTCCTGTTTCTCTGACACTGTGATTCTTTCCTACTGTCTTCTCTCTCCAGTCTCCCTTTCAAACCTAAAATGCTGTAGATCGGATGCCATTCTTGTTCTTGTGCTGGCATAGTGGATCTTTGATGTGAATCCTGGGCTGGAATGTTATAAAAGAATTAAAGCAGACTTTTCAACGTGATGCTTCTCACAACAGTGGTTAGTTCCGATGGAGTGGGGCCTTGATATCATGAGCGTTGCTGCCTGCCTCACTGAGGGCTCTTTATATATTGCATGTCTGGGGTTGTGACCCAGCAGGGTCAGGCATCTTCCTGTGTCAGTCCCATCTTTCTTTCTCCCACCCTTTAATGCCAAACAATCTTCTTTATAAAGGGCCCTTCCGCAGCTGCACCACATAAACACACCAAAGTTTGAGCCCATGATTTCTTTGGATCACAATTCCTCTCTACTTCATTACTGCTGTTTACTGAGGTGTTACTATATCATTAATGCTTTCGGGGGAAAAATGTATCCTGCCTCTGGCAGCTGAGATCACAGGGGATGTCTAGAAGCAAGGGTTAGAAGGACTGACCACGCCGACAAAGACAAGGTGGAAGTCACCGAGATTATGTAGTGTGATTAGGCTAACTATAGACTGGGAATGGATGGATTTGTCCAAGATGGGAAACAAGATCAGATAAGATAAACAGTAAGTGCTGGCCTGTTGGAGTATCATAAAGTCAGGAAATCCAATGTGTGGTTATTAAAATGTATTTAACAAATACTCATTGGGTGCCTATCATAAACTATGCGTCACTCTAGGCATTAAACATGAAAGCAGTGTAAAGTTAGCTGAGTGCTCAAAAACTGAACGGTGACTGAAAATTGCTCGTCACTGTGTAGAATGTTAGGATGAGTCAGCGAGTCAGCATGTGTGGTGATGAGGACTCCTTAGAAGCTGCAGTTCCCAAGCTACGGTGAAGGGAATACGGTGTAAGGGTGTAAGGAATGCACCGTCTAATGAATGCGGGTGGCAGTTCTAGAAGCATCGTTACAGGCTGAGAGAAAACGGGCTCCTACTTCATTCAGGACGAGGGTTTGGGCAGATGTGTTCAATTAAAAACAAAGATGGCATCCACATTTCAGGGAGTGAGTGGAACAAGGAACCATGAAAGCAAACAGGAAGGGTGAAGAAACACAGGCAGGTCAAACCTGTTTTTAGAAGATCATAGTAAATGAACTGCTTGAGGAGACTTCTGGAAGCTGGGATTACTGATTTTTTTATTACTATTAATCGTTTTATTTGTTTACATCTCAAATGATATCCCACTTCCCGGTTACCTCCTCCATGAACCACCTCCCTGTCTCACATCTGCTCTCCCCCCTACCCTTTGCTTGTATGAGGGTGCTCCCTCACCCCCCCCCCAGCATTTCCTTACTCTGGGGCATCAACACCCCCCCCCACACACACACACTGGGACCTTATACTATGGCTGTCAGAGGTGCTGACAGGACCCAAAGTATGATTGTAGTCACAGCAGAAGAGACAAGGAAATGACCATTTCAGGTAAACAGCTCAGATCCCCAGGAGGCAACTGGAGTTGAGCAGCCATTCTTGGGGACAGTTAGGAATGTGGGAGGTGCAAGGAACTTCAGAGAATTCTGACTCCAAGCAAGCATTTTTCTACCAGAAACAACAAGACTTAGGACACACAATGATAGTGTCATGGAGAAGGGGAAAGGTCACTGTAGAAATATTTTATGGGCAAAATACTTTTACAAATGGCTGTGCTCATAATTGAATCCAAGTGTTGAGTTCAGGCTTAGCCCTAACCTGTTTCTCCCTCCAAACTGTGTAACATGGTAGGTTTTTTTGTCCCCCTCAGCCTATATTTTGCTATATTTCCATGGACTTTATCTTAAGGGCAAACACAGTAGCAGGACAACTTTGCATCTTAGTGAGCAGCTGGCATCAGACAGACAAGCAAGTGACATCTGAGAGTAGACAGGGTGCCGCTCTGCAAACTGATCACAGATCTGAGACAATGGGAACACGTGGGATATTAAATTACACAAAGACGACAAAGCCTGGAAGCTTATGAGACCCGTGAGGCAGGAGGAATGGTTAGCTCTCTCAGCTGAGCACCACAGCGAGGACAGACCCCAAAGCTGCAATGGCAGAATCCCTACAGATTTGCCCTCTGGCCTTGCTGTGTGTATCCTGGACATGTCACCTGCCCCTGCTGTGTGCATCCTGGGACCAGCAGTCAGAGAACCCTGACTGACTCCAGGCTGCCACTCCCCTTAGTGCTCCTGGTTGACTGTCTTACCCAAATCATACACATCAGGTCTTGCTTGCTTCTCAAGCTCCACTCAGTGCCAAGGCTGAGGTGGCTCAAACTCACCAAGCCCAGCAGTGGACTCTGCAATAGCATCCTGATCCGCACAGGTGTGTCCCAGCAGGCTGCTGGCAGGGGGAGTTACCGGACCCTGCCAGCTCCCCAGTTTCTGCTTCTAGGTACCCTTAGAATATGTATCCCTGACTCTCCATTTGTGTAGAAACCTGATGTCTCTGCCCATGTTGGCTCATAGTGATACCGATTATCTAGCGGTGTTGCTAATGAAATGTGTATCATGATTTTATTACTAAATTCTTCTGATACTGTAAAAAGACACAATTCCAGGTCCTGAGCTACATTCCAGCCCTAAACCATTGATTCTGAGAGAACATAACAAGAATCAACTTTAAAGCAAGACAGAGTTTGTTTACTTTTATAACATCATTACTACTCAGCATGGGCGTATTCTCTGGGAACCGAGCTCTTTGCCTAAAGATAAACTTCTGTAAGCCCAGGTGCTGACACAGCTAAATAGGTTCTACTCAGTTGTGAATCAAAGTGAAATGAATGATTTCACAATTTTTTTTTGTATTGAATTGTGTAGGGTTGTTACTTATTCGATGGTTATATATTTATGAGCTTGACAACTTGTAAAATTACCCTAGTTATATAGCTATATATATAATATCAGTGATAGTATATATACATATATATACACATATATACATATACATAGTCATATAGCAAAGGACATGTAAGTTTACCATGGTAGATTGTGACCATACATGGCCATTGTGTCTTAAGTCGTATCAGGGAATCCAGGCTAAAGGATGGTCAGATACAGGGTGAGGAACGCATAGGACTCCCTCGCTCGGAGCCTCACGAGCAGCATCGAAGACCAAGACAGCGATGGTTTCCATCCACCTGTCACGTGGTCTCACAGTATGTGCGTCACAGAACCGTTCACTGGCCTAGGGGATCGCAGCTCAGCAGACACCTGCTCAGCCCCCTGTTTGTTTTTCCAGGCCTGTTGTCTGTCTGTCTGTCTTCTGATCCTTGGCTGCATTTGGCCCTGACCTTTAGCTTCTGCATCCGGATTCAACTCTCCAGCTTCTCGTAACAATGGAGGGACCCTTGTATTCCTGTTCATTCTCTAGCAATGACTTCTCAGGGCTCCGAGAACCCTTCTGCCTTCAAACACTTGTAGTCAATGTGCAACTTACACAAGCATACACACACATTCACACCCGAGGAGGCGGGACATTTGTTTACAGCATGGTGTATAATATATTATCTAAAATTTAGTGTTCGTACTGGCTGGTTTTGTGTCAACTTGACACAAGCTGGAGTTATCATAGAGAAAGGAATCTCAGTTGAGGAAATGCCTCCATGAGATCCAGCTGTAAGGCATTTTCTCAACCAGTGATCAAGGGGGGAGGCCCAGCCCATTGTGGGTGGTGCCATCCCTGGCCCAGCCCATTGTGGGTGGAGCCATCCCTGGCCCAGCCCATTGTGGGTGGAGCCATCCCTGGCCCAGCCCATTGTGGGTGGTGCCATCCCTGGCCCAGCCCATTGTGGGTGGTGCCATCCCTGGGCTGGTAGACCTGGGTTCTATAAGAAAGCAGGCTGATCAAACCAGGGGAAGCAAGCCAGTAAGTAACATCCCTCCATGGCCTCTGCATCTGCTCCTGCTTCCTGACCTGCTTGGATTCCAGTCCTGACTTCCTTTGGTGATGAACAGCAGTGTGGAAGTGTGAGCTGAATTAACCCTTTCCTCCCCAGCTGGCTTCTTGGTCATAACGCTTGTGCAGGATCACGACACTGGGCACATGCGTCCTTCTGCCGATCTCCTCTCTTGAAAAGCAGGAAAAGAACATTGAGCTCATGAGGAGCTCAGCCCGAAAAGTCAGAGAGAACGGCAGCTATTGGCAATGGTGGCGGCAAGGACAGCCCTAGAGCTGCTGTGCGGAGGATCAAAACATGAGGGTCCTGATGGTGGGTCAATGTCAACCAATCGCAAGAGAGAACTGAAGATGCCATGTACACCCAGACGGAAACAGAGTTCTTCCGCCCACCGTAGAGGAGCTGTGACCTGTTCAAGCACAGGAGACAAAGAGGAGGCGAGATGACAGCAAGGTGGAACAAGCATTACTACACTTCTGACTCGCTACATTGTACTTATTAACTTGGGCCGTCAGGATTCAGTTTGGCCGCCCTTCTAATTATAATATAGACGGGAAGAAGAGACACGTGATTCGGAAACATTTGTTTCTTTTCAAGGCAGCAATGGAATCAATTTATATCACATTACTAACCATCACTTAAGTTTTTGATGTGTTGGAAATAAAAAGAAAGGACTGAATTCACACTCAGGTCCTCCTTTGCTAAAAATGGTAACAATTTAATAAAGATTCCTGTTGGCATTTTAGCGTTAGCATTTGTTTAAAAGGTGACCAATAGGTGTGTAGAAGTGTGAGTCACAGGTATGTAAGAGTGAAAATGACTAAGTAAATAACTGTAAGTAGATTGTCCTAAGTGTCCTCCACTCTCCTGAATTAGGACAAGTGGTCTCGCCCTCGTACGAGCTAGTAAGAACTGCATCCAACAGTTGATCATCTGGTGCATTGCGTTGCAGGAACAGTTAGTGTCGGTTGGATTCAATAATATTTTATAGTACTGGGTTATGTCTTCCCTGTGGTTGGTGTGGATTTGAGGGGCCAAACCTATCTACTGTGTCTCGGAACCAGCCTCCAGTTTAAAAGAAAAAAAGCCTGAGAACTTGGCCTGCAGCTGAACCTAAGCTACACCCAAGGACCCTGAGGAACCAGCTGGCTTGTCCCTGGCCCTTACCCGGAGTTTCTCCCTAGAGACTCTCTAGCCACAGCCAATCAAGATTAGTTTAATTCCCTATGTACTTTCAGACCATTTGTGATGATTCATGGTTTGGCCTCAGAGCATTCACCGGTGAGCTTACACGTATTACAGTAGTCATTCATTTAATTACTTGCTGGCTAGGAAATCCCTTTACCTGTGGTTGAAATTAAAAGGGACAGCACAAAGCTTGTCATTGGGAGGCAGGAACAAAGTTTTTGAGAAAGAGGAAGAGGAAAAGAGGAGGGGCAAGATGAAGGAAGACCGGGACGAACCTTCAGATACAGGTTGTTACGTAGATTTTACAAGGACGGTTCGAATAGAATTTTGTGTTATGCAGGTGGCAAAATTACACCTTATCAATTGGATCAGGGATATTGTATGGCATGTTCTTTCATGTGGCGACTTAACTGGGTTCAAGAGAAGCAGCGTGGCGTGGTGCCACGTGCCGTGCTGGAGCGGCCCAAGGACCGCTCCACTCTGGTCAGAGAGAGCCAAGGGCAGGGGCGTGGGAAGTGGAACTTGTGGGGACCCGCCATGAGAGGAAGCCGAGGGGGCAGTGCAGAGCGGGACCCACCGGGTCAGAGTGAGCGAGTGGATGGGAAACACAGAGCAGGACGCGCCTGGGTCGGAGAGAGGCTGGCGCGCAGAAACAACGCGCCGGAACGGGCGCCGTGGTTTTTAATATTTACCGACATTCGCCAGTCCCTGTTTCCTTTAAAGCCTTGTCCAGCAGGAGGCCCTGGGCTTCTCCTGTCCTGCTGCATCAGGAATCACGGTGAGCCCGAGCTTGAGCTCGAATGGAGACCCTAGTGCGGTTCACGGGAATCGGGTCCTTGGTGGTCTTTTGGGGGTACACGGATACTTATTGAACAGTCCCAACAGGTTTATAGAGAAAATAAGCACCGAGTAAATGTTAGGATATTCGGAGGCCACAAGTGTTTTTCTTAATAACCTGGTGAAGAAATGATCTATAACATCACTGAAGAGGCCGTCCGTACTGTGGACTTGGGTTTCGGATCTGGAGCCCTCTTCTTTCACAGATCTCGGTGGCTTGTTCTAGCCCCCACAGCGCCCTTCTGTTTTTCTTGATAATTGTTGCCGCTTCCACTCCAGCCCCACTTACATGGTCCTTCTGAGCAGCTCGAGTTTTATGGTGCTCAGATTTGCTCAGCTGCGACTGTGCCGCAAACACTGGACTTTTCACAGCCTGACACGGGGGTTAGGAACCCAGGACCCCAACGCTGTGAATTAGAAACCCTGCATGAACTTCCTGCCAACCATTCTCAAGAGGACCTGACCATGGTTTCAGCTGCTGTGGTGGGTTGGCAGGGATACCTTCGGTCCTCAGTAACTTTGTTATTATTTTTGTAAAGATGTACACAGGTTTTAATTAGAAAGATAACATTTTAATCGTGTTTCCTGGTGATCGATCACCTGCATTCAAAGGATACTAATGGGTTCCTCTTATGAGAACTGCCATGATTAAATTGTTTTAAGAAATATCAGCCTACATTCTTCTCTGGTATTGCAAAGAACAACCTAGAAAACCCTGTGGAAATGACACTTGTTTAACCCCGACAAGCGGAAATCTGTGGCTGAAGAACCCCACACTTAACAGCCTATTTTAACGTTTTTACGCTCTATTCTTCATCGCCATGCTTCACAGTAATAACAAATGTATCCAGACCCCCTGCTCCTTCCAACACTGAGCACTTGGAGGTAACTAGTTACCATGGTGATTGTGCTATGGTGTTTTGTTAATTGTCCTGTCACCAGCACAAGTCTCCCAGTAAACTTGGATGTCCAGTGGCATGCACGGCAGGGACAGGAAGAAAGGACACTGGTTGAGATGGCTTTGGTCAGCTCTTTAACATACAGATCAACAGGAAGCCAGAACCAGCCGCTCTGTGAAATAGGCTGGACTGACAAACAGAATGTTTTCCTCCACATGTGGAAGACAATAGGGAAAGCCCAGGATATGGGAAGAGAAAAGGCAGGGGAGGGAGGACAGGGATGCTCTGGTAAATATGATTTAAGTTCGCTGTGTGAGCGCATAGTTTATCCCTTTGCTTGCACAATTAATCTACAATAATTGAAATGATATGCAGATCCTAACTCCGCCCCTTATCTAGTCCAATTTATTCTTTGATGCCCGGTCTAATACTTTACATTTCAAATCAACAATGGTTTGGCTAAAATACAGGGGAAACTCTCTTCTGAAGGCATTCTCTCCCAGAGCGCTTTTCTTTGAGCATAATGGCAGTCATTTTCATCAGAGAATGAGACTGCTTGCAGGGGACCTGCAAGATCAGGCCTATGGATGATCAATACTCCCCCACAGAAGGAGGAGTGGGGAGTGTCATTGGGCCCCCACCTGAGATTCCCGCTTTTTGACTTGAATCTTCCAGACTAACTTGCAAATACCCTGTTTACTTTGAAAGGCGATGGAACGCAAGGACCGTGGAAGGTTAGATTAATTGGGGTCCCCATCTGTGTAGGTACGGGGTAGTCATCATCTCGGTAGAGTGAGTTTCCGGTGGCTGCAGCTGCTTCGGGGTTTCCTGTGTTCCTGGAACTTCCTGTCTCTACTCTGTAAGTGAGCCCAGTAAACTCTTTGGTTCCTGCGCGTTGGGCTTTGTAGATAGGGTTTTACTGCCTTTGCCGTCAGTGCTCAGTAAGGAGGAGTTAGACATTTGCTCACATCTCCGAGGGGAAAGCAAACGCCAACAAAGAATCACCCTGTTCCATAAGGTCATACAAACTCAGAAGGTAGCCTATCCGAGAGCAACCTTTACAGCGAGTCTCCGAAGCCTGGGGACCACCTTCTGCCTAGTGTCGGTCCTGTGGACCTGGTTCTTTTCCCACGCTCTCTCTCTCTACCTGATCTTGGGCTGATCAGCGCATTCCTTTTGCTCTATGTCCTCGTTTTATTTTTTTATTTGCATATGCTCTCTTTTCCTGATAGGCACCCGTGCAGTTCCTCAGCACAGCCCTCTGGGAGTCCTTAGATTGTTTTGAACCACTTCCTTGAATCAAATCCGGCCATACTTTGCTAGAAAGTTCTACTGTCTTTCGTTTTTCCTAGCACGCAAATCTTTGGCTCAAACTCCAACATCCCGGAATCTGTGCAAACTGCGGAGTCTCTTTTGCACCACTGATTAGTCGTTCACACTTCACAATTAAAATATGCTTAATATTCAGATGTTAAAATGTGTTTGTGGGTCCCCATCAACCCCTTCTGTCCCAGTCTTGGATAAGAAATCCAAACAGTGCCTGTGGTTTTCACTTTGGATGCCCATCAGCTTCCTGTTATAGGGCTGGAGAAATCTGTACATCTTGTGGACATTGTTTGCATTTCGCTGAAATATTTTCTTTTTGGCTGAAGGGGATCAGATCAATAAAATATGATGAAACCATAGGCTCATCACTCAAAGGAGAGCAGCGGCTGCAGGGGATATGGGAGATTTATCCGTTCCACTGGTACCTCTCGGTGAAGCTGGGGATGTCCAAACCTGACCTCCCAAATAGAATGTAGGTCGGGAGGAAATGTTCACGCGTCGAGTTTTCACCAGTAATCTAACTTGTATGCCATAATTAGTTTTGTGATTGATAAATTGTTCTGCTTAAAGTCGCCGCGCAAGTGAAGGCAGTCTATTCAGTGGAGCAGGTTTACAGCGCGACTGAGGTTTAGAAATAGCCTAAAGGAAGGAGGGTGCGGGGCAAACCAGTGCTCTTTACGATAGGTTTCATGTGTGTTCCATCAGCTTCAGCCATCTTGGCGCCTAACCATCTGGCATCAGAGTTATGTGCCCTTTCTTTTCCTTTCTTCTCTTTTAGTTTATGCATATGAGAGTTAGGATTGTATGTGTGTCTATGCAAGTGTGCAGCACCAGCGGTGGTCAGACTGAGGTTGTAGATGCTGTGAGCCACCAAGTGGGCGCTGGGAACTGAACTCAAGTCCTGTGGAAAAGCACTCTTAGCTACTGAGCCATCTTTCCTGCCCCTTGTTCCATCTCCGTGATCTCCCCAGTTTCAGAGGGACGAGGAGACCGTTCTGTGGAAGGTGTCTACTGAAGGATCACGGCATCGGGCGTGCACATAGGGTATCAATGCCTTTATTAACCAGTCAGCTGTAAATTCATGCACACAAATCCATTATCATCACTGAGACTGTTAACCTCAGTCATAAAATTTAAAAATACTTACAGAAAGAAGGCATCTAATGATCCTCTTTGTTCCTCAAAACAAAACACAAGTAAGTAGATATGTGTGTGAATGGAGAAAATTTCCGAATCTTGGTGGAACTTAGTACTATTGTAGTGTACTCCTCGATAATTCTAAAAAATGCAGACAAAGAATTTTAGGATAATTTAAGTTTTATAGAAATAAAAATGACAGGCATCAAACTTCACATATTCGAGGAGTATTTTGATGACTGTGAACAGGATAGTAAACATGTCTATCAACTTTCGAATGCTCACTTCCAGTCTTTGGACACCCCTTCCTACTCCTCCCGTCTGAAGCCATGCGTCACAGTTCCCTAGAGTCTTATCATAAATTAATTCCTACAGTAGGGCTTCTTCTGTCTGAGCTCCCTCCCTTCCCCTTTTCCTTAGAGTCTTGCTATGTTTTAATATGACAATTGGTTGTCCTTCTTTTATGGTTGAATACTAGTTGGCTATGTGATGTACGTTCACATGTTGGGTAATTTCTGCTTGCACACCTCTTGGGTAGATCTGTTGAATGGTACTGATTTATAGTTGGACCATAACATATGATCCAGCCACCGATTAATTCCCATTCTATGGTGGATGTGCTGTGTAATATTTTGCAACTTTCATGTACAGTTTCCAAATAACCAATAATTTTGAATATCTCCTCATGAGCTTTCTTCTCCAACACATATTTTTACCTGCATATTTTCTAAATATTTTATGCCCATTGTTAAGTTAGCTGTTTATTTTCTTATTACTGGGTGTTATGCCATGCTTATAAGTTTAATAAACACATTCGCTATAGGATAAATATTTTGTAACCCCCAGCTGGCAGCTTGAATCTAATTTTTGGTGCGGTGTTTTTAAATAAAAATCTGGAACTTAGTGAGGGCTACTGATCTATTGAAGGGGCTTTGCTTTTGGGATGTAGGTAAGAAGTGTTTGCCATGTCAAAGTCCTCTCAATTTTCCCATGTTCTGTTGAGGAGTTTCAGGGACGCGGGTCCTTCTACCAGAGCCGTGATTTACGGTGAGGTTCCTATTTGGATGCAGTATAATCAGAATAGCTATTAATTTAGGTTTTGCATATGATACTAATATGCTACATAGCTTACTGTTGAATGGTTAAGTCACTTTTATTTGGAATTCCTTGTCACATCTATCAAATTAAGGTTGGCATGTTTTTGTGGATTTATTTTGGGATGTTGTCTAGCTCTGCTCATCAATAAGCCTATTCTGCTGTTTTATGAACCAAAAAATTTCAACACTTACATTCAGGTTAAATCCTCACCCTGCTTTGATATGTTCAAAGTTGGGCTGGCCCCTCTGGACCCTTTGTAGAATTAGCTTTGCAATTCTAGAAAGGCTCAATATGGATAAAGATCATCCAAAATTTATAGACAAATCTGTGAAATAGTTTTGAGAACACAAAGCGAAGACATAAATGGAAAACATGTCCAAATGCCAATCAAATGTAGTATGCAGACAACTGTGGCATATTCACAGAAGGAAATACTATTCAGTCAATAAAATAAAACAAACAGATTTAACAATATATATGAATCCCAAGAGCCAGCATCTATCTAGGTAAAATCAACAAAGACAAATGACTGTATATTTTAAAATTCTACTCATAAGAGATTTCAGAATGGCAAAAATATAATGAAGAAGAATTAGGGGTTTTCAGAAGTTGACCACAAGAGCAAGATCCTAGGCTGAAGGTATGTGTTAGAAAGTGGTTCTTTGTTTTACTTATTTATTTGTTTGTTTGTTTGTTTATTTATTTTTTAGGGTGATGGACATGCTCTCTCTCCTGCCTGTGGTCACAGCTACATGGATGTGTGTACTTGTAAAAATACCTGTAACCAGACACTTAGATTTTATGTGTATATGTATTATCTGAAGTAAAAAATGAACCTAACAAAAGCAGGCAGCACAGAAGGCCCATTGACTGTGTCTCCAAATATCAAATGCTGAGAAGGTCGAGCTTCTGTTCTGACAGGGAAAGCCCTGGTATCCCTGGCGCCAGGTTTCCCAAGTATGGCTAATAGCTATTTAACAGTCTACAGATGCTGAGGTAGGAAATTCAATGAGCATTTAAACCTAGAAATGAAATTTAGATAAGTCAAAAGGCCTTGCTATGGCCAGTAATTTGGTAAAAGCTTGATGTTATAGATTGATCTTTATGGCCCAACCACAATCACCTTTAGAAGATTTAAAATGTAAAGATCTCTATGTTGTTTCTCTCCAAATTATCATTTCCACCTGATCCGGAGGCTTAACACCAAGGCTTTCTTATCTTAAAGTGGCCACACCTAATTTCAATTCAGTGCAGAGTCCCTAGAAGTTTTTCCTTTTGGTGACAACTCTTTCCCCTGTTTATTACAAAAATGCTCCTTCATTTAAGGAGGTTTAACAGCTGGGCTGGTGCCACACAGCCTTTATAATGAAGCATCAACATTTGGTAACGATGCTAAAAATACTTTTGAAATGTTTGCTTTGTGTTTTGTATTAAATGTTGTGCATAGAGGAACCATATGGCTAAGCGTTTTTATAACTTCTTCTCTTCAGCTGGTATTATTGCAAACCTAGCACACAGGATGTGACCAGAAATATGTAAAGTCTTACTAAAATGTAAATGCTCAAACAAGAGACACGTTGAGTTAGTGAAGATGCCAGGATACAATAAAAGCCCATTAATTTACGAGCTACTGGAGGCGAACACACTTTAAAGGTGGCGTAAATTAAGAAAGAGAACCTGCTTTTCTGTGCAAGAAATACACAACTTGGGAAAACAGAAGTTTGCCTTGTTATCACAGAGGCAGGATTAACATTTACATTCTCGATTTCTCACGGAGCTCATCGATGAGGCACACATATTTACCCACTCTGACTGGCAGTTGCTTCTCCTGTGTTAAAGACAAGGAAACTGGTCTAAAACCTAAACCCATCTATCCGCTCTGAGTCCTTTGGCATTGTCCAATTCCTGCTGTAACTTAGTGCTGATGACATCTCCCCTGGGAACATCGATACTTCTGTTTCCATTGTGGGGCTGCCCTGTGTGCTGACCTCCTAAATAATCATACAGGTAACAGTTCAAAAGGGAAACCCAGGGTTCTAATCTCACCACAGAAATGGTGGAAAACTAAATAGACCAGGGAAGCAGATGTGGGCAGAAAGAAGTTTGAAATATAGCTGTGTCATATCCAGTGTGCAAGTGAAATTAGAGCAAAATATACATATTGTTCTGATATCTCTGGAATCCAAATAGTGCCTATTATATATGAATAGCGTGACATGCTGAGGTGTGGAAAATCTCTCTCTCTCACTCTCACTCTCTCTCTCTCTCTCTCTCTCTCTCTCTCTCTCTCTCTCTCTCTCTTTCTCTCTATTTCTAACTCTCTATCTCTAACTCTATCTCTCTCTCTCTATCTCTCTCTCTCTCTATCTCTCTCTATCTCTCTCTATCTCTCTCTGAATCAATGAATCTCCTTTATTGTATTTCCATGTGGAAGTTATGTCAAGACACAAGCTAAGCACAACTGAGATGGAGTCTCTTCCAGAAGTTGAGTATTTGCCTTGACTCTGTCCCTTGTCTCTAGTGACAGTCTTACACCCCGGACTATTGCCAGGATGCCATTATCTAAGCAGCAGGTGCAGAGGGACCCCAAAACACATATCGTTAGCAACATTACTCAGTGTGGTAGTCATGTGTTCACTCAAAGGACACCAAGGTTCTTTCTCATGACTGATGTGTCACACTGACTGGATTACTGAGTAAGTTCAGTTCCAGGAATGCACAGGTGAGCCAAAGCGTTCATAGTTTCTAGTCCATAGCCCCCACCCAGTCTCATTTCCTGACCTAACAAGCAGGATACACTATGTAGAATTTTTAAATATCTCTTTTAGTTGGGCTCTTTCCCTCTTTCTGTTTCTCTCTCCCTCCCTCTCTTCCTTTCTTCCTATACAGGCTCTACAAGGCCATTTTCATGCAGGTATATAATGTATTTTAAGTAGAGGCCACACATTTTCCCCTCCCATTAGTCCCCTTTGATCCTGGGTAGATTCACTTGCACATTGTTTTACCATCAGAACATACATCTGATGATGTATCCTCGACACCCAGTACCTACCAGTGAGAGAGACCTGAGTCTGTCTACGTAAGACCGACAGTTTGCTTACCATGGTGATCTTCAGTCACTCACACCTTTTCTCAACTGAAACAACCTCATCTTGCTTAAGATGTCCACTGTGTCTAGACACACTTTTAATCCATCCTTCCATTGTCAGACACAGGGACTGCTCCATGACCAGGCTGTTCCGAACGAACAGAGTTGTTGTAAATACCAACACATAGGCTTACCTGATCTGTGCTAACCCAGAAGTGGTCATGCGGGCTGCGGATGAAAGTGACCAGAAAGACAGGAATGGATGAATAAGTCTTACTGGATTAAAAACAAAACAAAAATCACTTATGGCAGGAGAGTCCCAGGATCGTCAAATTAGAACTAGCTACCACAACTTCCTGCATCTTCCCATTATTCTGATACTGAGGGTCCTTTGTTATTTCTTTTCTATCCAGTTTATGTTCATGGTCATTAGGTAGCTGACTGACGATTAACTGTGTGGGCCTACTAAGTCTAATGACAAAAATATAATCATCACTGCAGTCATTCAAAGATCAGTCAAAAAATATTATCTGTTAATCAGATCCTTATAGATATTGCCAAAAAAGTTTGAGGACTTTTAACGGGAAAAGATTTTGCAAAAGGAAAAGATGTTTTTAACCCTGTCTTATGTACCTCTATGTGTGGGTTACCATGTAATCCAGGGAACCTTGAAAATGTTGGTAAATACATAAACATACAAATAAATTAATAAATATATATAGAGAGAGCAAATATATAAAATGTATCCCACTGTTTGAATCATATGTCATTGGTAAAGAAATAAACCATGGACTGTAGGACACAGCACACCAGATACTATATCCTGGCTGCTACCTGGCTAACAACCTCACACAAACTTGGAGGTACAGCTGCCCTCCTGCCTTCACCTTCCTTCCAGCTCAGTGCCACCTGCTAGCTCTGCTCTGTGATGCCCTCATCCACATTTCTCTCAGGCCCCTGCTCATCCGCGCTTTTCCTATTTCATCTCAGCCTCTCTGCTGACCGCTCCTTCTTTTAATAACTTCTCTGTCCACAAAGGCTGAATTCATCAGGACTTCCTTTTCTATGCTGCAGGCGTTGGGTCTGTTTGGGGAATAACCCTTGATAGATGATTTTGCTGTTTCTACCGAGGCCCTGGGGTTTTCCTCTGGTTAGAATGAGGTGCTATGTATATGTTTGTTTAATATAAATTGGTCCGAAGCACTCCATTGCTCAGAATCCTCCGGTGGGCTAACCTCATATTTCAATTCCAGTCTTCTTTAGATCTCTTTGGCTCCCATTTTTCTGCCTCTGTCCCCACACACTGTCTCCCCCAGCCATGTTCTCCACAGCTCCCACAGCTGGACAAGCTCGAGATCACTTTTTTGTTTGTACCTTTATATCTTTCCTTCCCTTTGGTTTCATGTTTACATCCTTCATCCAGTTCTGATGCTACGCAGAATTTCACTTTCTCAGAGAAATGTCTGGCTTGCTCTTTATGAGAGATTCTCGGCTTTGCTTGAACTATTACCTCTCTCGAGTTTCACTCATGAACAGAAAGGAACAAAGTGTGTTTCCTTCTGATGCGTTGACCCCCTAAGTTGCCTACTAAGGAGGTAACTCAGGAGCTGGAGTCCTGCTGTGGGGGTTTTAAGCGAGGTGTGACCGGGTCTGTGGCCACCGAGGAGAATGATTTTAAGAGAGGAGGTCTAAGGGATGAACATTGGCCAGGTTCTGGGAAGTAATGGGCACAAAACAAAAGCAGGCTCACTGGGCACCATCCAACCCACTGGGCTTTTACTTTCGGTACAAGACAGGAAGGTAAACCTTCTGGTCCCTTTCTAGTTTTCCTTTTGTTTCTAGGTTTTAGCCAGGTTTCGATGTATGGTTTCTATGTATGATTCTCAAACTAAGCAATGAGCAGCATGGGGTGGTAGTAAACATTGCTTCTGATAGTCTGCAGGAAGGCCACAGTAAATGCAGATGAACTTGTTTGCTTACGGCAGCTGTTGTAGGATTTATTTTGGTTTTGTTTCATTTTTTAAAATCAATCTTTTTTTATTTTTGACACAGCAAAGCATTTTCATGACTCCCTTGGTGCCATTTTCTCAGTAATACCCAGGGTTATCTTAGTGACTCATATACTGTGTATTTGAGTTTTTCTTACCCAGATAAGATGGGTCATGTTGTCTGAAACTAATAATGGAGCACACGGCAGGACTTCCGGACTTGTAGAAAATGTAGCTCAAAAAACATTTCTCACAAAAGCAAATAAAAAAAAAAAAAAGAGGAAACACGGTGCCAAGTCAGAAATCAGATAGAGAACACCAGTACTGACCCCTCATAAAGAAAAGGAATCCGAAGGAAGTAGAAAAATGTGGTGTCAGTTGACAACTTTGACGAAAAGGGCAAATTTTTAGTGATACGTTTATCAAAGTTGCTCAAGGAAACAGAATCGCATATAAAGTGACCCACTGCCCAAACCGCATCGAATCAGCCATCTGCAATATCCACACAGTGACAGTTTAAGCCTGGGTACTGTTGGTGGTTTGAATGAAAATGGCCCCTGTAGGTTCACGAGGAGTCGCCACACTATTTAAAATGCTTAGGACCTTGTTGGAGTAGGTGTGGCCTTGTTTGGAGTAAGTGTGTCACTGGGGTGGGCTTTGACCACTGAACACCCACATAACCTGCAGTTCCGCTAGGGGGCAGTATTGCTTAAGTCTGGATGACCTCCAGGTACTGGTGCTGTAATTGTGGGCAGTCTCCCAGTGTTTCTTGAAAATGGCAATAATTTCCTATTTGGAATGTGTGTTTTTTTTTTCGGCAAAAGTTACATGGAAAGATAAACCTTTTCAAGTATGGACGAAAATTAAACCCAAGGTTAAGATGTCTCTACTAGCAAATTGGTTAGTCTTCTGAGTTCTAGAGACCAGACTCTGAAGCTCCTCAGAGGTCGGAGTTCCAGAGACTCACACTTGTCCTTTCCAGGGTCCCAGCCCTTCTTCTGTGTAGATAACTCATGTGTACACACCTCAGCTCTTCACGTCTTGACTGTGATATCTTCTCGCCTGAACTCCCCTCACATTCCGTTTCCCAAGAGTGATTTTCCCAGGAAAATGAAATCCATGGAAATGGAAAAAGATTCCTGTGCACGAAGCCGTTTTAAATACGTCTCCATAACAGTATTGTGCACTGTAGGAAACAAATTTAGAAATGCCTCCCACGCGTCCCGAGACTAAGATTTAAAACGAGCGTGCTCCGTTTCCTCTGGGACAAAAAGCATCAGGCTAGCTCCTAAGCAAATGAAGTCTCCTGAACCGATATAAATCTGGAGCACGTGATCCTCCAGCAGCCACCAATCACAGACAGCTCAACAGCCAGGGGTGTGGCTTCATGAATCTCTCTCCACCCATGCTGGGATTTCAGTTGATTTGATCATGTGCACGTCTTAAGCACATGGTCAGAGCAGCCGTGAGCTGGTGTGTACCACAGTCCTGTTCAGCTGCGGACATCCATCACGTCTGGCTCTTTTTTTTTCTGCCCCCTATTTCTGGATGATTAATGAGCTCTTGGGGAAGGAGATTCGACGTAGCTGTCCTATTTAGAGCTGAGCACTTTATAGTTTCTTATTCTCTACACTGACCAACTGTGGGTCTTCACTAACAGAAGAAGCTTTTCTGAACAGAGTAGGGAGCAGCTCCTATCCACGAGCTAGAAATGTAAACAGTATTAAGGCAGCTGGATAATGTGGCCATTTAGCAAAACAATAGACAGTTTCCCCGACCCTGAGGCCTATGACCTCCCCAGCCACAGGCTTTAGACCAGGCCTATAGTAACAGCATAAATTCTCTGTTGTGGAACAGGCCTGACGTTTAGTCACAGAGCAGTAGGTTAACCCACATCTAATATCAAGGCAGTAGGTTAGCCCATAGCAGCTCGATTGCACCTGTGGCACATGTGGTAGGTTGGTGTGACAGCACTCGTGACCCAGTGCTGGACTCGTGACCCAGTGTTAGGTCGGTCCATTTCTATCTCTTCCTTCCTGGCAGCCTACGGAGCATCTTGTAGGACCGTGAAAGCCAGGCAGCAATGGAGAATTACCTAGCCTGTTCAGAGCAGTTTCTCTATGTCCAAAAACAAACCTGTGTGGTGTCTTTGGCAAAGGGGTTCTGCCCTTCAGTTACTGCGGACAGTCAAGAGCAATGGGAGGAGCCTGTGTTCTGTCCAGACCCCAGGACTTCTTTGATCAAGAGCTTCTACACAGAGTCATATCCCATAGACTTTCAAACATTCGCTCAATGGAGCTGATCTAAGTTTATTTGGTAAATAAAATCGTTGCACAAAATTTGGATTTACTTCAAAGAATGAGGCAATTGTTTAGATCGTTTCTTGAGCAAAGCAAGCATGACTCCTGAAAGCCCACAATGTCTAGACAGACTAAATATGAGGGGGAGAGTCTGGGGTAATTGCTCAAAGTGCAAACATGCCGTTAAAAGGTTGAGAAACTCTGTCCATGGCTCTGTGAGAAAAGTCAGTAGATACCAAGAAATTGCTGTTTTCCTTTTTCCAGTAAAAAAAGCATCTGTCAAAAAATAATTCTTAATATGTGCTGTGTGGAAATGGTCCAAACGAGAGCCCGTTTTTATGTCCCCAAGAGCTGCACAAGTGCACCTGGTGTTCTACAAAGATGTTTACTGTGTTTTCCTTATGAAAGTTTAGAGTTATGTTCCTGGAAATTAAATAATGTTAATACTAATGTAGCAAAACAAGATCCTTCTCTTGCTTTATTTCCTGCTCCATTCATATAAGCTTTCTGGCTTACTTCTTACCTTTAACTAGATTATTCTGCATGTGGGAAATGGACAATTTTACCCTACCACTGGAGAGCAAATCATATTAATGTAATTGGAAACAGAGACCTTTGCCTGTCAGGTCACCTTCTCCCTGCCTGGTCAGAGTGACCAAGGTCTGGCCGACCCTTAGCATGACACTAAATGCTGATCCACGCTGGAAGAATTTCACTTGGCAAGGTTCCTGGGTGGGAGGCCTCCCATTTACACACCCATTCATGTATCTACTGTTGTTCCCAAAACACACATCAACTAAATAAATCCTGTGTGAACTACATCCTGAGATCTGAGTACCACCTTCTCTGTTCCCACCGCTGATGAATGAGTGAGTTAACACACACTGAACTAAATAACACATGCACACACATTAAAACAAGAGATGGTCTTATTTCATTACTTCTAGGAAGCATTAACACACTTCAGAGAAGGGATAAGCCAATCCTGTCTTAAAACATTTGAAACATTCAAAGGGAAAGTTGAATAAGAGGCAAAAAATATTTTAGGTGATGATACAGAAAAAAAGAATTAAAGGAAGCAATACAGAATTGGTAGATAATAAAATGTCACTTACAGTATGTGCATTGTTTTTATACGTCATCCTATGTAATTTTTGCAGTAATTTTAAATCTTCCTTCTGTAGATGGGAAACCGAGTCCAGAGACACTCAATTATTTGCTGACAGCCATACAGCTTCTTGACAGCAGAGGGTGGTTTCTATGTACACAGATCTATAGTTATCAGATCAGGGTTCTCGAAGACAGCTAGAATTTAAAACTACAAACGACCCTGGGGAAGCTGATAGTCAAGTAACTACATCCGCCAGGAGCTAAGCAATGTCTTGTTTCAATGACAGACATGATATTTACAGTGAAATTGACCTTTTTTTTTTTCTGTATGTAAGAGATTCAATATGGGATTCTAGTTACTACAAAGGGTATGAAATTGAGGGGTGAGGTTTAACCTTCTGATAGTGCTTTCGAGGTAAGAAAGGAAGAAAAATGCCAAGCAATCAACAGGGGCTGATTACAAATAGGGCCTAAATGGAAGTCCTGTGGAGAATTTACTTCTGATGGTTGCTAGTGGTTACCACAGGTACCCTAGTGCACTGAGCCCTGATGAGCGGCCTTTCCCTCAGGCCTCTTTGGTCATCTCTCTCATCACACCAGCAAAGAGATTAACAAAGAGATGTCGATAATCTTTGAAAAGTTCTTATACTGACTACCTTTGATCAGGATTCAAACCTTAGATCGTTTATGCAGACAGTTGAGCTTCCAGCCTTGCGCAGTAGCACAATACAGGGATGTATGGGGTTTCCCTATGAGCTCACCGCTCCAACCTGAGCTGTGCTGGGTTTACAAAGGTATCTTTCATGAAACACAGGGGTTACAGTCATTTTAGAGTTGATTTGGAAGTTAAGATAGAAGTGTATTTATACATAGCAGAGTTCTATAAAAAATATCATGATACTGACTCAAAAATGAGCAGAGAACAATGGAACAAAATAGATGACCCCAGTGTGAGCATTCAAACCCAGTGGTAGCCACCTGACCAGAAGGAAAATCCTACACTGAAGAAAAAGCAGCATCTTAATTAAGTGGTGTTGGTAAACCCGCATGTCCACATGAAGAAGAATGAAATCCCACCTGTAGCTATCATCCCACACAGAGATTAGCACAAAGTGGATCATAGACATAGAGGTGAAACTTTAAACATGAAACTACTAGAAGAAAACATCAGAAGTATCCTACAGGACATAGCTGTAGGAAAAGACAGTCTAAATAGGACTTTATTTACTCAGGAGGTAAGGCCAATAATTAACAAGTGGAGCCTCATAAAATTAAAAACTCCTATATGACTAAGGAAATAATCAGTCAAGTGAAGAAAAACCCAGAGGATGGAAAAGAATCTCCCAGATGTACATCTGAAAAATGTATTAATATCCAGAATATAAAAGAACTTTAAAAAGTCTAGGAAACACATAACCCATTTAAAAAAGAGAGCCAGGAGAAATCTAAGCAGAAATTTCTCGATAGAAAACATGAAAATAAATAACTGAAAAGCTGTTCATCAGACTTAATTGTTAAAAACATGCCAATTAACACAACACTGAGATCTCACCCAGTAAAAATGGCTACGATCAATAAAACAAATGATAACAGGTGCTGGTGAGGTTGTAGGGAAGAGAAATACCATTCACTGGGGGTGGGAGTATGGATGGGTCCAGCTACTTTGGAAATCAGTATGGAGAATTCACACACACACACACACACACACACACACACACACACACACTCATACAAACACTCACACACATAGTCACTCACACACTCACACACACATACACTCACACACTCACACACACTCACACACTCACTTACACACATACACACACACACTCACACACACACACACAAACTCATACAAACACTCACACACACTCACTCACACATACACTCACACACTCACTCACACACATACACACACTCACTCACACACATACACTCACACACTCACACACACACTCACTCACACACACACATTCACTCACACACTCACACAGACTCACACACTCACACTTACACACTCACACATACACTCACACACACTCACTCACTCACACACACACTTACACACTCACACACACTCACACACTCACACATCTCTAAAATTCCACTCACCAGAGGACCCAGCTATACCATTCCTTGGCATATGCCCTAAGACCTTGATATCGTCCTCCACACACCTACGCTCATTGCTGCTCTGTTCACAACAGCTGAGAACTGGGAACGACCAAATGTCCTCCAACAAATGAGTGTGTAACAAAATTGTGGTACCTATACAGTGGGAAACACAATTATTTGTAAAGAAAAAATGAAATAAAAATCGCAGGTGAACGGGTAAACCTAGGAGTTTTTGCACTGAGTGAAGTAACCCAGACTCACAAAGAAAAATAGCGCACATCCTCTCTCTCTCCTCTGCTCCTCTTAACTTCGAATCTTCAGATGTGGACACAGAAACCGGGAAAATATAAAGGGTTTGGTAAGTGGTAGATGAAGAGGGGCGTATCAGGATACGGGTACTATGAGTCTGGAAATGACACCAAACAGGAGGAGGGTCCAGTTCTGGAGGAGGGTAGGAGATCCACACAGAAGGGGAAGGAAGGAGCAGGAACGAACAACACCGGTGTTGTTTGATACAGTCTCACGGAATCTTCTTAGTATATATATTTCTCTAGGCATTCCTAACTATGTAATAGATATATAATCTTCATATATATTACACAATCTTAAAGTCCCACTAGAGATGACAATACCTCCCACAGGACCACAGGCTTACAAAGACTCAATACCAGGATGAGACATGTCCTTTAGGTTAGGACAGTCCAAGTGACTTCTCAAAATAAGATGGCTGTGACCATTACCCCTTGTTGCCTCTCAGAGATTGGAGGTTAGTCCTTATTGCTGAGGACAGTGCATATTTGAGCTGAGTCTAACCTGACACTTTTCTTCATGTAATCTTCCTCTCATGGTGCCAGAAGACACATGCAAACTACTGGGAAATGACACAGTTAACAGTCCTACCCAGCAGAATCAGTCGAGAACAGCCATGGCCAAATGACAAGGTCTCTGCGCCCACGTGCTAGTGACCAACAGCACTTTAACTGAATTTGAGGCTCATGCAGCAGGAGGGAAATCATGCCTGGTACTAGAAACTTCCCCACTTCAGAGCTAATGATGTCATGGCTCCTTGGGGAGAATTTGATGACTGGCATTCTACTAGACCATCTTAATTGATAATTACATTCTAAATGTTTGCCTTATACCCATATTCATAGCTCCTTTCCATTTTCAAAGAAGCATCTCTTCACAGCCAATGGAGACAAGCACACACACACACACACACACACACACACACACACACACACACACAAGTGGACACAATGAGAGAACAAAAGATGGTGGGGAAACACTCCCACTTCTGTGGTTTAGGAAACATGGAATAGGCTGGACATTCATAAAAGCCAAAATACAAAGCCTGCTGAGAAAAGAGTCTCATAAAAACAGAGTTGTGTAAACAAGGCCTGAACCTGGGCAGTATTAAGAGAGATGCTAACAAGGCAGGAGAAAAATCTCTCCTGGGGTTAGACTTTCGGCAGCCTATGCCTGCTAGGTGAGAGGCACAAGCCTCCCCTGTGGATGACTCCATACTCTATTGTCCAATATAAAATGGCAGCCCCGAAACACATAAATAATATACAATTGATAGAATAGTTTATTTTGGTATCTCTGTACATACATATACATGCATGTATATGTAACAATAATAATCAGTAAAACAAGGCTATAAATGTCAGGGAGAGGAGGTATGGAAAGAGCTGGAAGGAAGAGATTTGGGGAAGGTAGGGGGGAGAACAGGGAAGGGGAAAGTAATATAGTAACATTTTAATTAAAATGTATAAAAATACATGTGTGTTTTAATGCATGGCATCCTATATCTAAGCACTGCAGTGACTATGGTGTCAAAATATGGGGACAGACTCATCTTTGTTTGAAGAGTGAAGCTAGCTAGCGAAGAAAATTCATTGGTTTACTCTGATTAGCATTTTCCAGACTAGAAGTTTCCCTATATCTGCAGTTGTGAGAGCACACACGCATGTGTGCACATGTGCATGTGCCATATGCTGTAACTACCAAGTGTGTATTCTACCAGGTAGATGCAAATGAAGTTAATAATATTTATCAGTCAAGGGCAAATTAATAGAGAATCACAGATGCTACTTCCTCATCATATACAAAAGAGAGACAGTTTCTACTTCTCTTTCTTTGTCTTTGTTTCTCAATATGATGATGAAACTCCTCTGATGGTGAGAAAATTGCTGTATTAGAGGTAATATTTACTCTTGGAAATAGGTGGCAAGTTGACATTTTTGAATCTCACTAGACCTACATATGTCTAAGGCGAAAGTCAGATATAAAGGGCGAAATAGAAAAGTTTCATCATAGCTACCTGTGAGTTTGTTGAGAGAATTCATTATTACTTTGCATTTTAGGAGAAATATTTCACTAGAACTCATTTCTATGAAACAGATATATAATATAAAAGTAAGCACTATTTAAAGGCTAAATTTATAAAATTCCTAGAATAATATTTTCTTGATCCAAAGAAAATGATGTTATTAACTATAATTAGCAACTTCTTTGCAATTAAAATTAAACCTAAAATTATTCCAATTATAGATGTTATAATGGCTTAAAGAATGAGTCATTTCATAGATATGTTCATTTTTATTTTGAGTAACTCATAATTATATCTGAACCCGAGGTCTTATCACTAAGATGCAGTACTATCTTTAAGATAATGGCCCATTCGTATGAATCACGAAATTGACATATAAGCAGCCAAGCTTTGAAGAGGAAGCCACGCCCTTCAAGTGATTCAGGGGTAAAAAAGGTTTGGCATGTGTTCAAGGGCTATCTGTCTCTTCCCATTCTCAAGTTTCTGTCACCCTGATTACCTGCAGCTACCACTGAGCATCATCTTCATCAATATGAAGGCACCTGGTCACACCCTGACACACAGAGTAAACAAACACATTTTAAAAGCAAGAATACTTCTGAAAAGATTTATGGAAAAGGGAGTCCCCATTGGGTGCCTCATAAGGAACCATTCACAAAGACAATGACAGACCCACGATGTTGTATGACGTCCACTTCAGTCTGACCCAACAGAATGGAGTTGCAAAGATGTTGGTCAAATGGCTGGCTGCCCTCTAATCTGAAGCTAATGCCGCTCTGCCATTGATCCTTGAAGACAAGGATGACCGTCTCAAGATGTCTTATATAGAGACGTCTTATACAAAGACTGTCTCTCTGTGTCCTAACTGAATATGCACTCAGCTCACAGCAGAACAGTTATTTCTGTCCTACGGCTGGGTTATTCATATCTACACGTTTAGTCTTTGGGGAATCTGTGTTATTTAAGGTGACAGTCTGGCAATATGAAATGTGATATTCCGAAAATAAGCAATGATTTTGGAATTATTTGTGGCTACGCCCATGGAAACCACCTGACTGCTAGTTACTTAGAAACCCCGCTGTCAGGCTATCACACATGGTAGGTCCCGTGTTGAGGAAGAAGAAGCCTCAAGTGCATACGTGAGCCATGGGATAGAGTGCTACGTTGGTGCTTTTGTGAAACACATAGTCCTTGACTTAACAGCTAGTCACAGTGCCCGATGGGGAGCCTCCGTGTCACATGCTCTGCCTCATCCTACGTCATCACAAGTGGGTGTGTCCACCCTGCAAGCATCCTTAGGGGCGATTTCGTTCCTTTAACTTGTACAGTGTGTCATTATAAAAACTGTTTTATTAGCAGTTATGGTAAATCCCTTACCATTCCTAATAGATTATGCTTTATCACAAGTATGTATACATAGTTTAAGAAAAACGATCACAGACACAGGGTTTGTTGCTGTCTGTGGTTTCAGGCGTCCATTGTCGTCTCCCGGGTAAGGAGGTGGGTGGGTGAACCAATATCGTCTTCCGTTCTCAGTCAAATTCTGTACTTTTTAGCATCCGATAACTAGAGGAGAGTTTCTGTTTGTTCCACTCTAGAAACCGTGTTTGCCTTTTTTTTAGGAAGCCAAAATGTTAGCTTTAGTGTAAGAAGACAGGAGACCCCAAGGTCACGTGCTAGGGCTTTGATACTCACAGTGCAGCCAGAGGCTGTGAGCGCAGCAGTTCCTCAGCCCCCTTGCTCTCTGCAGGGAGGGCTGCACGCAGAGAGGGAAAAGGCCTCCACAGACATCCTTGCTGCGAGGATCTAGGCCCTGAAGTGGAAACACTGTTTGAACTCCCAGCTCCCCTCTAGCCTGACTTTCAGGGAAAGGTGAACATTCGGGCCTTCCAGAGGCTAATCTCAGAAAGAGAAACACACACCAAGGCCCCGAAGCCTCGGGGCATGTGACGGTCAGTGTTCTAAGGAACAGGACGAAAAGAACGGAAACAAAAAGCACACATACAGGTCGAAATTGTGAGGACAGTGTTCCACAACCGAGAAGCCAACAGCCTGGGGGTTGTTAGGTCCTGGTGGCCAGGTACCTTAGCAGTCCCCATGTGGTACTGGACACCCGGAGGGTTCCGGAGAGCTGCTGGTCTTGAGCAGTTGATGCAGATTGAGAATCCTGGTTCTGACTTCAGAGAAGGAATTAGCAGAGGAGGAATTACCGCGGGGGTAAATTAACTTCAATCGAGAGAAGGTAGATAACCCTCCTGTTGCCAGCCCTTTCCATCCTGGCCTGCTGATAGGAGGCGCCGCCCACGCGGGTCTTCACAATCAGGACATCCGGACACTTCCTCAGGTGAGGCGCCCTATTCAGCTGGTTCTAATTCGTGGCAAGCTGGCACTAAAATCAACCACAAGTAAGCAGAATCTTGAGTTTTTAAAATTGAGTTTTCTTTTCTCTCTCCCTTTTCTTCTTGGGTTCTGGCCATTTAGACCTGCATCTCACAGTAAAATAAAATTGATTTCCCAAAGTTTGCTTCCTTTGTCTACCTTGGGGCTTTTTCATTCCCTGGATCATGGTACAGGATTTGCATCACCTAAGCTCAATGCTTCCGTCCGATTCAGAGGGCAGGAGACTTTCATAAAGGTCCTGACAACAAAGCCGATATGGGATTTGGAATCTGGCTTCCTACTGGTCGATTTCAGATCCTGAGCAAATGACTTTACCTTCCTTGTTTTCCTGTATGTACAAAGGGATTATAATCTTGCAAACATCGTAGGATGGTTCTGAGGGGAAAGTAGGTTGAGGTAAAATACATCCAGAACATCAGTGACTGATTCATATGTACTGCCACACATACGGGTAAATATAATAAAATAATCCACAAACTCAGCCTGGCTTCCTTGGATCAGGAAGCAAGCTGAGTATCTGTCCTGACTTACAAAACTAAATAATTTTCTCTTTGGAGTTTATAATATTTCAAACTCAAACCTGAAGCAGCTGCAGCTCTCTGGATCTCTATCATGCACCCAGAGTGTTCCAATCTTGGTTCTGAACAGCACTGAGATAAAAATCTGCAATTAAGGCCTCTAACTAACCTAAAAACTGTTCAAAAGCGATGAGGACTTTACATTTAAGGGCACATAAAATTTATGGAGAAGAAGACATATACCTCCCAGGGAAGTTTTCCTCAAGTGTAACTAAGGGTAAGGGTAAAGGGTTGTAAATCCACTATAAAAGGAACAGGATAAATAGTTCAGAGGTTATTAACTTGACTTCTTAATGCCACAGTTTGGCCTTGAGCTATACTCGGGACAAAAGCTGTTTGAAAGAAGGAAGCTTCAAACTACAGTGTGAGTTCCCATTGCATTTTCAGTTTGTAGGATTCCTCATCACATTTCTATTCCTTTCAACTCAGGTGACTTCCGAAGTCTGGAATCCTCTGCGCCAATGATCTCTCTGGATTTCCAAGTTTCTGTTAGGGTCGGGCTGATATTCTGTTTTTCCTTGGAGTTCAGAATTTTTAGTTTTTAAACGGAACCTCTTTTTATCTGAATTCTGCCCAGTTGGCATTATGTCTCTACTAAATTACTAATTCCTTTGGAAGTTATATCACGTATCCAAATTCTATGAATGCCATACTCAGTTGTCTTCACGGAGTTCCTACTTCAACTGACATGAGATTTATAAACGTCCGGCCATTTCCCAAGGTATTTCGACCGGAGGACATCTGCCTTTTATGATTAGCTTGGAAGACACTGAGCCAATATCAATTCTGGCTCCAGGACATGGAAGAAAATCATCTGACTCATAATATTCAGCATGAGTCTTGTTCAATGTCACCGTAGTCTGATGTGATGTTTAGAATTAGCTGGCCTCCGTACCTACAAGAGTTAATGAAAAAGGGGAGAACTCAGTCTGACCTTTGGGAAAGAACTTGTGTCAGTATGAATTCCACAGTGCAGAGGAATGCCAACATAAAAGAGGGTAGATAAAATTATTTCAAAATACGCCTGGCAAGGTCGTTGGCATCTTGAGTACATTGTCAGAATGTGCTTGCATTTTTTTATGTCAAGAAGTTGGCAGCATTCTGTTTAGATGGAAATAAGGGCATGTTAAACAATGATTTTTAATTATTTGTATATAATGTTTATCTATATACACTATACATAAACACACACATATGTGTAAATTTTCTATATGTGAATTCATTAGAATAAAAACAACTGTTACATTCTCTTGCCTTATTAGCGCCTTGTTTCTTATTCCCCGAGAAGCATGATTTCCAAGCCAGAGCAGGTTTTCTCCCTGCGGGGCATCTGGCAATATTTACAAAAGTGTCAGTATTTATCCTTTGAGGTGGCTAAGGCTGCTGGCCTCAAGGGTCTGGAGCAAGTTTACAGGACACCTGCCCACAGCAAGGAGTGGTCCATAGTGATGATGCTGAGAAAAGACAGCAAGGAGTGGTCCACAGTGATGATGCTGAGAAAAGACAGCAAGGAGTGGTCCATAGTGATGATGCTGAGAAAAGACAGCAAGGAGTGGTCCATAGTGATGATGCTGAGAAAAGACAGCAAGGAGTGGTCCATAGTGATGATGCTGAGAAAAGACTGCAAGGAGTGGTCCATAGTGATGATGCTGAGAAAAGACAGCAAGGAGTGGTCCATAGTGATGATGCTGAGAAAAGACAGCAAGGAGTGGTCCATAGTGATGATGCTGAGAAAAGACAGCAAGGAGTGGTCCATAGTGATGATGCTGAGAAAAGACAGCAAGGAGTGGTCCATAGTGATGATGCTGAGAAAAGACAGCAAGGAGTGGTCCATAGTGCCGATGCTGAGAAAAGACAGCAAGGAGTGGTCCATAGTGATGATGCTGAGAAAAGACAGCAAGGAGTGGTCCATAGTGATGATGCTGAGAAAAGACAGCAAGGAGTGGTCCATAGTGCCGATGCTGAGAAAAGACAGCAAGGAGTGGTCCATAGTGCCGATGCTGAGAAAAGACTGTCAGATGTTTCAAAATGCATTCTCAGGGTGCTTTTGTTTTCCTTTGGTTTCCGTGGGATGGGAGAGAATTGTGGCTGGTATGACTCACTTGAAGTGCTTTGTAACATGACGAAGGAGATGGAGCGGTCCAGGTAGTACTGGTTGTGGAGGTAGTGCTCCTGGTGTCCTTGAGAGTTCTTTGTGACTGGCTGCTGTTGTTTCTGTTCTTAGCGATCACTCCTGGCTTTTACTTAACTTCGAGCTTAATCTTTATCCACCCTCTTCCACCTGGTCCTTCTTGTGGGTTGTCTGACTGTTGTCACCCCACACCTGCACAAAACAAGTGTGATGGCCTCAGTATGAATTCCTAACTTTCCCAAACACTGTAGGCTAGGTTTCCAAGTGCATTTAAATAAGCAGAACTCTCATTGGCTAGTAAGATTTTGTCTGTGGGTGAATTTCCTGGGAGTGGATAGGACAGAGAGTCACTCTTGCTTTATTATGATGAAGCTGTTTGAGGGGCTTCAGTGACAGTCCCCTGCAGACTTGTTGATGCTGATCCAGATATGTTGTAGGGTATAATTCCTGTTGCTTACTCTAGGAGCTTTGGAAATTATACCCTCAGTAGCTTTGGGTATGTCAGGATGCTCCACTAAGGGAGGGATGCTTCGAGGGTTGAACCTGTATTTCACAAGCGAAGGAAATCAACGCAGGCAAAGAAACAAGTGCTCTCCCTGCTTTTAGACAGGAGAACTTTTAAGACTGACCACCCTTACAAATGACAGCTATACAATTCTATCTTCGATCGTTCGTTGATCCCAACTCCCTTAGAACCAGCATTTCCTTTCGCCTATGACTATAATTTCAGAAAACAACCCCCATTCTAGCTAAGTAGCCAAGTCTTGACTAGTTACAAGTTAAGCCACTACTGGATTTATGAAAGAAATATTTATAATGTGAGCCAGCACTGGGCTGTTTAAATCACATCATCTGGCTCTAAAAAAATTTTTTTTCACAAGGCAATGTGAGTTACATTGAAATTTTAAAGGGGCATCTGGGGTTGATTTATTTCTAAACACATTCTTCCAAATCATTCTTCATAAAAGCATTTCTCAGGCATAGTTCTCTCTTCATGGACATGTACCCCATCAGATGTTTGCTAAGCCAACTTATGAGGATTCAGCTTTGACAAGCTAAATAATCTGCTGCCCCATTTCATAAACCCATGGGAAGTGTAAGAAGGAAGCACTGAGCCACTCAAGTCCAAATGAATGTACCTTGTGGCCTGGAAATGGCCTTGCCAGAGATTCCCAAGACCCCTGACACATGGAGGAACTGACAAAGCTGTCACTCATGTATCTCAGGCTGGGGATGTGGGGGGAGATGGACAGCTTTTCTCTGCTTAGGTATTTTCTAGGAGCGTTTATCAGTTAACCAGTGTGTGCAAATACTAGCAATTGTAGCGTTCTCTTCTGGGGGGGGGGGGGCTTTACTGTTGTAGTAATTATTTAAAAGTTGACTGCTTATCTCTTTATCGACCCCAAAGTCTCACTCTGTCCACTTGACTGCTTCAGTCCCGGGTACAATTACCACCCCAACAAGCACAAACGTAACTCTAAGGCCCAATAGCTTTTCATACAGTTTATATATTACATTCTCAATCCACAACTCTCTACACAACAAGATTGCATTAAATGGACAAAGATACAAACTGCCCTTCTATATGAGATTAAAGACCTATAAAATCCTTAAAATGTTCATAGCTACGTAGCGCCTAGTAAGTCCGCCTGGATCCAGTTCATCCTTCCTGAGCTCCATCTTCATCCTCCTCTGTCCCCATTCTTTCCTCCTCAGACCCTCTCTCTCCACCTTCCCTTTCCCTCCCAATCACTGGCTCTCACCTTTATTTTACAAATTAAAATGGGAAGAAGGTTCTGATGAAGTCATCTGAGTATGTGACTAGGCAGCCCTTCTTGGGGAAGTGGAATTAACATCAAAATATGGAGACAGTCTACAATGAAGGGAGAGTGCCTCTAAGCTTGTTGCAACATGGAGAACTCCCTTTCCCAGGAGGGCTTCTCCTTCTCTGACCTTGTCTGTGGAATCTTGTCTACCCAAACTCTACCTGGAGAAGGTTGAGTAGTCCTTGTCGAACTACAAACTTCCTCCACCCTCCCAAACCCCAATTCCACCCCCATAAGAATCTGCTCAGCAAGTGCCCAGGATTCCTGGAATGCCTCTCCATACCAATGAGGTGTTCAGAGAACTTTAAACTCTAGCTCATGATTTTCATTTACCCTGAAGACTCCTTCTGACACAGCTGGTCCCCAAAATCCATACCATACTCTTCTCAGATGTTTACAGAAGGAATGTTAGCATTCCTTCTAGGATTCACCACACAGTTACCTGGCAACAGCCAGGTGTGCCTGACTCAGTATAAAAGGGGCTGCTTGCTCCCTCCTCTCTCTCCTACTCTCTTTCTCTGTCAATTCTCTCTTCATTCTCCTCTCTCTCTCTCTCTCTCTCTCTCTCTCTCTCTCTCTCTCTCCCCCACCCCCCGTCTCCTATCACCCAGCCTTTTTGTCTCAATGACCTCAACTCTCCTCCCTATGCCCTAAATAAATTTTATTCCACACTGTCATATGGCTGGTACCTCAGGAAGAGGAGATGTTTCAGCATGGACCCTCAGAGGCACCCTTTTCCTCCTTACTATAACAAACATATTCCTGGTTCCTTCTTTCTCTCTTCCATCCTTCCTTCCTTCCTTCCTTCCTCCCTTCCTTCATTCCTTCCTTCCTTTCTTATAAAACACAGCAGAGAATGCTTATCTCTGTATGAGATACCTTATACTGGGAATAGCCAACCTCTTCCCCTGTGCTATACACACATGTACTGGCTGGTTTTGTTTCAACTTGACACAACTGGAGTTATCACAGAGAAAGGAGCCTCAGTTGAGGAAATGCCTCCATGAGATCCAGCTGTAAGGCATTTTCTCAACTAGTGATCAAGGGGGAGGGTCCAGCCCATTGTGGGTGGAGCCATCCCTGGCCCAGCCCATTGTGGGTGGTGCTATTCCTGGGCTGGTAGACCTGGGTTCTATAAGAAAGCAGGCTGAGCAAGCCAGGGGAAGCAAGCCAGTAACATCCCTCCATGGTCTCTGCATCAGCTGCTGCTTCCTGACCTGCTTGAGATCCTGTTCTGACTGCCTTTGATGATGAACAGCAGTGTGGAAGTGTAAGCTGAATATGAATAAACCCTTTCCTCCCCAACTTGCTTCTTGGTCATGATGTTTTCTGCAGAAATAGCAATCCTGACTAAGACAATACATAATAAACACACTAAGGATCCAGGTTACAATGGTAATTTTTAGAGAGCCCCACATGTCCTTGCTTCACTGAATCTATGTGTCTGTCCTTTTTACAGTCTCTCGGTTGTCCTTAGCCAGGGTTGACAAAAGAGAGTAAAGAGAATAAATACTTGGCAGTTTGGAGTCTATTTGAAGAGAAAATCCATCAATTAAATTATATATATATATATATATATATATATATATATATATATATATATATATATGCATATACATATATGATTTAATTAATAGCTACTCCAAATTGAATGTTTTATTTATAAGCAAATGGTTATAGATTATTTCCTCTCAATATTTTGATATCAAGCACCAAGTACTATTAATATAAAAATTAGTGGTCAGAGCCAATCACAATGTTGACAACGGCCTTCCCAAGTGGCCCTGTGATGTAGCCATTTAGTTACTGCCTCTAGAAACTTTTGAAAACTTCACTTTATGTAGGTCTAAGTATTTTTGCCTAGGATATTCTCAAATCTTAACAGCATAGACATGCTGCATAGAGCATACCAGGCCACCCTGGACTGCATTGTGAGACCTGGTCCACGCATTTAAAGCAGCTGGGAAGGGCATCTGGCACTGAGGGCTGCTTGTAGAGAGAATTAGCATCCTTGTATAGAAGAAGCTAATGGAAGGTTCCTGGCTTCCCATGGCTAGATTTTAGGATTATTCTCACCTCTCCCGATTTAACCTCCCTTTCTACTGACATATGGGTTTCACTGTGTAGGCTGGGACAGCGCAAGTACATTGTGTAACCTAGACTTGGCCCTGAACTTGCAGTTCCCCTGCCTCTGCCTCACAGTGACCTGGATTATAAATATTAGAGTCTTCCCCTTTCCTTTCCTTTCTTCCTTTTTTTTCCCTTTTCCTGTTCATTTTTTCTAGACAGGCTGACATTGAACTTGTCATATTGCTGAAGGTGACCCTCTGACCTCCTCCCCTAGAGTCAGACAATATGTTGACATGACTCAATACCCCTGATGTGAACTGATTTGTTACTATAGTAACTTTATATGCAGTAATCCTCCACTGCTATTCTCTGAGGTTTTCTTTACTCTTAGAGCTTTTGGTATCTATATACATTTTTATCATTTAAAAAATTTGAGATTAATATAACTATGTCATTTCCCTTTCAAGTATGTCCTCTTAAAAATAGTAGCACTTTAATTTTTGTTCTCTATAAATTTTGTTCTCTCTCTCTATCTATCTGTCATCTATCTATCTATCTATCTATCTATCTATCTATCTATCTATCTATCTCTGTCCATGTGTCTGTCTTCTTTCCTTCTTATAGGTAGACTACCCACTATTTCTTTGTCTTTCCTCGTGGAACTGGAGAAATAGGACTTTGTGTCACAGGGTCGAGGAGAACACACAGTGAACTCTCTCCTTTGTCAGGAGCCTTCCCCACGGACACCCTCACACCCTTCTTCAGTGGACTGACCATGACACCCTTTGTGTTCCAGTTCCATTCCTGTGGCTTTGAAATAATTAAGTTAAAGGAGGCAAGAGTTCATTTGGCCTCCAATGCCAGCTTAGAACCTTTCATTTCATAAAACCCAAGTTTGAATTGAAGGCAGCAGCCTGAAAGCAGGCCTGCTTCCTATTCCCCACATGAAAAAACTTACTCCATTGTGGAACAAGGGTGGAGGCCCACACTCGTGCGGCTTTCTTACAGAATTCAGGACTGCTTGTCTAGGGAACGGTTCCATCCTCGGCAGGCTGGACCTGCCTGAACCAATTAACAATTAAAAAAAAATTCTCCCCCAAATATGCCACAGACGAATGTGTCCTATGCAATTCCTCATCTAGTATTACATTCTCAGGAAATTCTACATTGTGTAACATCACCCTGGGGCCACTCCATGACTACTAGTACCTATCATGTGATTTTGCGGTGTTTCTAAAATGGATCAGACTTATTATTCCTTTGCCCTTTCTGCTTCACGCTCCAAGCACTTGCCTAGTTTGGCTCCCCTCCCCCCACCATGTGTTCTTTGCTAACCAAAACACCTCACTATTCCTCCAATTCACCCAGCCATCAGGAGCTTCCTTCTTGACTGGCCGTGTCATTATCTGCCTGATTACACTCCTTAACAAGTTAAAATTTACTGAATCTTTCAGCACTTGCTGAACTCCTGATCACCAGAGCCAGAATTCTCCCAAGTCTTCAGTCTTCCCATGTCCGGTCTTAATTCCAACTATCTGGTGAAGGTCTCTTCTCTAGGTGGGTTTTATTAAGACAATAAATGATATATGTCCCTCAATACTGACACCGTTCTAATTGGTACAGCTGCTTCTTCCATGGGTTTTCTTCTTCCTTTCAACCATTTCACCTGGAACCATTGTACAGCATTCCATGTTTAGTGTACACATCATGCCTTAAGAGGAGACTTCTTTACCTCTGTCTTAGTATTCTTTGTCGGTGATTTTAAAAAAAAGTGACCAAAAGCAACTTTGGGAGAATAGGGCTTATTTCATCTTCTATTTCATGGTTCAGCCTCCAGGAAAGTTGGGGTAGGAACTTAAGGCAGAGGCATGGAAGCAGGTTCTGATTCAGACACATGCTGTCTGCTCTGTAAGCATCCAGGACCACAGTGTAGGTGTGGCGACTGACTACAGGAAGCCAGGGCTCCTGTCTCTATCATAGGCCAAGACGCTGCTTCTAAGGTTTTCCCACCAGCCACTCTTGTCGGGGACATTCTCTTAATTAAGGTTCTCTCTTCCAAAACTGACTCTGCTCTGTTTCAACCTAACATAAAACTAGCCAATGGAAGCCCTCTGAAGATGAGTTTTTATTCTCTGTCTTATGATGAACCTTTGACCATGTCTCAACTGTGAAACTTACTGTATTTACTGACACTATTGGCTTTATGTTTGCTCCAGTAAAACATTTGTGACCGTTAAGCTCCACTGGACATATGTTTTTATGGATAGAGTTCAAACAACGAGATGTTCTTTCATCTCCTTGGTTGATTATTAGAATATTTGTAAGTTTTTCTATCTTTGGCACACAACTAAGTGTTGGGCTTTGGAATATAATATTTACAACCAGTGACTGCTGTGTAGCCTATGTTCAAAACAGGAGACATTGTGATGTTTTATTCTTTATTTAACGCATGAAGGCTGACAGCTAAAGAGGCTCAGTGTGGAAATCCTAACACCATTGATCCTTAGTAACCCTTTAGTGAGGGACAGCTGGACCAGGGCAGCTGAAACTCCCTAAATCTGCAATTCTAGGTTTTAGATAGATAATGGTCACTTGTTGGAAACCCCTGGGTTATTTTCTGTTTGTAGAATTCTTGAATTTTCAAGTCACTAACTTCACCGTCTCTCTAAAATTCACGTTCTCTTTGTTTAGCACGCCTCTCTGGAACAGAGTTCAAGCACTAGCAATTGAAGAAGCCAAGTGTTTTCTTTCAGCTCTAAGTCCATTCACGGTGTGACAGTGGATATGGTGAATGTGTTCCACCTCACGTGAGCAACACGTGGGGGACTTTTTCCACAACATCGCTAATTGGTAGGTGTTTGCACATTTATCTTCAAGCTTCACCTGTATCTCCAATTTTAGTATCACTCCGGTTTCTCTTTCTCTCTTAGTAAGTTCCATGAAAATTTAAAAGACATTTGTCATTGACTTTGGGATAAACTGTGTTCCCTGACCACAGCATTTTCAGCTCAGAACGCTAATGTCAGTCTGTGTTTCATGCCATGAGCTCTGTAACTGCTAACCTGGCCTCTGTTCCATTCTGGAAGGAGACACTAAGTAATTCCTTGTTATCCACCATCTGACTCCTTCCTTCTTCTATATGCTCAGTTTCTTAGAAGCATTTTTTTGTATATCACATACGCTGAACAGAGAATAGACTCCCAGATCCTCGTTTTCCATAAGAATCAAATGCTGCTCATTTCTGATGATCAGATTTTCCTTTCTTCCATTTGCTTCCTTTTCATTCAGCAAACACAATGGCATGTTTCAGGCCAATGTCTATAATTTATAAATTTGTCTATTAGGGAAAAGCTTATATAGTCATATAATTTACTGTGCTTAAATCGAAAAATAAAACAGCCTTAAAAATAAAATATCTTTCAAATTTCTTTCAATTATAGGCTACTCATAAAAAAAAAGATTTTAAAATACATGCCACAAAGAACTCAGGTTTTAGCCCAGGTCAATAGATTCCCCCAAAGTCTATGATGAAGCAGAACATTAAGGTGAGGGGCAGGTGGTTGAGAAGACTGATAACCTCATGAATGTTGAAAAGGAAGGAGAAAGCAAGGGTAGAGAGAGGGGAGGATGGAAAGAGAAGCAAAGGCAATGTGAACCAGGGTTCACATATCCTCAAGGCCCCCGGACCACTATGGTCCAACCAGTATTTGTAGGCCCGCATTCCAGAAGTCTCACACAGCCTCACTCCAGCTAGGTGCCCTGGTTCAGGTGAAGCAGAGGGGACTCAAGAGGGTGGACCACTTCTGTTGCCTCCGCCGGTGCTGCCCCATCTCAGTTCCCACGGCTGCTGCAAGATGCTGGGCCAGGCCAAGCCAGCAGAGAGGTGCAGGAGAGCTTCCAGCTGGAATTTTGGGAGAGCAGATCACTTCCCAAGTGGCAGTGTTACAGTTCTTATGACAGAAACTTCTTAGACACTGGAGTGATTTTTGTACACTTTTAATTTTGAACAGGCCTCATATACACAGTTTTGGGATGGTTCAGAGTCTGACCATAGGTACTTCCTATTGGCTCGGCATGAGGGCTTGAGAATACCTTATCTACATATACTTGGGGCATGGCCATTTTGTCCTGAGTCTACCTGGAGAAGGGACTTGGGGCGTGACCTACTCAAACCTCCCTACAGGTAGCTGTGGGTGGCTGTAGCTGCGTGAGAGGGGCCCGATCTCCTGGGAGACTAGGAAACTCCTGCCTTCCCTTAGGGTCCTTGGGGCTTCTACTTATCTGAACCAAGAATCAGAGAACCCTTACCCACCAACTGACCCACACGCATACACTGTGATCCGCTTACTGAATTTCTACTAGCTCCCAACACTAACAATCAGCTTCAATACACAGACTCTAGGGCAAGTCCAAAAGCCTGAGCTACATGGAAGCGTCAAAGCTTTCTTTGAGCAAGCCTCAAAGGGCTTGCCAAGCCTTCCTCCGGTCCACTTGTGGATACCTTTAGTGTGTGCAGAAAATGTCTGCCATAGCTGTCTTCTGGATGTTTACAGTCTGAAGGTTGCTTAGCTACAGAGACGGCTACGGCTACTATGAAGGTGAGTGCAGCCCACCTCCTTGTTCATCTGAATCTAGTAACCCTGTTTCCTGATTCAGCTGTATATAATAAAAATGGTTGGACTTCTCCATCTACGATGGCAGCCTTATCCCAGAGTTCCTGTGTCCAAGTGTCCCTGGGCTTGTCCTTTCTCTATTCTCAGTCCCTTGGTAGGGTTCTGGGACTTATGCCATGGAAAGACTTGGCAATGAGCCTTTGCAGGGCACTTGAGACCAAACTGGAGCAATGCCTGTAGCTAAGAAGTAATTAAGATGTACCTAGAATGTTGTTATCTGATCCAAAAAAAAAAAAAAAAAAACTTGTGGAATCTCAAAAAGGCTTTCTGCAGACAGTATGTCTGCGGCACCTGCATTCTGTACTGAGCTACTGAGGTTTATAGAGTTTAAAGAATGTGTCTGATGTCACATGGTGAGTGGAAAGAAAAACTCTAAGCCTGAAACGTTGCTCACAGTGTTCATCTTGCCCATTTTCCGGCTAGGAAAATGTAAAATTCAACCAGGCTGAGCACAGCCACACTGACACAGGAGGAGGGCGGAGCGATCGCTAACTGCCCTGCTCTATCACTTACCACCGCTCAAGTGTCACATGTCACGGTGTGTCCTGAGTACTTAAAGCTCAGTCCAGTATCCAGTTCCATTACCTTTCCTGGAGAGAAAGCAGACAGTCTATCAAATAAAGTGTCAGCAAAGCATCTTCAAAATATAGACTCATCAAAAGGACAACCTGCCATCTCGACAACAAAATAATGGGCCTGCTGTAATAAAGGCCGGCTGGTAATAGAGAGGAGCTGCACATTTGAAAATAACTTCAGGCAAGAGGGAAGAAATCATTCCAGATAAAAAAATGACATACTCATATCATATAAATTTACCCTGTAGCCTATCTTCTTTTGTAAACACAATTTTATTTACTCAGGAACGATTTCTTAAACGTATTTTCAGTTATTCTAAAATTAACTCTTTAGTGTTTACAAAATGCCTTAGAAGATGATTGGTATTTGTTTGTTTGTTTTTCTGTCTCCTGTGCGATGTTCTGATTGATGTCTACATGGCAAGGGCTTTTAACACCACTGTTTATTCATGTATTGGGTTTTGAAATCAGAAGTTATTTTGCAAGTGTACATGTTTACACTGAACTGCAAAAGAAAAAAAAATCTGACTTCCAGATATAAAACTAGAGTCAGACTTGCTTGGCTTGCGGGCACTGGAGTTAATGATGCTCTGAGAGTCCGGGCATCTGTTTGCTTCTTTATGACAGCCAGACTGAGCTCAGCCTCTCATACATGCTAAGTAAGTGCTTTATGAATGAGCCACACTCCTGGTCCACGATCGTGTTTGATCTAGCGGCTAACCTGACCCAAGTGTCTTTCAGTTGGTGGACATGCAGTTTTCCATGGTCATGTGGTTTATGGAGACTAGAAAACGTGACAAAGTGGACAGCTGGTTTGGGTATTGCTGCAGGAATTGCTCCTGTTCACTGTGGGAGGCAGCTCCCGGCTGGTCATAACGAAGAGCCGTGCATCTAACAGTGAGTGCTTAGGGCATTATTTTGGAGCCATAATAAAAGACAGGATGGCATTCTGAGTTGTCATTGGCTCAGATCGAGAAATGACCACTGTTCTGGATAAGTGAGTTTGGTCAAGGTCAGTTTTGGGCCCCTAGAGTACCAACTCAACAGTTCCCGATTTCTTTTCTTGCAAGCTAGAGAGTTTCTTCTCATTTCAAAAACGACTTTGAAGTCAGAAAGTGGCAAAAGAAAAAGTAGATTGGGCGATATTTCAAAAGTTTGTATTTTATGTCTTGTGAAGGATTTAATGTTTATTTCCTACCTGGTTTTACTCTGAGGTCAGTGGACACTGCAGTGGGGAAGATTGCTTCAGGATCGAGAGAGAAAACAATGGCTTCCATAGCAAACCCCACTCTAGTCAGTGACTACGGTCAATGTACACTGACCAGATAATAATTATATCATTTTTATATTGATTTTGAAGATCTTGATTAATTAAAGAGGCAATTACCAAAAAAATAGGTTAAGCATAATTTTGGACAGTAACCTTTGACTCCTTGGAAAGGCCAAATTAAACTTCAGAGCATTGTCTAATTTCCATTTTTTCTCTCTGTAGTCTCAGTTCATCAGCATTGCTGTTTCCTAGTCTATGTGAGCACATAACTATTTGAAATATGTTTGGGATTGAAAGCATGAAACAGAACTCTTGATCCATAGCTTTCAGAGATTACCTGTTATTCCAGACTGATTGATTGGCTAATTGACTGATTGTAGTTGTTGTTGTTGCAAATAATTTGTCTTCCAAACTAGTCACATTGAATTGTTTTTAGAGAAAAATGATCTATTATCAACACGAGAAGTAAGTCAGAACTCATGTTTTCTGAACTCTTATATTTTGGAGAGCTGTGTTGCATGTAAACCAGCCTTATTCTAAAGAGCACATGACTAAAACAGTCTATTATTTCTATTATTCACTTATTATTCTATTATTTATTACTTCTCCACACTTGGAAAAATAAAATCATATGAATTTATAGATTTCAATGTGATATTTTGAAATATTTACAATAGCTACACTCTGCATATTAAGATATCCAGTATTCTAGATATGTGTTATTTTATCAAAACTCTTCAATAATTGTTTTCTTAGGACATTCCAAGTATATCGCATTTTGTTGTTACTGTGATGTGTAATAGATTTTCCTAAGCTAATCCTTTCCATCTGAGATGCTGTATTCTCTGACTAGCATTTGTCCATGCTCCCTTACCCAGGGCGCTGGTTACCACCACTGCAATGTCCCTCTCTGAGTTTGATTTGTACAGAGCCTGCATATAGGTGAGGCCATAGTCTTCCTGGGATGTCTTAGTCCATTTGTGATGATGTCCTCCATCTTTGCCTCTGTTGGTACAGACGACGGATCTCTGTTAAAAGTTTGAACACGTTTTTTCCTTTGTCTGCTCATCATTAAGTTGCCTTCCTATCTGAGCTACTGTTAATAATGCTCCAGTGGCCACTGCCACGCAGCTATTGCTTCAATGGATTAAAGAAAGGAACATGTATGCCATGTTTTTATGTGTGTTGGTTCCTTTGCGTTGACATGTAGATGACTTGAAAGAGGAGGAAGACTAGACACGAAGGCTAACAGAATTGCAAGCTTAGGAAGCTCAGCCACTTGCTGGATCTGGAAGCTTAGAAAAATGGCAAGGTTCCCAAACAAGGCGTCTCCATGAGGTTATGTAAGTAGCAATGTAGCGGCCACCCACTGGGGAGAAGACTCCGTTGGAACTCCTGGTAACTGGGGCAGGTCACTCTAGAGATGAGCCCTCCGTGAGCAGCACCCACGCTGGGGTGGCTTTTGTGGCCACCCTTAAATCACCTATGTTCCGTGAGGGACACCAGTAAACTCCCTGTTTATCAAGCTAGGGTCAGGTGGATTTGCTGCTTTGATGTGACGTCAGTGCTGAATCTCTGATAAGTGCCTTTTTGGTCACAGTCCCCCCAGGAAGAGTCATACAGGTAAACATCAAATTATTCTGGGTTATCTGTAGTTTAGGGTCTTTCTTTCAGAAGAAAACAAATACACAAGCCATAATAAATAAAACATTAGAGGCACCATGACCTCATATCAGATGTAATTGATGAAAGTCCTAAGATTTTAGCAATTAAAGGCATTTATTCTTTGAATTTGAAGCCCTCTCTAGTGAGAAATCTGAGGGACCCTGCTTGTGGGAACTGAGTTTACTGGGTGTATAATACTGATTTACCCCTGGCCTAGTCTTCCAATAAGGATGGTGAACATATACAGCCATAAGTTTCATTAAATGGATATGAGAAATAAATGCCAATGATGTGTCAGAGAGGGGGACTAATGTACACGGAAAAGAAATCAGATGAAGATAAGTTTTGTTTGCTTGTTGCTTTGGAAAACTTACAAATTTAGTACTCTTTTAGACTCTAACTTGGTTTGGATATCAAAGAAAGTAGAATTGTGCTCTAAAGCCAAGCTTGCTAGTACATAATACTTTAGGACTGGAAAGAGGGCATTTAAGTTTGGCCATGCCATCATTTCTGGACAAGGGCGAGAAGTTCTAGAGAATATTTTGAGACCATGTAACCAATAAGAAATTCATTGCTCCCTCAAAAGTCACAGAGAAAGAATGGCTTCATGAAGTGTGATTTCACCCCTGAAAAGCAGCTTTATCTCAATAGATGATAAATCCAAACTCTCACAACAGGAAGAACAAAGCTCCCTTCGTTAGACTGAGGTCTTCAGTAGGCTGAGCAGTGTTTGATGTCATGTGGATGTGATTTGATATGAATTTCTCCAATACTTGAATGAGCACCCTCGCCAAATCTGCTAAATGTAGTTAGTGATTTTTGTTTCTTTCTAGAACGATGATTTAGTTTTGCAATCAAGCTGTCACCAGGAGAAATTTATCACAATAATGATGAGTCTTTTTGCTAAGGACATTATCATAAATCATTTGAATACAGCCCAAGAGGAAGATTTCCAGTTAAACTTTCTAAATGTTACAAAATGGTTATAAAGCGTGAGTTGTTAGAAATAGGCATTATTTTTATTTCAATTTGGGGACCATATGGCAAAATGATTATTCATTGATGCTGAATTGATTTAGTGAATGCGCACATGCAAGGAATATCTGAAGAGATGTTTAGGATCTTCTTTGCTTTGATACTGATAGCAAATTATATATATATATATATATATATACATATATATGCATATCAATATATATATTGATAAGGCACATATTTATAATACCTTGGGTAATTGATATAAACACTTGGTCCAAGTTTTTTAAAAGAAATATTTTGATTATTTGAAAGTTTCATGCATTTATTTAATGTTCATTGGTTATATCTATTTACTATTACCTCTGTCGGGTTTCCCAGTGTCTCTTGTTCTATGGCTGTGAATGTTTATTGGAATTTCTTGCTTTCTTTTTAAAAAACCAAAAAAAAAAAAAAAAAAAAAAAAAAAAAAAAGCCCATTGCCTCTCATTGAACCTGAAACTTGCTATGTGGGACACTAAGCCCCTGGGATCTGTAAGTTTCTACTTCAACCACACCTACCTTCAGAGTCATAGACATATTTGTCAAACTCGGCTTTTACCCTGGGGCTGGGGATCTGAATTCAGGTCCCTGTGTTTGAACAGCAATTACTTGACCTGCAGAGCCTTCTTTTCCGGCCTGAATTTTATGAGGTAATGTTACAGGAAACACTTGACATGTATAAACCTGTCACTTCTCCGAAACAGGTAGGAGATGGATGGATACAGGTGAGTGAATGCATTTGTAGTCGGGGTAACCTAAAGGGAGACACGCAGGTTCTCTGGGCTTCTGCAGTGGTGCTATCACTAACTGTATTGAAAAAGCTGAACCACAGCCCAGAAATATGCAAATGCTGATCCAGGAGGCCTCTGTGAAATCTCTTCCCGAAAGACAGGCTTGCACCAGTTTTCACATTTACTTCCTTCAGCGTGAGACTCTGGAGGAGCTCTAGTCCTTTGGGGTGTAATGTCTCCACAACCTGATGTCCACAGGATACGATCTTCTCTCAGACCAGGGTCCTGTAAACACACCTTTAAAGTACACCCTTATTCTCTGCTTACTTTTATTTCTCCTCTACCTTTTGTATACCTTGTTCTGCCTCCTCCTACTTCCCCGTTGCTAATGACAACCTCATCAGGTTCAGCATACGTCGTGCGCTGCCCTAAGACAAATACTCTGTTTTGCTTCATCCTCACAGACTGAAAGCTAAATTCAAAAAGAAAAAAAAAAACTATTACAGTGAAGTTTTTCAATCCAGTTTATTTATTCCATTCTCATGTTATGAGACTGATTTTCCTAAAAAGTCTGCATCCCATTCAAAAATGATGTATTTTCAAATTGACAATATAATATTCAGTCAAGAGCTTCATGCATGAACTTTAATTTCCTTATATTTTAATATAACCAATTTTAAGCTATTGTACATAAAGTATAGTTTAGGATATCCAATTGCCATCTAATTATAATCACAGAATCTTCCACACCTGCTTTCTTCACAGCAGTGATTGAGTCAAACTATTGTTATTTACAGGTGATATAGTAGAATACATAAGTGACCCTAAAGATTCCACTAGAGAACTCCCACAGGTGATAAACCCCTTCAACGAACTGGCTAGATACAAGATTGATACAAAAACAAAGATCAGCCCACCTCCTGTGTACAAATAAGAAACGACTAAGAAAGAAATCAGGAAAATAGCCTCAAATAATATAAAACTTCCTGGGGGTAACTCTAACCAAGCATGTGAAAGACTTGCATGATTTAAAAAAAACAAAAAACAAAACAAAAAAAACAAAAACAACCTTCAAGTCTCTGAAGAAAGAAACTTGAAGAAAATATTGCAAGATGGAAAGATCTCCCATGCTCATAGATTGGTTGAATTAACATAGTACAAAATGGCGGTTCTCCCAAAAACAACCTACAGATTCAGTGCAGCCCCCATCAGAACTCCAGCATAATTCTTCACAGATATTCTGAGGACAGTTGTCAACTTCATATGGAAAAAGGAAGTCAGGATGGCTAAGAAAATTGTGAATAATTAGAGAGCAGTTGGGGGTCTTCCTAGTCCCTTACTCATGAGGCACACTAATTGATGGAACCTCCCTGGAGATCCAAGCACAAGTCCAAGCACCGGTGGACACCTGACTTTTATAAGGAAGCCAGGAATACAGCCTGGATTAAAAAAAGATAGTATTTTCAACACATTGTGCTGGTCAACTGGATGTCTACATGTAGAAAAATCCAAATAAATTTGGACTTACCATTTTTGCACAAAACTCAAGTTCAAGTGAGTCAAAAACCTCAACATAAAGCCAGATACACTGAGCCTGGCAGTAGAGAAAGTAGGAAACAGCCTTGAACACCCTGGCCCAGGGGATGACTTTCGAAACAGACCACCAATAGCTCAGGCACTAAGATCACCAGTTCATAAATGGGAACCTCACAAAACTGAAAAGCTTCTCTAAGGCAAAGGACACCGTCATATGAACAAAGTAGCAATCTGCAGAAAAGTTAAATGTTCTCAACAACTCCACATCCTACAGAGGGCTAATATCCAAAATATATAAAGAAATCAAAAAACAAGATATCAAAAAAAATCAAATAATCCAATTAAAAGTAAGGCACAGCTCAAGGCAGAGAATCCTCAACCAAGAAAAGTCCAATGTCTGAGAAACACTGATAGTAATGCTCAACGTTCTTAGCCACCAGGGAAATGAAAATCAAAACTACTGTGGGGTTTCATCTGACACCTGTCAGAATGCGGAGATAAATATTGCACGTGGCAGCTCCTGCTGCTGAGTACAGGAAGCAAGGGCAACACCCCCATTACTAGTGGGAGTGCAGACATGTATAGTGTACAGTCACTGTGGAAATCAATACGATTGATTCTTAGAAAGTCCGGAATCAATCTACCTCAAGATCTTGATATAGCACTCTTGGGCATATATATATTCAAAGTATGTTCCATCCTACCATAACATAAGAACTCTTGTTCAAACATGTTTATTGTGGCTTTATTCATAATAGCCAGAAATTGGAAACACCCTATATATTTCTCAACAGAAGAATAGATAAAGAAAGTGTGGTACATTTATACAATGGAGTATTATCTGTTTTTAAAAATTGCCTTTTGAATTTTGAAGAAAACTGGATGAAACTAGAAAAGAAATATTCTGAGGGAAGGAACTCTATAGGCCATTGAAAGAGAAATCTGGACACCAACCCAGCCACAAAACCTTTGACCTATAATCTGTCCTGCCTACAAGACGTGCTGGGGAAATGGCCGCACAGAGCTAGGGGCAGTGGCCAACCAGTCTGATTTGACTTAAGGACCGCTCCATGAGAAGGAACCATACCTGACACTTCTTGAGAAACCAGGACCCAGAGACTACATGGCCCAGAGACCTGGGTAAAACCAAACACAACTTACCTAAAATCAAACCACACCCAAATAAAAAGATCAATAAAATGATTCCTAATGACATAATCTGCTACACTCATAGATCAGTGCCTTATCTAGTGACTATCAGAGAGGCTTCCTCTGGCAGAAGATGGGAATAGATGCAGAGAGCTGTGGCTAGGCATTTGGAGAGTCTAAATCTCCATCAAATCCTTCCCCTCGGAGTGCAGGGATCCCTGTGGAAGAGGAAGAAGAGGGATGGGGGAGAACAGGCCCTCTGGATCCACTTAGCAAGGCACCGTTGAGCTTAGAGACTGATACAGCAGCCACAGGGCCTCCATGGGTCCACACTAGCTTCTCTGCATACATGGTTAGCTACTAGCTTAGTATTTTTACAGGACTACTACTGAATATGACCATAAGTCAAAAATGATCATGAGTTGGTCTTTGACTCTTAGGCCTACTCTTGGGACTCTTCTCTACTTGGGTTGTTGATTGGGTAGTTTTTGCTTCATATCTTATTTGGTTGCATTCGGTTGTTAACCCTTAGAAGCCTGTTTTTTTTTTTTTTTTTTTTTTTTTGTTTTGTTTTTTTTGTCAAGAGAGAGACAGAGATGAAGTGAGAGAAGGTTGGGAAGAACTGGGAGGAGTTGAGGGAGGGGAACGTGCAAAAAGAAGATAAAAGAATAAATAAAAGTCATATATTTATATTTAAAAGAAGAAAGTTCACTGGAAAGAAGTTCTAGGACGCATGGTCGATTCTAAATGCTACTGAAACATCATACATGAGAAAGCATGGGATGGCCACAGACATTCTAAATGCTAATGACATATCATGCATGGGATGGCCACGGACATTCCATTCCCTATAATTTGGTAATTTATTGGTGTTTCTGAACTTACTTGGCCTATGGTTCCATTGGCAGGACATGCTAATGGGAGGATAACACTCAGCTTAGTCACAGAGGGTGAGCCCTCACAGAAAGGAGAAGTATTAACTAGACCAAAGGAAAGGGCTCATTTTTTAAACCCCTTAAAGAAGGAAGCTTTTCCTGAGAAGCTCCTCATCATTTGCATAACACTTCACACCTCCTTGTTGAAAGAGAACGAAGTTAATTTTATTATTTTAGAAGGAATTTTAAATATCCGGCGTGATGCCCTCTTGCTTTACTTTGTGAGGCAGAGTTTCACGCAGCCCAGCCTGCTCTTGAACTTGCAGTGTAGCGAGGATGGCTCTGCACTTTAATGTGTCTGCCGGAAGCTCCCGCATGCTGGGGTTACGGACACACATCACCTTGTCTGAGTCTGTGGAGTGCAGCGACCGAGAGCCCAGGCCTTGAGCACGCTAGGAAGGTGCTGTGTCGACAGAGCTACATCCCCAGCCTGTTTTACGTAACAGTTGTTCCAGACACACACACACACACACACACACACACACACACACACACACACACACACACTCCTGAGGGTGGGAAATCTAATGTCCAAGTTCATCCACTGAAACCCAACACTGCCTCTTGCTGAATTATGGGAGGAGTCTTTCAAAGGAAACAATCCCACAGTATTGGGGACATTTATGAAGGCAACTAAATTTCCATTCCCAATAACAAGAGTCCTTGCAGCCCGGTCCCCCTTAAATATTCCACATCCACTCGTGAGCATTTGGAAGCCCTTGGATTTGCAACGGCATACCTGAGAGCATGCAAGGGGAGTTCCGATCACTATTATTCATGATGCAGGAAGCTAACACAGACATTTGGTTTCGTGTGGTGCCTTGACTCTTAGCCTTGAGCCCTCAAGGAGAGACTGAAAGCAGATGGTATCGCCTTCAATCGGATCGTATGCCCTGAGCGCGAAGGGCGGTTACCTCGTTTCCGGTAAGGCAAAGCGAAGCTCGTGTGTGAGTCTTGAAGCTACCGAGTGATTTGTACGCGAGTGTCCTTGGTGAAAATGGTCATGGTGGTAACAACAACCTCTCTCACACAGTTGCTATGAGGAATATGTTAGTTACAGCCTGTACCTAAATAAGCCTGGGAGACTGAGACGGTAGACGGAAGGTAACCTGTCATCAGAGATAACCCCGTAGGCTCCACAAGGCTCCCATTGTTTTCAGAGGCTTCTCTGCCTTCATGGCCTGCCTAACCCCAACTAGCCCTCTTCCTTGGTTTATGCTTCGTTCCTCTTGCATCATGGTGGTCCCGTCACTGGCCCGTTACGCTGCCCACCCTGCCTCGAGTTATGCTTGGCGCCCAGCTTATGTTCTTGCACCTCCATTTTGGCTGAAAACTTTCTCAGAAAGTATATTCTTCATGATCCATGAGGTAAGAAGCTGGACTATGAAATGTGTTGGAGGATCAGAATGTCAGGTTGCTTCTGTTTACCGTAGATGGCGATTAACCCAGGGCAAAGGGCAGAGAGTAAGAGGTGGAGGCATCTGTAAATGGGATGTTTACATCACACTTCCTCCTCCCAAGGCTCAGGTACCATTGTGGCAGAGAGAACAGAAGGACAACAGTAATAGCCCGAGGACATGTATGACAGTTACCTGTGACTTCTGGACACACGCAGCAGCACAAATGATTCACAATGTGGTAGGAATTATAATGCTGATAAGCCAGTATAAAAGACACACAGCCCGGGGATTTTATTTACAAGCCACATGCCCAGATTGGACAGATCTAGGGCGAGACTAACTCATCCCCAGCTATAAAGCCCCTTGTTAATAGCTGATTCCCCTGGCCATGAAGTTCCGGTTCATGCCTGCTGCTTCCTCCATCTTTCTTTCCTTTTTTCCTCTCTCTCTCTCTCTCTCTCTCTCTCTCTCTCTCTCTCTCTCTCTCTCTCTCTCGCTCTCTCTCTCTCTCTCTGCAAACCCCTCTCGAACCTCCAGCACCAACTTTCTCTCTCCACCTGCCCAACCATGGCTCTAGCCTTTTCTTGACCACTTATACTGGGAAGAAGGTTCACATGGCATCCCTTGAGCACACAGGGATCAGCTCAGTCAGGGACGACCACATCTTGAGGAACCAGTACTCAGCACTAGAGTACAGCAGCATCAGACCTGCCCACTATGTACAACGGTGGTGACCATATGCACATGTCCTGTGGAAGCTCAAGGTAGACCAAACCCCAACATGGAGGAGAGAAGTGGCTAAGAGGTCCCACTCTTGGCTATTTGTACAGCTTCTGCAAGGAGAAGCGTTCGTTTTCTTTAAGGGCTTTGCCTCTGTTGAACATTCTGGTGGAACGCAAGCCACACTTGCGCCATGCTCTAGTGGAAGGAGATGCATCCAGGACGTAGCCCGCATTGTACTTTGTAGATGTAAAGCTGTAGAAAGGAAGACACAAGATGGGGGGGTAATGAAGAAGGGTGGGTCTGAGAGGAGTTAAAGGAGGAAGAAAATGTGATTGAAACATCTGGCAGAAAGTTCTCCAAGAGCTAGTCTGCAGGGAGGGAGTTCCTTAATGTCCAACAGCCTCCAGAACCATCCCGAGAAGAACTCAAGCTCTGCGGACTCCTCTGATACAGAACCTCTGTTGCTTGAACGGTATTGGTTCTCTGTGTGGTTAGAGGGTTAATACCAACTACAGTTTGTCCCACAGGCCTCAACCATCTGTAACAGACAGCTACAGACATGAACCTTTGTTTTGTTTTTTTCAAACAAGAGCCCCTAAACTACATGTAAATTTAGGCAGCCCGGAGGCTGGCTGTTCATTTACCCTTACTGTTTCTTCTGTAAAATAAAACACATCATTGAAAAAAACACAACTTTGAAGCTTACAAAATAGTAATGACTAAAGCTTGTTAAATATGTATTATACACCAGGCTTTCCAAGCAGGGTTGCAATAAATAGTGCTTTCCCCAGTGCTCAGCGGGATTTTTTTTTATATTTTTATTTTATATATGAAGAAACCGAGGCTCTACAGATTTATGTAACTGGCCCAAGTTTATACAAGGTATGGATAGACAGACACATCTTCTCTCCAGTTCAGATATTTTTAATAGTATAGAATAGAGTTTATTCAGGGTATAGAGATGGGAGTTGAGAGGGTAGTAGGGGCAGAGAAGGGCAGAGAAAGAGAGAGAGAGAAGTAGAGGCCTGCCATGAGCACCTAGAGAGAAAGGGGGTAGGGGAATGGGAGAGAGGGGGAAGGAGCGAGAGGGACCAAGTAGAAGCAAGAAGGCAAGAGAGAAAGAGAGCTACAGTTCAGCTTCTTAGTGATTCTAGACCCATAGAGGAAGTGGAAATTGGTGTGACCTGCACAGTTCTCTCTAGGAGGTAATACTTGCATAATTTACTGGTTGGCATTGTTTGTCTTCTTGGTAGGATCATCTAGAACAAGCTATCAGGCATGCCAACCGGGATTATTTAGGCAAGGCTGGGCTTTGGATATTCTATGAGGGATGCCTTGATTAGGTTGGTGGAGGTGGGAAGGAGAGGCCAGCTTTCCTTGGGTGTGAATCCTAGATGGTTGGGATGGAAGAAGAAAGCAAACTGAGCAGCAACATTCATTGTTCATCTCTCACTGACTACACACTCGATGTCAACAGCTGCTTCAGGCTCTCGCCACCCGTCACGGTGAGCTGTCCTCTCAAGGATGTGCCAGAATAAACCACCTTTCCTTAGGTTGTTTCTTTAAGAGTGTTTTAACGCAGAAACAGGGGAAGTAATAACGGGCCAGCATACGGATACCAGTGTGAGCCCAGAATAGGTCTACGTCATTAACCACAAGAGGGGCTTACCTCATGCCTCTGTCTCAGGTTTCCTATCTAAACTGATTTTAGAACACATATTTTCTTGGCAGGATAGGTTTCCAAATAACAGACTGTAGTCAAGTCGCCATGTACTGATGAGCCCTTGGAGCTTTATTAATTATTAATGATTTACATGCAGGCATTTGCTGTATGGGAGTCTGAGGTCCATTGTGAGTGATGCCCTGTGCTTACAGTCAGTAAGCCCGGTGCTCTCGAGAATGACCTTTCTGAGCCTAGTAAAGTGAATGGGGAGGAAGAAAGCATACTTTAAAAATCTCAAAAGCCTCTTCGATTTCCAATCTAAAGAAAAAATTGTGTATTTGTCTGGGAGCTCTCAATGTTGATTTCTTTAAACGTTTAAGCACAAAATAGAGGTTCCCTTCGCGTGTTCTCCGAATATTGAATAGAGTGTGAAATAAAAAAAAAAAACCTCACATGGAGCTACTGGAGGAAACAAAGACTGAGGATCCGATATAGCAATTCTGAGTGTCAGGCAGGAGCCAAGTACCTGTGTGGTTTTACGGTAATGTTTAAACCTTTCATTGCGCAGCTCACCCTCCTGAGGAGATTGGTAGCATTGGAAATCTGATTGATTGACAATGCAATGCGCTGTTTTATTTAGCTTCCACATGTGCAAACAATCTATTTGAATAGAGGAAATATGGGAAAATGGGACTTCATTTCTGAGCAGATTTAGCTCTACAGAAAGTGTATCACGAAACCAATTCTTCAGAGCCACCAATGACAGATACCCGTTTCTCTTTGGTAAAACCGAGTATCAGCACAGAGAAACACACCGGGAAACTAAAGGGAGCTCATATTCTGGAAGACTAAACGTCAAATTTATTTTATTTAAAAATATGCAAGTATAAGAGCAAAAACTATAAATTTAATTTATGAATATCTCTCTCACACTATAAAATGTCATGAAAATCTACCTTTTGTAAACTCATGTGCTCTTTAATGTACTAGGGGAACAGAAATATTAAGTAAAGTATCCCTTAGTAAAGTATACAGAATCAAAATGTTCAAAAACATACAGATAAATAAACCAAAATAAATGAGGTAGGTTGGAAACAAGAAAGGGGAAAGTTTCAATACATCATTATACAACTACAAAATTATATTATTTTCTAGTCAGTCATAATTACCAAACATGTCACACATATTTGCTTTCTCATTCTCTTCCTCTGGTATGTTATTCTCTTCTCTCCCCTTTCTGTCTCTCTGCTTCTCTGTCTTTCCGTCTGTCTGTCTGTCTCTCTCTTTCTCACACTCTCTCTCTATGTATCTGTTTCTGTCTCCCTCTGTGTGTGTGCCTCTGTGTCTCTCTCTGTCTGTTTCTCTGTGTGTCTGTCTGTCTCTCTGTCTTTCTGTATGTGTGTCTCTGTCTGTCTCTGTCTCTCTCTCTCTCCCCCCCTTCTTCCTCCCTGACAGCATCATTTATAGATGATAAAAGCTACAAAGCCAACCATTATACGAAGCAGAGGGACCAAACTTTAAAAGGGTTGCTTCTCCTTTTTTCTAGGTTGAGCTGTTCATTATTCAATTAGTTGTACTTATAAAATTGAGTAAGAAAATAATTTTACCTGAAATTAATTAATTTTGTGTCCTTTAATTTGAATGTTCAAATTAACCAATTCAATGTCAGTTGTAATGCACATGTGAAAAGGGGGCTTTAGAAAAGACATCTTTAAAATGTACTTTGTAGTCTTGTCTTTCCATTTCTGATCTTTGCATGAGGGGGGAACGCTATTAATTGAACCAATTTTGTGACACGAAACAGCTTCCCTTATGCTTTCAATGACAAAGGAAGATTAACACTGCATTTGTCAAAGCGGCAAAGCTTTTAGAGATCATCCATTATACAAAGTGTACAAAGGACAGTCAGTCAGTTTTATTTTGTTTGTGGCATGAGTAAACATTGCATGGTACATACTTAATATAATCTACGAGATACTTGTTAGCCTACAATTTAAGCTTAAAAGGTTTTCATCTGTCTGTTTCTCAACAGGTCCATTGTATTAGTCAATTGTAAGATGTTCAGGTACATAGTGTTAGTATTAAACATTCCAGCATCCAACTGGATGTGTGTTTGCCTAGACTGCATGTGGTGATTCCTTTTCCAACTAGTAATCACTGGGGCAGTTGGGCTTAGTGTTGAAATAGCAAATTCCACAGCCAATAGATGGCACTAGAAGTATTGCAAACATTTTCTCTAGTGCTTCAGTTTCATTCAATATGATTATTTCCAACACCAAATGTCAATTTAAAGGGAGAACAAAGGTGCATTTAGAATGTCCATGTTGAAGAACTTCAAGTGCCTAGTTGCTGTATGTGTTTTAAATGTTTTCAGCATCCTACTGATGTGAAAGGCCTTGCTTCTCTTCTACACTGAGCCTCAATGTGTCTTTGAGAGATGCATGGCTATCACCTGCTGAAGTTTCTGGGACATCTGTAAGCTCACTTGATGTGTTGGGTATTTGCAAAGATTTCAGGTTTGGTGCATTTTGCCTGTTCATATGATCCCGGTGAGAGGAGAATTGGGGAGAATGTTAATGAAGACTTTTCTTTGCTGGTCCTCACCTGGGTTTCTCAAAACCCAACTTAGCAAGTAACCTTTTCATTCTCCACAATGAACAACCTCATAAAAATGTTCGATGAATCACGCACAGTCCAAGAGAAAAATGCGTGATAGCCTGTCAACAAAAGACCATGGCAAATAAAGTAATCTGCATAGAGTACAGGATAAATCTCCCTTGAGTTTAGTCGTTATTTATTAGCTTATTTTTATGTGTACGTGTGTATATTAGTGTATTTTCATAACAATGCACACGCCAATAAACCAGAAACGAGTATCAGGTCCTGTGGGTGTTGAGTGCAGGAGCCTGTGAGCTGCCATGTGGATTCTGGGAATGAACTAGGGTCCTGAGCAAGTGCAGCAAGAACTCTTAACCTGTACGCCATCTCTCCAGCCCTTCTATCCAAATCTCACTAACTAAATAAATAAATGTCTATAAAGAGCATATAATTTCATGGATATGCTCTTTATAGACATTTATTTATTTAGTTATCGATTTATTCATTTATATAAATGTGTGTGTGTGTGTGTGTGTGTGTGTTTTAAAAAAGATGTAAGTTGAATTAAATGGGAGATACTCTGTACATAGGCATCCAAGCTAGCACCAAATATGTATCATTAAGGAAGATTAAACAACTGTTTTATTCTTTGCCTTTGGGTTTTTTTTAATAATGTGTAAGTATTTTGCAGTCATATCAAGCATTTGTGTGGCTCCAAGTAGCGTTTTCAGATAGTTGTTCTTAGCACAAGGCAGCACCAAACACTCTAACCCCTCAAGCTGCAGATGCCTCTACCCTGTCAAAGCCCTGTCTTAATGCACTGCCTTCATCTAACAGGTTTAAATATTTGTTTAACAAATCTTCCACGCCACGTGAGTCTCAGCCAGTGAAGGACCACATATCAATTTACTTGCTTTGACATAAAAAAATAAAGCCTTTAAGTTATAAATATCTTGTTATTTTTATTTTAGGAGATCATATTGGGATAGATGCACACACATTTATATAAATTTATACTCATGAATATTTCATGACTGTGCTTCTCACGTACATGCACATGAACTGGGACAATGTAGGTGCACGGTGGAACACAGTGCCTCGTTGTATTTTTAAGTGTCTAGTTATTATAACCTGCTTGAAAAAAAAAAACATGAGATCATGTTCAAAGATTAAGTATATACTCTCAGTGATAATACTGTACAATCACCTCTATTTCTGTTACTGAGATTTATTCTTTTTTTTAACTAAATTTTTTATTGGATATTCTCTGTATTTACATTTCAAATGTTGTCCTCTTTCCCCGCTTCCATCCCCACTCCCCCTACACTTGTTTCCATGAAGGTGCTCCCTCTCCCAACCACCCTCTCCACCTCAGCACCTTGGCATTCCCCTACACTGGGAAAATGCACCTTCACTGGACCAAAGGCCTCTTCCTCCATTGATGCCAGACAATGCTATCCTCTGCTACATATGCAACTTGAGCAATGGGTATCTCCATGTGTGCCCAATGGTTGGTGTTTAATCCCTGGGAGCTCTGGAGGGTTTGGTTGGTTGATATTGTTGTTCTTCCCATGGGGTTGCAGACCCTTTCAGCTCCTTCTTTAATATGTGGCTTCAAGGAACTCTGCACTCTCGTCAGGAACACCCAGAGCTCTAGCAGCCACTGTATGAGTGTGATCACTCTCCTTCTTCATCCTCTTGCCAATGTCCATATTACAAAAGAAAAGGGATGATCTCTGAGATTCTCCTCAACAAGACTGGATTTTTTTTTCTTCATGAGCATTGTGGTACATGAAATCAAACAAAAGCAATTTATTAATTCATCTCAGGATGTTTGACCTTACTATTTAATGGAGGCACATAAAAGAATTGTCCACAGGTCATGCCCAGATACTTGCAGAATTTCATAAGAAACCCTCCATATAGAAGAGGGCATGGGGCATGGTGTGGCCTTGCACACAGTTTTACAAGTGGTGACATAGTCGCCTGGAGCTCCCAGAACTAACAGCATTCAGTTGACACCAGCATCACAATATCAATGCCAGTCTCTTCTCCCTCTAATCATTGCTCTCTTTTGAGGAAAAGGGGGAAAACACACATACAACCGGTCTCCTGCTCTGCATTTTAGAATAAAAAAAAATCACAGCATAGGGTTTGTCATATGAACAAACTTACATGTTGTTAAGCATGATTTGTAAGAAGTAATCCATCCTGAGGTGAAAAAAAACTGGCTGAGAACATTTAATTCAGTCAACAACAAAATAAATATCATCACATCACTGAGACTCTTTTATATATTATAAGGAACAGATACATCAGAGATAGTTTACTGTCAGTGTTATTTTGTTCTTTTTGTCTTGGTTTGATATAGACTTCTGGGTGGTGAGCTCTACAATCAAGATAGAAAAATATGACACGTACTGACTTTGAATAAGTTACCAAGTCTTTAAACACTCAGTCATGTCATTAATGTAACAATTTTTTATCTAACTCATAAAAGAGTACTGAGAACTATATTTAAAACTTGTTTCATAAAAAAGAATGTGTTGACAACCATTTGGCAGTATCTCAATAAATTAAACATAGAATTATCTGAGACCTCCAACTTGCACTTCTGGGTATTTATTAAAAGTAATTTAAAAACAGATGTTCAAACAAAAACCTATATGTGGGCATGCACAGTTGTCCTGTTAAGGAAAGGGAAATGAAAGCCAAGGTGAAATAAAATACAGTATACATGTGCAATGGGAAACTATCCCAACAGGATAAACTAGTCATACCTGCCATCATATGGGTGATCTAGAAAGCAGGCCAAGTGATTGAAGCCATATAGGGTATCTACATATTATATACATTAGAGTAAACATCAATATTAGCAACGTTATGAAGACTAAAAGCAAGTTAGCAGTTGGCATGGGCTAGGAAATAAGAAAGGCACTGACTGATTAGTGAAGCTTCCATTTGTGGTCATGAGACCATTTTAGAACCAGATAACAACATAAATGGACACAATGCTTCTGAGAGCACCTTGGTATTTTCACTCACCCTGGTGGAGGTTAAGTGACACACGTCTTGGCTGTTCACAGCTGGATAATTTGAGGGCTACTCCTATTATCTTAGAAGATAACAATAGCCAAGTCTCTTCTAAGTCATTTGACTTAAAAATATAAACGTTTACCAATAAAAGTTTATAAATACTTAATTTTTCCTTCTGATTAGGATATAAATGTGTTTCTGTTTCAAGTTAAGTTGATCATTTATTATTAGAGTTACAATTCAGGCCAACAGAAGTGCTGGATCAAAGATTGAAATGCATTTTTTACATCAAATATTCCTGAACCCACTGGCCTATTATAGCATAAAAAAGTTCTGGTTTTCATAAGGGAAATCACACAACCTTTCACACAACCTTACCTAAAAGTGCCCACCAAATTCTACATGCAGAATTAGCTCATGCCTCTGAAATCCCAGCGTCCTCTATGGCGGTTTGCAGCCTTCCTAATGCTGAGATGCTTTAAGACAGTTCTTCAGGTTGCGGTGATCCCTGACCATAAAATTACTTTCCTTGCTATTTTATTAGAGTAGTTTTTGTAGTTTACGTCTATGAATCGTAATGTAAATATTTGTGTTTTCTGATAGTCTCAGATGACCCCTGTGAAAAGCTTGTTTAATAACTACAAAGGTGACCCACAGGTTGAGAACTGCTGCCCAATGTGGAGATGGCTGTTGAAACAGGGGAATCCTGAGAAGACCCTGGGCCAGCTTGCTTGTCCAGGTGATTATCCCTGCATCTGGTTTACAGAGGAAGGCAGTGAAGAGGCATCAAGTCAGAGAGCAAGGCTGCACAGAGGTATGGAGTCAGAGAGGAAGGCTGCACAGGGGTGTGGAGTCAGAGAGTAAGGCAGCACCGGGGTGTGCAGTCAGAGAGTAAGGCTGCACAGGGGTGTGGAGTCAGAGAGTAAGGCTGCACAGGGGTGTGGAGTCAGAGAGTAAGGCTGCACAGAGGTATGGAGTCAGAGAGTAAGGCTGCACAGGGGTGTGGAGTCAGAGAGTAAGGCTGCACAGGGGTGTGGAGTCAGAGAGTAAGGCTGCACAGAGGTATGGAGTCAGAGAGTAAGGCTGCACAGGGGTGTGGAGTCAGAGAGTAAGGCTGCACAGGGGTGTGGAGTCAGAGAGGAAGGCTGCACAGGGGTGTGGAGTCAGAGAGGAAGGATGCACAGGGGTGTGGAGTCAGAGAGTAAGGCTGCACAGGGGTGTGGAGTCAGAGAGGAAGGCTGCACAGGGGTGTGGAGTCAGAGAGTAAGGCTGCACAGGGGTGTGGAGTCAGAGAGTAAGGCTGCACAGGGGTGTGCAGTCAGAGAGTAAGGCAGCACAGGGGTGTGGAGTCAGAGAGTAAGGCTGCACAGGGGTGTGGAGTCAGAGAGTAAGGCTGCACAGGGGTGTGCAGTCAGAGAGTAAGGCAGCACAGGGGTGTGGAGTCAGAGAGTAAGGCTGCACAGGGGTGTGGAGTCAGAGAGTAAGGCTGCACAGGGGTGTGGAGTCAGAGAGTAAGGCTGCACAGGGGTGTGGAGTCAGAGAGTAAGGCTGCACAGGGGTGTGGAGTCAGAGAGTAAGGCTGCACAGGGGTGTGCAGTCAGAGAGTAAGGCTGCACAGGGGTGTGGAGTCAGAGAGTAAGGCTGCACAGGGGTGTGGAGTCAGAGAGTAAGGCTGCACAGGGGTGTGGAGTCAGAGAGGAAGGCTGCACAGGGGTGTGGAGTCAGAGAGGAAGGCAGCACAGGGGTGTGGAGTCAGAGAGTAAGGCAGCACAGGGGTGTGGAGTCAGAGAGGAAGGCTGCACAGGGGTGTGGAGTCAGAGAGGAAGGCTGCACAGGGGTGTGGAGTCAGAGAGTAAGGCTGCACAGGGGTGTGGAGTCAGAGAGGAAGGCTGCACAGGGGTGTGGAGTCAGAGAGTAAGGCTGCACAGGGGTGTGGAGTCAGTGAGGAAGGCTGCACAGGGGTGTGGAGTCAGAGAGTAAGGCTGCACAGGGGTGTGGAGTCAGAGAGGAAGGCTGCACAGGGGTGTGGAGTCAGAGAGGAAGGCTGCACAGGGGTGTGGAGTCAGTGATTGGAGACAGAGCTGCTTTACTCTTGACAGTTCTTTAGTCAGTGATTGAGTGGCCAAAAGTTAACTTTTTTTGGCGATTCTTCAAAGAAAAGGGCTTTGTAAATCAGAGCTCTGTTCTCTCTGGTTCAAGGGCCCCCTCACTATCCAGGACAGAGAACAGGCTTGGAGTTCGTTAACTCTTCTGAGCCAGAGAAAAAAGTAAAAGTGAGTAAGGGAGAATTTAATCACACACATAGACAGAGAGGCTTTGACTCGTTCCAACCACCATTCTCAACAATTCCACAAGTGTTCATGCATACTTACATACACACATATATACATACACAGACATGTACATATATACATTTGTTCAATAAAGCTGAGTTTCAAAACCTACACTTTATCTCTTCTCTTTGGTCTTCCTATACCTTCTAAGACGAAAGTTCTTTATAGACCAAATGTTACACAAATGGAAGTTACAGAAGGATGTTCATAGAAAGTCCAAAGCAGTGTTTCATTCTATAAGCTCATTATAAGTTCAGAGCAATAGTTTCCTGTGGCCATGTTTTATCATAGTGCATACCTGTGGCTTCATACTTGGACCTGACTTAAAGGAATATTTTTTTCTTGATCACAAATTTTCCCAAGCCCATTTCACTTTTTAGTTCAATTTATGAAAACTCATTATATTCCTTATCACGAAGCCTTTACTTACTATTTTATGAGGATGTGGCACATTCTATTCTTGATTCTAAATCTATTACATTTTCTGTCACAACTACTAAAACCATTTCTTTTAAAATTATTTGAATCAAACCAGGGATGCTATAAAGTATTTAATTCATCTAACAGCACTAATTCATGAAAGTTCATCTTCATGCTGATATGCAGGAAATTTGCTCAATTTGATGGCCAGGAATCATTAGAGTATGTAATAACCGCAGGAAAGGCATATCAGCAGCAAGAAGCAATCCTGGGATGAAGTCTCTGAGGACCTGCATTCTCTGAGCTCACTCGTAATCATGGGTGAGCCAGCTCCAGAAAACACACTTGGTTGCCATCATCTTTCCTAGATGGCTTTTGACAGCTTGGCATTCACATGCAGCATGGAAGAGCAAGCAACCGTTTCTCAAACAAGGCGGAAGGCAGAGACTGATATCCTCTGACCCCTACAGAGGCATATGCATGTCTCATGACTCATCCACATGAACACACAACCAGGAAACAAACAAGACAAACACAAACTCAAGTCAAAGAACGAAGTTCTGCATTACCAAAATTATATAATGATATTAACAGTCAACAAGCATCTATTATGTGTCCCTTTGTATCAATTATATGATAATAAAGGTAAGAAAATACAAAGGCTTGTCATGACAATTCTAAGTGTTAATTTTATGAGTACATTGTACTGTGCTAGATTATACGAGGGGATGAGTTTGTTTACAGAGCTCTTCGAAATTGCAGTACACGCAGAGGCTGCACACAGGGGAAAGGGGGACACTTATTCACTGCTGGTTGGAGAGAAAAATAATGCTGTTACTATAAAGGTCAGAGTGGAGGTTCCTCAAATGGCAGAAATTTATTTGCCACATGGTCTTTCTATATCTACAGTAACAAGGGAATGGAAACAGCCTAGATTTCAACTAATGTATGAATGGATGGAAAAACTGTGGAAGATTTCAGCTGCTAAAAAATGAATTTATGAAGTTGTCAAGTAAATGGTTGGAATGGAAACAAGCCTATTGAGAGAGAGAGAGAGAGAGAGAGAGAGAGAGAGAGAGAGAGAGAGAGAGAGAGAGAGAGGACTCCAAGCTGTAGAGACAAATGTACCATGTTGTATTATTTCATTTGTGGAAGTTAGCTTTGAATCTTTACACAAACATGTCATGTTCACAATCCCTGTGGAGGTCAGCTGACATGTGAGGAGCCACAGGGAAAGGTGCTTTCGAGGGAAAGAAGATGGAACGTTATGATATGAAGTTTATCATACAATACAAAGGGATTGATGGGGAAAGAGTGGGAGGGTGAGGTAGAGATAGAACACCTGGTGGATAACTAACACTGAAGACCTGAGAAAGTCATTTGAGATGTAGAACACACACACACACACACACACACACACACACACACAATTGTATATAACGTCTTTGTATTCTACAGAATATAATGTATAGAATAATACATATTCTATAAAATATATTCTCTCTATATGATTATATATATCCTATAATATGTATGTCTATTACAGAAATACTATAATATGTATAGTAAATAAATTTAATAAATATAAATAAAAAGGCTATAAATAAAAATATCCCAGAGTCATAATTGGGCTACCTCTATTGAAATTGTTGGCCAGTGAAGTTCCATATACCACTTCCCCAAATTCCAAGCTATTGATTTTGCTCTTCATCCCCTCAGGACCTTGATGGTAACACGTTATTGTGGAAGACAGCACATGTTTGAGTCACAGAACATGGAGAAATAAATCTGGGGTTGATTTGGAAATTTCATCTCCAATGTGGAGCCTTCACAGGGCTGGATGGTACCACAGGGCAATAGTAATCACCAATCACATCTAGCTGTGAGCCCAGCGAAAATCAACACATCTGCTTAGATACCCACTGGTATAAGAGTAGCAAAACAGTCATGGGAGTAATCAACCTCTTTTTTAATGCATTCAAGGCCCAGTTCACAAGATAGAACCCAAACCTAGAACAGTTACTGGAAGCAAGAAGCTGTGGCTGGAGAGTCCCCAGGTCTGAGGGGAGAACTTACTACTGTCACTTTGCTAATGAGAGACAGTGGTAAGCAGAGTTCTAATAGCTCGTGCTCACAGACTAATTCAGCTTTAACCCTTGTCAGAAAAGCTTCCGTCTGAAGCTGTTGAGGATAAACTGAGACCTAGAAAACACATTACTGTGGAATACTCAGCCCTACATGGTACATCTGTGTCACAGGAGCTCCTCTGTGGCTCAAGAGCCACTGCAGAAGGGATGTACCAATGACTACAGAGACCATGGTGATACCACCAGAGGTAGAGAATGGCTACAGGCAACCTCGTTTTCTAGGCACAACAGGGAAGTTGTGTGTATTCACCCACAGAGGCTCTAACTGCTTACGTAAGGCTGTGAACCACCAAGTCAGACAAAAGTCCAGCGTCAGAAAGGGAGGTAGACAGAGTCCCACCCTCGCCGAGAAACTATTGGCAAATGATCTAAGAGTTTCACAGGAAGGTGGGCTTTCCCAGTTGCAGCCACACAAATAAGAGACCAGAAAAATCCAAAGACGTAAATCAACAGTTGTCATCCACCGGGAAAAGATACACGAAGGGAGATGGGTGTGGGCCGCTGGTTTTAAAACTTCATTTCTGTCACTAGTGTATCAGGGCCAGGTACCTCAGAATATGTAAGAAAACTCAGTAGCCTCCCTGCCCCCCACCCAGGAAAATAACCACTATAAAAGTTGTTAGGGCAGGAGCCAATTTGTAAGAATTTAATGGAAATATTCGGAGGTTAAAATCAATAGGAGGACGTAGCCATGACAAAATTGGCGGTAAAAACAGTATGATTAAACGTACAGATTAGCCTGGATTTTTATTTTTCTGAGTAGAGCCAGGCGACCGGTAAAGCTAATGGTAACCACTCTGACGTGCAGATTAGGGGCGCTTCCAGGCCCTGAGTTATAAATGTCCTGCTCCCTCACATGTCCACAGTTGTGAGACTAACAGCCCTGTGACCTCCGTTAACGGGCAAGGGCGCGTTGGAGCTCTCAAACACACAGCGGCATTCTGTTACTTATTTATTGGGACTATTAGCATGATGCCAGTTTGGTGACTTGCATGTGACTCAGTCCTTGAACCTGACCTGAGTTCGTCAAATTTCGCAACCCCCTCTGAAAATCTTCCCTCTTGCGTTCATTTACTAAGCCCCACACAGACCACTAGGCATCTCGGTGAGTTAAACAGACTTTTGCTGTAGATTCATTAAAGGAAAGCTGTTTACAAACCTTCGGATCGTACGGCTTGTCTTCCGTTTTCTCCTCCTGGTAGCCCCCCTGCAGCACGCGTCATGCCTTGTAGACCACAACCTTTCTCACAGGGGTCTAGCGAATGGTAGAAATCGGACATGAAAAGGGGATTTCATTCAGAAACTAAACCTGCTGAGATAAAAGTTTCCGAGTGGCTTTTCTGCAGCTCCTGGTTACCCATTCTTTGTCTTTCCTACTCTTCCTCCTTTCCCTCCTGTCTTCCTCCTTTTTAAATTTCCTGATGCTCAGAAACACTTGTGGCAAGGAAAAGCCCTCCAAGTGTGGTCGCCTGCTCTGCTCCGGCTGCTACCTTTAGTGTGCAGAGCATGCGCTCGCTCCCTGTGCCTGGGGAGGGGACATTCAAACCCAGGTGGGCCTGAATAGGAGGAATTGAGTTACTATGGAGACAAATTGGGCTCAGTCCTGTTGCATTTCTATCTTAGGTCTGAAAACCTGGGTGTAGCTACCGATCATTTATTCTTCCGGTGATCCCTGATCTGACTCCCTTTGTTCATCTTTTAATGTTTATTGATTTCTTTTTAAGAAAAGTTCATTTTGGTTAAAAAAAAAAAAAGAAACTTTTATGAATAGGAAAAATAAATCACGGTAATGATTTTTACCTATAAACTATGTTACCTATTTTCTCTTTGGAATAAGTTTATTGACAGTGTTCTAATTGCTCAATTATACATACATACATATATATGTATATGTATATATTTGCATTATAAATAATGCAAAATAATTTAAAGGGATATCATATAATTAGATATCTAAATATAAATGAGTTCATTTAAATAAGCTGATATATTTTATGTTGAACAAATTTTAACATATATATAAATTATTAACGAAATATAATTTAATTTTGATACAAACTCCAAATTAAGATGGCAATTTTGGAACCAATAGGAAAAACTAAAAAGCTAAGAAAAATCATAGTTTCAAGCACTCTGGCTTACTCCATCAAGTATGGTTGAGCCATGTGAGAACTCTTTTCATGGTATCTTTGATGTCAGAGTAACCCTGACACAGGGTCAAACTTCAGTTAAACCTGGATTAAAGGTACAGTCTCCTCAGACTTACAGTATTTATGGTCCAAACAAGAGCAAAAGGGAAAACAAGAAATGAAGTGACCTACAGGTGACATTTTGTAACAGATTCAGCTTCATAAAGCAGCTTGTTTTCTCTATAATGTGTTATTTTATTTATTGAAATTTTATTTAATGAATTGATGTAATTAGATCATTCCCTCCTTCCTTTCCTACCCTCGGAGACCCTCTCATGCAGCCTCTTGCTCTCTTACAAATTCTTTACCGCTTTATCCCCTTTTCCATTTTAGCATGACCATTGGTCTTGCCAAATGCCACATTGTTCAAGTCTTGTTTGGGTGTCCATACTAGTGAGGCTTCATGGAGCAGCCTTTGTGACATTTCTAGGGACACAGTCTCACAGCAAACTTCCTGTCCTTCTGGCTTTTACACGATTTCTGCTCCTTCTTCTGCAAGATCCCTGAGCCTTAAGTGCAGGAGCTGTGTGTGTGTGTGTGTGTGTGTGTGTGTGTGTGTGTGTGTATGAGTGTGTGTGTGTATGTGTGTGAGTGTGTGTGTGTATGTGTGTGAGTGTGTGTGTGTGTGTGTGTGACTGACACCACACGATCTCTTGTTCTGTACATTTAGGTCAGTGTGGTTTTCTGTAGTGGTCTCTGTTGCAAAGTGAAGTTTTGTTGATGAGGTGTGAGAACTGCATTATCTGTGGCTACAAGAACGCAGTGAGGAATTATGCCGGTTAGCAAAGCAGATAGTGGGTTCCCCTCCAGCATCTGTGACGTCACTAGCTATGCTTGGCTATGCTTCCGGTCCCAGGCACTCTTGGTCTCTCCCTAGCAATTAGAGAGCTTCTGGTTACCTACGCGGTATGTGTGGCCACTCAGCTGAAGATTTCATTTCAGTTTTCTTTATAGCTGTATGCCAAAGGACTCACTAGAGAAAACATCTTCAGAAAACAGTGCTGCAAACACTGGATGTCCACATGTGGAAAAATAAAATTAGACCCTCATCTTTTCTCTCTCACAGAAAACAAATCCCAAATGAACCAAAGACCTAAAGTACTGACAATGGTTAGAAGAGAAAAGGGGGCAGGGGTAGTACTCCCAGAGACTGTAGACATACGAGAGGACTTTCTGAATAAGATCCCGCTTGCCCAAAAGCTGAGACCAATCATTGACAAGTAGGACCTCCCTCCACTGCAAATGCTTCTTCACAGATGGGCAAACATCGGCCTAGTGAAGAGGGGACCCACAGAATGGGAGAGGATCTTGGTCAGCTAGACATTGGACTGAAGGTTATTATCCAGAATATGGGTTTTAATAAACAGCTTTGGACTTCATCTTGCCCCAGTCAGCTGCTAAACTTAGCAAAAGAGGAAGTTGGGGGATGGGGCGCTGCATTGACTGTGGCTTGCGAACTGGCCCGTCCATTCTGTGAATCATGTAGGTCCTGTAAAGAACTCAGAAAAGGATAAAAATAAACTCACCTGGGAATGACCTGGGTACGCCATTCTTTGGCATTTGTCTAGAGGGCTCAAGTTCTTAGACACTTAGTTGTGTCTGCTGCCGCCGTGTTCACTAGAGCTAGGGATGGAAACAGCACAAATGCCCATCAGCTAACAAACGAATATTACGTGTGCTGCACTCACATTATTGAAAGTATGTGCAGCTGGGTTTTGGAGAACCAGGGTCACTGAAGTGTAAGGAGAGTGGAAGAATTCCAAAAGAAGTCTGACAGACACCCGGCTCACGACAAATGTCCAAATGTGGTATCGACCAGACGGCCCACGCCCTTTGACCCATAACTCACCTCTACTTGGGTAAAAGGATGTAAATTGCTAGGATGAGGACTTGAGGTAGAGAAAGACCTCTGTACATGTTGGCTATTAGTATTATAGAGTTTTTATTGTGATTACTAATATTGCTGGTAGTCTTAACTTTGGAAAAGAAAAGTGATCTTTTTGTGTGTCTGAAAGATACTAGAATATTTGTATGATTGGCATAGAAAGCCTACTGGGTCACTGTTAGCCCACAGGACTCTTTACCACAGTACAAACACTTAACAATTATTAGCACCACATAGTAGCTATGTATAGGAGATTGATTCCAACACCCTGAAGATTCTAAAATCAATTCTTTTTTTTTTTTTTTTTACACAAAATGATGTAATATTTGCATGTAACTGATGCATCTTTCTCCAGTGGACTTTAAATCATATTGAAATTACTTTTTTGGGTCTTAATATAAAGTGAACGTTTCGGAGATAGATGGTGAATTGCTCAGGGAGTTAATGTCTTCAGTAGAGATGTAATTCTTTCTCTGAATATGTGGCCTGTCGATGGGGCAGTTGATGGCACTCGCAGCCCAAGCCCCTCGGAGTTTGAATGTTTATCGGATCTGGAATGCATGACAACTTTCCGAAGCCCATTTTGCAGTCACTTCGAAAAAAATGACACGTATGTTCAGTGAGAAAAACACAATGTTGCCTCGTGTTTTAACATCCAAATTAACAATTCCAGCACAAACTCTTCATATCTGTCCATGCGCGACTAAGAACTTAACTGTCCATGTCTCAGAGATGCGCAATCTGAGTCTCAAACAGGTTATTTGACTTGGTAATGAGGGCTGCACGTGAGTTCTCCGTGGGAAGCAGTTTCTACCCACGTGACTTTCTGGAGAGGCCGTTTCTTCCTACGTGACTTCTCTGGAGCGGGCTCTCTGCCCATCCTTGTACAGAGAGCAAAGGCATCCCAGACAAATCAGCTACCTCGAGTCCCGTTGAGCCACAAATTCTGCATCATCTTGGTAAGCGTTGGCTCTGACCAGGTCACAGTCAGGACCGTGTAGTTCAACCCCACATATCCTTCTCCCTAATTAGTTCAGTTCTATATGAATGAGAGTTCGGGGTCTCAGAGCCGTGAGACATTACATTGAGTAACTTCCTCAGTTAGCTGCTTTTACACGTAAATACAGGTTTTCTTGGATGTATCATTAATGAAAGCACACACACTGACTGGTATAACTCCCCGCGGTCAGTCAAGGAGTTGTTTAATCTTTGTTTTCTGTTATCTGTGCAGCCACAGTGAAACGGCACTTTAGTTTAGAAAGCAATAAACAGTCCTTTAATCTGAGGGGTCAATGTATGTAGTCATAGACAAAGGAAATGAACGTCGAGGTTAATTAACAAATTTAATTATTAGTGAGAGAAGTGGTTTTGACTTCTGAGTTCCTTCTTGGTGTTTGGCACGTTCTCCTAGAAAGTGGTAATATTGTTACCTACCTAACTTTAAAGTGGCTTGGGGACATTAGACCATTTTTGTTTTGTTAGCTAACAAAGCTAGTGAATTCACCTCAGACTGCCTGGCAAGCCTTTTCTGCTTCTCAGCAGGCTGTGTCTGCAGGAACTTTACAGTTATTTTTCTCTCTTCCCCTCCTTCTCCCCTCCCCCTCTTCTTCCCTCTTTCCCCCCATTACTGTGACCTCCACCTAGAACATTCAAATCTAAACAAGATAGAGAGGATGGCAGCCTTACTTGTTTTGTTCCCTGAGTTATCCTCAGGGTCCTGAGTTATTTCTGGTTCTTTGCAAACACTTGGTAAATCCTTGCTGAATGAAGGCATGGACAAGGTACAGCATTTGACTCTGAATCTATTTGGTTCTGGTGGCTCCATTTTAATTAGTGCACTCTGCCTGTGAAGCACAACCCTAGGAGTGTGACACTGACTTCCTTACTTTAAGGGGACAAAGGTAGTTAGATCACCCTGTCACTTGTCATGTTTCTGTGGTGGAAGAGATGGAGGGCCCTGGGTGGCTAGCTGGTACAGATTTGACAATATAGAATAGCCACAGAATAGGAGTCTCACACATTAAGTCAGAGTGTAACACCGGAAGCAGAAGAGACAGTGGAATTTAAAACAGCAATTCCTTATTTGTTTGCAAACTAGTTTAATTTCAGCTCCAGAAAAAAGAGGCCTTCACTATTAGTCCAGACTTGCTGGTTGCTACAGCTCGTGATTACTCTCGAGATCCTCCTATTATTTCAAAATTGTGAGCTATATGAAGTTAAAATTAGTAAGGGGATTTGAAGCCCTGCGTTTCCCTGCCAGGTTTCTTTTAACTTGAATAATTTGCATGCACACTCTCAGGGTTTCTACTCAGAAATTTTACTGTGAGCTTATGAATTGGTCAGGTGATAATGCCCTGAAGAAGTGGAGACCATGATTGTGGTAACACAACAGGGCTTCAGTGGTATGCTCAGGAGATCAAAGGAGGAGGTAAAAATACCCACTCAGACTCAGATCCTGCATCTCTCTTCTGGGAGCTGGTTTCAGCAGCCATTGTCTAAATGCATCAATGTGGTTCTCTGGTCCTGGGCTGGGCCGACTGCTCAGAGCCATCATCAGTTACGCTCTACTCTGTGTGACTGCTGTCACGCAGCATCTGTCTGGCTGTGACTTTACAGGTAGATTTGTGTACAGCCTATAGCAGCAACAAAAAATTCACGAAACTGTCAATGTCGCCAATGCAAAGTAATCCAGACCCTGAAAGGTTTATGTGAGAAGTGAGCATTAATAAACTGGAAAATATAACTCATTATGCATAAGTTTCCCCAGACTGCTATATATTGATATATGAAATATGATACGATACACAACAATATTTTAATTATATAATATATATCATGTATATCATATCATTCATGTCTTATGAATATATATTCAATATATAATGAATCTATCTACCTATCTATATCTATCTATCTGTCTATCTATCTATCTATCTCTCTCTCTCTATATATATATACATATAAATATATTTGACCTATAGGCAACCAAGGAATGCTGAGAGTTGTAGGTTGTTGTCTTTATTCAAGGAGGGCTGGCACAAGACCTGTGATAGGACAGTTTGTCTTATCCACGCAGGGACAGAGTTTTAGAAAGGAGGAGAGGAGAAGCCAGAGAGGGAGGAGCAGGATGGAGGAAGACAAGGATGAGAGTCTCTGCATAGCTGCAGGTGGTTGTGAACATTTCATAAGAGGTAGATTTGCACAGGATGATTCGCCTTGTCTGGGTAGGCAAATTATATCATTTGGCTCTGAGCTTATGGTGTGGACGTTTTGTGGAGTGTAAATTTTGCTGAGGAAATCTGAGATAAAACCATTGCTAAATTACAAGTTTGTGGAGTTTTGAATTTGTTGGGCTGGTTGGAGTGTGGGCAGAGTTCGAGGGTAGCAGAGAGGCAGCCGGGAAAGAGACGGATAGAGTACAGCCACTGGTGAGATAAATATAGTAATGTAGTTATTCTAATTCCCAAGTTATTTCTGATTCTCATTATAGGCGTACAGTAGTGATGACCTTGCCCACTCCCAAGAGGCATCTGCTTGGATTGCTTTGTGGGGCTGAAACCCTGGTCTGCCTACGTGCAGGGGACATTTAGCGCAGTGACAACTCAGAAGAGATTGCTTGTTTGGGAGTGTCCTGGTCTTTATTAAGGTCTGCCTATGACTGTCATTTAGAAAATATTTTCATCTTTTAAGATTCCATATCATCGCCCCCTTCGCTTCTCTCCCTCCAGGGACAACCATGTACCATCCTTGCTCTCCTTCACATTCATAAATTCACAGCCTCCGTATCACTGATGGTTGCCCTAAACATTTAAAAGCAACATTCTTAGTTCATGTAAGGTCACTTGGTCATGTATGTCTTGGGTGCTGACCGCTTGGTACAGGAGAAAAAAATCAGCGTGCTCTTCCCTGGGGCAGACTCTTTATCTTACTCCCAGCATCCCTTAGTTGCCTATAGGTGTTCATCTAGGATCAAGGCCTCATGGATTCTCCACCTTCCAAATTTGTTAGTGCCTTCCTTCTTCAGAGCATGTCTGGATTGATGATGATCTGTGGATGTAACTTCTCTGATGTTTCTACCAAACAAAAATTGCACAGCAAACTTCATGTTCCTCCGGCTCTTCAAGTCTTTCTTCTTCTCATCTCCAATGGTCTCTGGATACTTTTTGATGCTGATGTGTCTCATGATTATAATTTGAGGGTTTTGTCTAAAAGTGAACGTGTGTTTGCTTTTATTCACATTAAGCTTTGTTTCAGAACCCCCCCCATCTCCGTTCACATAAGTAATTAAGGGACAAATGAAAGATTACACTTTATGAAATAAAATGCAACCATGTGTAAGAGCTGGAAGTGGTGGATTATGTCTCCATAGTACAGATATTCCCTGCTTGCCATTACCAGATACTGTGCCAGGAGGGAAAGACATAGTTATGACCTGAGAGAAATAATCTTCAGGGTCTCTTCCATAGGCTTATATTTGCAAATCTTCATTCTTTCAGGAAAAATTCATCTCGATATCAACTAAATATCTGTCTTTGCAGGACAGTACGAGCTAAGTTCTCTTTATCTTGACTTTTTTATTTTGTGTGGGTTAAATGTTTTTTCATGCTTATATCCGGGTATCCCATGAGTGCCTGGTGCCTTTCAAGGTCAGAGGAGGGCATTGGATCCTCTGGGGCTGAAGCTATAGATGTTTGTGAGCATGCCCCACTTCCTGCTGCCTGGTGGGTGCTGCAAATAGACCCCAGGTCTTCTGGAAGAGCAGCCAGTACTCTTAGCCACAGAGCCACCTCTTCAGCATGGACAGTAAACTGTGGTACCAGCCTTTGCATGCGTGGTGAATGGGTTCTATGTATCCAGGGGCAGGTCCCCATGCGTGTGCAGAAGACACTCTCTGGACTGAGCCTATAGAGCAATATATATATTTAATTTGACCAAAGGTATGGATGACTCCGAGGGAGGTACTTGAGATTAAGGAGCCTCTAAAGTTTATAACTTCTTGCTTTTTGTTGTTGAGCCAAACACTTTTGTCTACAGAAATCCTTCTAGGTCACATGCCAATTAGGGCTTTCATCTACCTTGTAACCAGAGATGGCAGACACTTGATACTTGGAAGAACCCTGCATAATTCTGCGTAGCCCCAATCTTGCTCCCCCTTTTTTTCTGGAAAATCCTGTCATACATTGTCCCTGAGTAAGGGACTAGTTCAGAGACAGTTTGGCTGGAAGGAACATGGAGAGATCAAGGCTCTAGAAGGTTTTATTTGTTATTTGTTTATTAGAAAGGTAACATCTTATCCTCGGGTCTCATATTCTTTAGGATGGAGGAGGTGAAGACCATTCACAGTGGAGTCTCAGGGTCTATAGCTGGGTCACCACCTTTCTGTAGATGTCACTGCATGCAGAGTTTTGGGTTTCCCTTAGACGCAGCTGATCCATATCTTTTCTTCTCACAATTATTCATATCAAAGATGCGGGCTGAGCTCACCATGCCATGCACTTTGTTGAAACATGATGTGATGAAAACTGATGTTCCAAAATTCTGAATCAGCAGCACCGTGTCCAGACTTGATTGTTAAATTCAAGTTAGAGACTGGGGCTAATTTTTCATTTAGAACACTAATGTAAAGAGTGCTCTGATGAATGATAATGTTGCCACATCAGAATTCCCTTTTCTGGCTACTTTAGTCCCTTTGTATTTATTGATTGTGAATGGATATATAAGTATGTAGCTGAGAACACATTTTCAGACACAGTCTTGCCCCTAAATAATCTATATTTTAAAAATATGGTAAAGAGATGCTAACATGGGCTGCTTTCTAGTGTTTATCCTTCGAAGGTCAATGGAATCAATGATTTCTTTTTGAGGTTATAATACAATTAGTTTTTTTTCTTCCTTTTCTCCTCACCCCTCTCCCCCCACTTCCCATGTATGTCTCCCTGCTCTTCCAAGCCATGGCTTCATTTTTCACTCATTGTGGTTGTGTGCATGAATACATGTATATACGTATTTATGTATACATACATATATATATATATATATATATATATACATATATATACACATACATAGCTACTCCTAAATATAGCTGGTTCAGTCCATTACTTGTGCACATGCTTTTGAGGCTGACCATTAGACAAGACAAGCAACTGTGTCTTCTGCCCTAGAGAAAGGCACCTCTCCTGCTCCTATGTTCTTCTCAAAACATTGAGAAGTTAAGTCACATTTAAATAAAATGCTCAACTGTTTTAAGAAGGTCACATTGCACTGGATGGGTGGTGCACTGTGGTTATGAATTGAAGAGAACTCTCTTTTACCTCAGCCCTATGTCCATTGATCAAAAGATTTGGCACCTCCCTTAAGAACCTTAATATGTATATGTAAGAAGGGCAGTTTCTCTTTCTATATAAGCTGATCTATTATATCTGATACAGAACCACAGAAGTAATTCCCCCCCTTATTGAAACATATTTTTCTCCCACACAAATCATTCTCATCATGATCATGATTTCCCCTCCCTCATGTCCCCTGCTCCTGTCTCCACACCCCTCCCATCCAGATCTACCCCCTTCTGTCACTCACCGAAAAGCAAACATGCCTCCAAGGGATAATAACAAAATAAAATACAATATAATTAGATAAAAACCCAACACATTGGAAATAGACAAAGAAAACAATCAGAAAGAGCCCAAGAGATGGCGCATCAGAGACCCATTGCCCTCATACTTGGAAATCCCACCAAAGTACCAAACTTTTTCTTCTTTTTGGTTATTTTATTTGTTTACATTTCAAGTGTTATTCACCCTTCCAAGTTTCCCCTCTACAAGCCCTCTATACCGCTCCCCCCCTGCCTCTATGAGAGTGCTCCTCCATCTACCCACGCACTCTCACCTCACCACCTTAGTGTCTGCCTATGCTTGGCAGGGAGCCTCCATTGGACCAAGAGCCTCCCCTCCCACTGATGCCAAAAAATAAGAGTACCAAACTCAAAACCACTACATCTACATCTACGTATACATCTACATAAGCATCATATACATAGGCGTAGATATTAATAAAATAATATAAAAATAACATAATTTTATTTTTAAAGCAAAAGCCCTGCTATGATATTTTGTGTCAGGGAACCTCCAGAGATGAGGTTGAATTTGCTTTCCCTCAGTCAACTAATCCTGGGCGGGAGGCCTACCTTTAACTGTACTTTGTTTTCCCCCTTGGAGGAAACTGAATTTTAATTTGTAAGGGTTCCTCAGTTGGAGACTTCCTCAGATTGGGGAAAGGGACATGTGTCCACATGTTCCCTCAATGGAGACCCAATCAGGCTCTGTGCATGAATCCTCAGTCTGTTCCTATGGCCTATGATGGTGTAATGTTTGTCATTTGTATACTGATTTCTTTGAATTAATCTTGTACTTAGTCACTTCATTGAAAATATTTTGTCAGCTGTGAAAATTTCCTGGTAGGACTGTGAAGGTTTCCTATGTATCCCGTCATCCTCTGAGAGATAAGATACTTTGACTTCTTGTCAGTTTGTATACTCTTGATCTCCTTCGATGACTTATCTCTCTAAGGCAGTATTATGTCCGGTATTATATTGAGTAGGTACAGAGAGAGTGGACAGCTTTGTCTTGGTCCTGGTTTTATTGGATTTTCTTTGTGTTTCCCTCCATTTAAGTCAGTGTTGACTGTATGCTTTCTATAAACAGCTCTTTCATGTTGAAAATGTTCCTTCTTTCCTTAATCTCTCCTGGACTTTGATAATGAAAGTCTTTCGGATTTTTGTCAAAGGAATTTTTTGCATCTAATAAAATGATCATTTAGTTCATTTGGCTTTTTCTTTCAGTTTGTTTCTATGGTACAATACATTTTTTTTTAGTTTTGTATGTTGAACCATCCCTTCATCTCTGGGATGATACCATTTGATCATGGTGGGATGATCTTTTAACGTGTTTTGGATTCAGTTTTTGAGTATTATATTGAGAATTTTTGCTTCAATGTTTATAAAGGACAGCATTCTGTAATTCTCTTTGTTAGGTCTTTGTGTAGTTCTCAGAGTTACTATGAGCTCATAAAACAAATTGGGAAACATTTCTTCTGCATTATTTTGTAGAATAATTTTATGAATATCATGATTAACTCTTCTTTCAATGTCTTGTAGAATTCTGCATTAAAACCATGAGGCTCAGAGTTTTTTTTTTTTTTTTTGTTTTTTGTTTTTTTTTTAATGACTGCTTCTAATTCGCTAGGGGTTATAGGTCTGTTTAAGTTGCTTATCTGATCTTGTTTCAACTGCTGAGTGGTGTGTATTAGAGAAAAATATCCATCTCTCTGAGATTTTCCAATTTGGTGGGATACAGGTTTTGAAAGGATATCCCTATAACAATCTGGATTTTTTTGGTATCTTTTGTTATATTTTCTTCTTCATTTCTAATTTTATTAATTTGGATATTTTCTTTCTGCTTGTTAGTTAATTTGGATAAGGACTTGTCAGTCTTATTGATTTTCCAAGGAACCAACTTTCATTCAGTGACTCTTGGTATTTTGACATATTTTTGTTTTGTTGGTTTCTATTTTATTGATTTCACCCTTGAGTTTGATCATTTCTAGCTGTCTACTTCTTTTGGACCTAATTTCATTTTGTTCTAGAGCTTTCAGGTATCCTTTTAAGTCGGTAGTATGAAACTCTCCGATATTTCTTTGTAGACCTTTGAACTTGCCTCTGAAAATGGCCTAAGTTTGAATATGATATGATTTGGTTGTGGTGTGTGTGTGTGTGTGTGTTCTCAGATGCTTCTTTTCTTTTGATTTAATGATCTTGGAAAACCCTATGGGGTTTTTGGTTTTGTTAACCTCTTATGTTGGAGTTAACCTATTGGCATCTCCTATAGAGATGGATCTGTATATACATATTTTTTATATCTTGCTTTAGTTTGGATTTTCTTTTTCAATCAGTTGTGGTAGAAAAACTTGCAGGGTGTAGGAATGTGGGCTGACACGTATTATATCATATCATCTCATATTATATTATATTATATTAGTCTCATATCCTGGTGCCAAGTATGAAATATCTGTCTTAAATGTATGGGTCATAAAGTCCCCAGAGGCCTTCAAACAAGACAGTCTCTTGCCGTCTCACTTGGTTTCCCACAGGACCGGACAGTAAGACTATCGCCGAAGATACAACCGCCATGATTGCAGAGCTTGGAGCAACCTGGAACTGAGCTGGAAACTCCCTCCTGCTGGTTAGTTTCCTTAGCATCAGAAGGTGCTGCGCAGGCTACTGAGAGAAAAAAGTGTATTAGTCATCTTCCACAGCGTTGAGCTCTACGAACAGTAATGATAGCACCTACCTGCAAAGCAGCATGTATCTGCAGGAGCAGTAAGAGCAGCAGTGCAACTGACTGCCCTCCCACTGCATCTGAGGCTGCTCCACAGGAGGGGCTCAACCCCTGTTACCCGAAGCCCAGTTAAAAAACACACAGATGCAGGAGCACTGGGTCCACATTAGGGAAGTGAAGACTGTAGTTTACTTAACTGACATGGGGTTAGACTGACTTCTGAACATCTACGATTATACCTATAGACAAATGCTACTCCCAGCTTTAATCAGAACACACACACACACACACACACACACACACACACACACACACACCCCTTTCCAGTGAATATGGAAGACAGGGTTGTTCATGGTGTTGTAGATTTAGTTGAGAGCTGAGCCCTAACCAAACATGCATGCCTTCTGCTCTAAGGTTCAGGTGGCAATGCAGAAGGAGGGATAGGCATGATGCAGACTGAAGAGAAGGAGAAGAGCTGCGGCACACTACGTTCTGGGGACTGCACAGCTCCCCTACCATAACGCACAGAAGCTGCAGTGACCTGTACATGTCCTAGAGAACAGCCTTGTATGGGGAGCAGCGCCCATGGCTGTCTCCTGAACTAGTGTGTCCAGCTTTGTACCCACAGGTGAGCCCACTGATCACCAGTGGGTGGTTTCAAAACTACGGCCATATCAGCAGCCTTGGTGAAATCGAGTGGGTCATGAAGCAAGTTTTGGGTTTGGGAAAGGGGCTTTTATGGATGTTGGCACTGATGGAGGGGGATGAGAAGGGGTGGTGGTTGGAAGTGATGGATTAATGTACTAAGTGGCAAGGGAAAGCGCTCCAGCCCTACTGCAGGGTTTCTATTCCTAGGGGCTTAGCAATAGGTCATACTGGCAAGACTGTTGTCAAAGACTAACACAGCATAAGAGCTCGCATCACCCAGTGGTGTTGTCAAGAGTTTGTTGTGGATTGTAAACTCACTATGGCTGTGTTGCCGGTCCCAGCTAAAGCATCCTTGAACACAACACAAAACATTTGCTAATAAGCAAGCACGTCCCCCCTGCTCTATGTCTTTACTGGACGATACTTTCACCCTTATTTTAAAACGTGCTCATATCTTACATGTTGGATGGAGAAAAATCATAAATAATTTACAAAAATGCCATTAGAGTTAATATGAAAGTCAACAAGTTTTCAGAACACAAGCTCAATATACAAAAATCAATTGTGTGTGTTGGGGGAGCAGGTCTGAAAATGAAATCAGGAAAGCAAATATAATACTGTAACTTTAAAGGTAACAGAATGCGTATGGTGGACAGTGGAGGCCCAGGTCTCGCACACTGAAAGAACAGGGGGAGGAGGCACCGCAAGCCTTTAGGGTGGCCACATTCTCTTTAGTGACCTGTGGACGGAAAGCAAACCTCCCGTAGCTTCCATTAGTGTTTCCTTAGAATACTTGCTTACCTGGCATCAAAGTTCCCTTGGAAATGTTGCAGACCCAGAATAACCAAACATCCTAGGAAAATCGGACAAACTTGGATGGTCAGATTTCCAAAACGTTCCAGCTTCCCCAGCACCCTGCCGTGGACACGGCATTGTCACATGGTGCCAACAAGGTAAATGGAATAGATTTAGACCTCAAACTCGAAGTCTCACACTTGCATCGTTTCCCCCATAGGGTGCCATCCTCCACTGAGTTTTCATAAAAATTCATGAACACAGATATTGGTTTTCCCTCAATTCCAAAATTAGGAAATCAAGTATCAAGGTACCAGCGTTTGAAATTTGATGAGAGTTGATCTTGTTTCCAAAACCAGACTTGTCCACGTAACGGAAGGGACAAGTGTGGTCACCAGTTCCATAAGGCAGAGGACAAGGCAGTCACACCGGGTTTGTAGTAAGGTCTGAATCCCACACATGAGGTAACTCTGCCGATACTTCTGTCCTCACTGCTGACTGCACCTAGGGATACATTTCAACATGAGTTTGCACATCATAAACACTTCAACAATATCAAGTCTCAGAATAACCTTTAGGGAGAAGAACAGTCTCTTGGCAAACAGTGGTGTAATAGCCTGATGATATTTTTTTCTCAGATATCAAAGGCTACTTGTAACTAAAATGTTGAGCCAAATTCATGCCTTGGTGTTTTTAAATCATATTTACTGGCACCAACTCCTCCCAGATCAATTAAATAGAATTAAATCCCTACTTTAGGCCTTTCAGGAGAATTAACTCAAGCTGGATCACAGACTCAAGTGTAAGAACTGTTTAAAAAATCCTAGAAGAAATCGAGTTTTTTAATCACATGTGAGCATCTTCATGTTCTTTTTAATGAAAAAAATTAAATATTTATGTCATTAAATATACCCCATACCCTTTTCAAATTAATTACCTATTCTTTAATCATTCTTGTTACATATATATGATATATTTCTACATCTATCTATATCTATCTGTGTATCAATATCTATACCTCTATCTATATCTATATCTACATTGACATCAAAATCTACATATACACATACACATACATATATTGCTTAGGCAATTACTTCTTCGGCAGGACACTGAAGTATACCAAGATAAAGAAAAGCATCTTAAAATAGTTTAATTTTAAAAATTTGTTTCCAAAGGTACTTGCTTAGTTTGTTGTCTGTGTCTGTGATGAAACACCACAGACAAAGCAGCTGCAGAGGAAAGAGTTCATTTCCGGTTGGGAGTCAGGAAGGAATCTGAGGCAGCACCATGGTGTCAGGAACTGAAGCAGAGACCATGGAGAAAAGATGCCCACTGGCTGGCTTCCCATGGGTTGCTCAGCTCTCTTTCTTACCTAACCCAGGGCCACCTGGCCATGGTGGGCACCAGCCACAGTAGGCCCAGCTCTCCCACACAATCTGTAATCAAGAAAATGCCATTAATCTATCTGAAAGAGGCATTTTCTGAATGAGATTTCTGCTCCCAGATGGCTCTAGCGTCCATCGAGGTGACCAAAAGTAAGAACAGACACATAAAGGAAAAGGAAAGAAAAGACAGCTCAGAGGCTGCTGGGACCGCTGGAGGGGAACCACCTTCAGAGCGTTGGAAAGACCCATTTCTTGACAAAAACAAACAAAACCACAAATTTAACACTTGTAAGGTGTACATAGGCAAATTGTTCACATGAACATTTCTCCAAAATTGATACAGAAATTCCTTAAAAACACATAAAAGCATGTGTTCAACTCCAATGGAAAATCAAGCTGAAACACGGTGAGGTCACACTGCACACCCATTAGTGTGACTGTCATGGAGGAGAGGAAACTGACAATTTGCAAACATTGGCAAAGATGCGGAAACTTGACCCTTTGATCACAAAGATGGAAGAGATGTAAAGTGGTACAGGTGCCAGGGAAGGCAGCTCACAGTGCACACACTGAATTACCAAATAGCCAGGCTTCCTACGTCGTCCTCTCTGGAACAGGCCAAGTTTGTATCCTTACTAAACAGTCCAGGTCCTGCATATGACTTGTCACAGTCATGTTAGTCATGTGACAGTCTCTGAATACCCTGCCCACTCAAATGTCTATTTAATGGCAGATGTTGAAATTAGTGAAACTGATTTCCTAAATGCCAAGGCAGCTTATCCTAAATTCCATAAGATGACAAACTGTAATAAGAGACAATTTTATATAAACCAGATTCACAATATTTAAATGTGAACTGCTTTTTACTTCAATTTTTTTGTATTTCTAATTGCAAAGATAGATATGCATTATAAAGAGCAGTCATATTAGAATCATTGCTTTCTTCTACAAATACTAATAAAATTAATTTTCCTCATCATATCTATGCAAGATGCATATTATTCTTATCTTGAAAATGTTTAAATGATAATATATGCATGAAGCCTAAGATACAAGACAGTTTTACGATTAAAAACTTATGTTTAAAATGTCTTTCAGGGACAGAGAGATGGCTTTGTGAGTAGAAGAGATGTGTACACAAGGGTGACACAGTTCTGATCCGAGTAACCTCTGTGGGCAGAAAGCCACTTACTGTGAACACACACGCTCCACACTCACACCATGCTCACCGTAGCACGTGTGCACACACACTTCACACTCAGTGCCACATGAATGCCCATCTCACAGTATTAAAGGCAATAAAAAATTTAAATGTATTTTAATAAACCCCGATTCTGCCTAGAAAAATAATATCAAAGATTATTCATCTATGTATATTTATGGTAATGTGATTATGAATATGAAAGTTGCCTTCTCCCTTTTCCATTCTCAGTTCCCCTGAAGTAACCACCTTGAAGTATTCTGTGTCCTTTTAAAAATTTCTATTTCTGTTATTTCATCTTAACCGGCTGTTTTCCCTATGTGATGTCTTCTGCTAGTAGAGAGATGGGTCATATTTTATTCCCTCAAAGTTCCTTTTCACCAGTCTCTCAAAATGTAGATGCCATTTTCCTTTATCCATCCCTTAAACACTGTAGTCAGAATTAACAGCAGCTTAACTTACCATCATAAGGAGACCTGCTGGGTCTTGTGTTTTTGAAGAAGTTGATGCTGGAACTGAGCCCAGAGACAGGCTGTTTCTCTTCAGGCTATCAAACTTTGTGAGTGAAGAAAGCACAGGCAGATTATAGAGGGTGACCTGATTTTCCAAAAGACCATTAACTGAAGCAGTAATTACATGTAAAAAAAAATACATTTTTTAAAGAAAAGAAACACACCCAGCTTAGCATCCGATGGAAACTGTAGACATTGTTGCCTAGGCAAGTGAGCACACACAGTTCCTGTGTCAGGAATGGCAGCCTGCATGGGGTCCAAATGTTGTCAGGGGCGTATTTCAGAATAAAAAGGAGCTTTGCGTCAAATAGCTTGCTGTGTTAGAGCCACGGTGTCAGCATGTCGAGTAGAAAGAACCTGACGCCCCTGTTCCATCTCTGACAACTTTTTAATAATGGTTTATCGAGGATGCCATGCAGTGTGGTTTGGTCCTAAGCCTCTCCACCCAAATGCCTTCCGGACCCTCCTCCACCTTCCCGTGAACTCAGCTGTATGTTCTTCCCTCTTGCTCTCTTTGTATTCATCCAGTTTATGTCAGTCTGTGAGTCAGCCTTCGGCCGTATCGGTGTATCAGATAGTTCTCCGCTGGAGAAAACCGACTTCCTTCCTCGGCCGCAGCCAGTGGCTCCTTGACTGGCGGTGGACGTCCTCTTCTACTCCGACCCTGCGTCTGGCTTCTCTGAGAGTTCTCTGCGCATCCGCCTGTTACGTATCTAGATCACACTGTTCCCCTGAAGTCACCCCCACCTTTCACTCATACATTCCTTTCTCTGCACCCAGTCTGCAGGAAACTCCCCAAGTCTTGAGTTTAGTTTTGTATGAACATCGGATTTAGGGCTGAGCATTCTGAAGTCCATTTTCTTCACATACACCAGTTATGGAGTTTTGTGTTAATTGCATCTGTAATGAGCACTCGGTATCTTCACAGCTGGGTGATGGTGATAATTACCTTTCCCCCTCTAGGCCAGTGAACAGCGCCTTCCAACACTACTACAGCTTCCAAGTGACTATCAGCTGGATGTCCCCAGATTCTGATTCAAGTGTGCACTGTTTTCAGTGAAAAGGTCTTGCCATCAACTTTTAGGAGGGAAGCCAGTAACACCGGCAGCAGTCTGTAATGTTTGTGGGCTCTGTGGGAGCACACTGGATAACAGCTTAGTACGTCCCTGGATTGTGCTAAGAATTTTTTTTTTTTACTTGGTTGTGTGTGGTGGTGTCTTCTTGAGATGTTGCTCCATCTCCCAATTATAAGGTGAGTCCATTTAAACTTCTTTTATGTTTGTATGCATTTGAGGACACTTCTATACCAGTGGGTTTCCGCATAACAGCTTTTTAACTAATCATATAATAAGCACTCTGTGTTCTAAATCCTGGCCTGTTACAGCATGCAACTGTTCAAGTGGTAAACTCAGCTGCCAGGACCCTTTGACTTCAACCTCAGCCAGCCAGGCTGTTTTTGTTTCATTGGCTGGTTAGCTTTATTTTATCGGTTTAGTTTAGTTTTGTCACTTTTAAAGTGCAGTCTTGTTCTCTATCTGTACTTTTATAAGAGAATACTCAGATTTTTTTGCTATGGTGATTTGCTCCAGGTCTCATTAGAATTAGACTTAGTGAAGCCACCTGAACAGCTACATAGTGATCTGATGTCATCAGAGCTCCCAGCGTTCAGCCTGCTGGTCTCATCAGTGGCATCATTGTCTGGGTATTAATGTCCTCACTGTGCACTTCATTTTGCTATGGTATGAAAATTATCTATCGGTAGGTAGTTGAGTCACGTCCTGCACATGAAGCTGAGCAGGAGTTTAGCGTTTGCTGTGTTTCTTCTGGGAATCCACGGAAGCTATGTGTGTCTAGAACAATCGTTTTCTACCTAGCATTTTTCTGTAAATCTCCTTCTCCTTGGTGTAGTTTACAAATATTTATATACCAAATAGTAGTATTTGTGTAGGGATTATTCTTTCTTCAATGGTCATATTAGTTGTAGAACAGATTTCTTTGTACTCAAATTGTCCACTGAAGACACTAAGCCTCCTTTCTTTTTCCTTTCTTCTTTCTCCTCTTTTTTCTTCTTCCTCTTCTTCCTCCTCCCACTCCTCCTCCTCCCACTCCTCCTCCTCTCACCCCTCCTCCTCCCACTCCTCCTCCTCCTTTTCTTTCCTTCCTTTTCCTTCCTTTTGCTTCTTACTCCACTCTCTCTCCCTCCCTCCATCCCTCCCTCCCCCTTCCTCCCTCCTCTTCCTTCCATCCTTGTGGATATGACCAGGTGCCTTCAGTACATCTTTCTTCCCATACTCTGTCATTTCTCTGGAACAGTCATTTCATTTAGTCCTGTGGGAAGAAACCCTCCTGGAGAAATTGCCTCTACCAGATTGATCTGCAGGCAAGTCTATGGGGACATTTTCTTAATTGGCAATTGATGTGGAAGAGTCCAGTTCACTGTGGGTGGTGCCAGCCCTGCCCAGGTGATTCTGGATTGTGTGGAAAGTCAGGCTGAACCAACGGCAGAGAGCAGACTGCTAACCTGTGTTCAATCATGGTCTCTGCTCCAATTACCGCCTCCACACCCCTGCCCTGACTTCCTTTCCTGATGGACTGACTGACTGTGAGTGGTAAGAAGAAATAAACCCTTTCCTTCCCATAGCTTTTGATCACAGTGTCATCACAGCGATAGGAAGCGAGCTAGGACACCTAGTTCAAAAAAGAAAGACTGCAAAATTTGCTGTGGGTATCTTTGGATGCTGTTCCAACCTCATAAAAATTCTACTCCTATATTATTGATAAGGATATCTCTCTCCCCCCACCTCCCTCTCCATTGATGAGTGAATGTTGCTTAGCTGACACACAGTTTTTTGTTTCAGATTTTTTTTAGCTTTTTCTTCTTCTAATTTTTGAATACTTCCTAAATTAGCATGCATCAGAAGTGAAATTAGAAAACAAACCATATTCTTTTTGCTTTTTCTGTGTCTTGCCCACATTTTGTAATTGACCAATTTCCTTTTCTTCTGGTTCCTTGAATTTCTTTTCCACTATAAGAAACACAAGAAACTTTCATTATTTACCCTCCTTTTCTCTTGTACCAAGCTAGCATACTCTAAATGACTATTTCCAAGTTGTTATTGATGCTTAACAATATTTTCAGAAAATGGCTTCATATGAATTCGTGAAATAACTGCCATTGTTTTCTCTTACCTAATCAGAGCATGTATATTTAGGTATTTTCTAATATTTTGCGATTACAAATGATGCCAACATCAATAGCTGTGGCAGTAATGAATTTTCATTGTTGGAATCATACCCGAGGGTAAATTCCTACGGATGGGGTTGCAAGATAAATGTGTAGGCACTTTTGGCAGACATTGCCCAGTTGTGTGGTAGAGAGAGGTCAAGTGAATTTGGTTATGGATAGTAGCTATAGTTTTAGAATACTCACAAAAAGAGGTTTGGAAAGTTTCAGAGTTTTTTTTTTAGTCACGGCTGGGTCACCTTTCCTTGGATGAAGATGTAAAGGTAACTTCCTTATACACAGTTACCTAGTATCTCCATGGTTACACTTCTGTAGCAGCGTGCTCAGCCTGCCTCTTGGAGACAAGCTATGCCTGTTCTTCCTCCCTCCAGTCTGATGCTCTATGCTCTTGGTCCTTTGTACCCATCAATCCGATCTTCCTGAGAATAGCCCCATGTATTTGCCAAGATTTTAAACCAGCTTCATCATCCATTCATCTATTTTTAAATACTTTAAATATCAATCTGAAATTTATAGAAATTTCTTTAGTATTTTCCCAATGGATGGCTTTTACTTCCCATAACAATACGATTCCCACGCGTTCTGCTGACAAGTTCTTTTATGTATTTATTTTTGAAAATTTAACACATGTGTACATGTACCTTGCTCATATTCCCAAACTGTTCTTTATACTTATTCTTTAAGAGTTCCACACACGTGTACAGTGTGTGTTGATCACATGCATCCCCCGAAGTCCTCCTCTGACTCCCTTGTGGCCTTCAGTACATCTCTCTCACAACCTCAGCTTTCTGAAAGTTACCCGCTGACTCCAGCTCGTGCTCTCCATACATGTCTGAATGAGGGACACCATCAACTCACCAGTGATCAGATCCCCAAAGAAAAATGGCTGTCCTCCTCTCAGCAGCCGTGCAATGCCAGTGACCGAAGTGAATTTTAGTTTGATCGATGACAGCAGAAGGATGTCCTTTGTCGTGCCAACTTACTACGGGTTTGATGTGTGATGGGGGGACAAGGTAAGTGTCCCTCCCTATTGCATCTCTTGTCACAGGACATATTGTTTAAAAAAAATCAGCTAATGTTTATTTTGGGTTTCCAAAAGAGTGGTTATCGAAAATGCTTAAATGACCTGTTTGCAAAGGGAAATAACAGGACGGCAAGTTCATATGAAGCAGACTCCTCGGAAACTAGACGGGCTATGCAGTGCCGTCTAAATGGGAGGAAGCAGTATTTTTCTAGCTGGGATGATCAAGAGCTGTCATGGAAGAGCGAACACTTGACGAGAGTTTTGGACAGTGAAGAGGGTTTCAGCACACAGGAGAAAATGGCTCACAGTAAATAGAGCATCATGATTCTCTCTGTACCAGGATGTGGAGGATCTGACCTGACACGTTCTGACTGTCGTTTTTTAAAGGGGATACCTCAGCTTTGCATAATGCCTTTTTAAGTTTGCAAATGCCTTCTCGCTCTGTCGCACATAAAATAATACGTATTGCTTGGTATAGCTGCACTATACTATTCTTAGCATTCCCTGTGATTTACAGGCTGAGACAGGAAGTTTGAAACTCTGAGCTCAGTAGGTTGAAAATTCAGATCCTGACTCAGAAAAAGAAGTATAAAATATTAAGCTGGGCTTCATAAATAATCTTGATTCAAAAAAATACTCTCCCAACCAAAGAAACATACACATTAAAATAATTATCATTGAAAAGTTTGTTTTCTCATCCATTTATGTGTGTTGCTTGTATGTATGTGTGTACAAATTCATATGCATGTACATGCTTATGCGTGTGGAGTCCAGAGTCTCAGTTATGTTTACTGCAGCTGAACTCCCCTGTTTGGCTGATCTGACCAGCTGGCTTGTTCTGGGTATTTCCTTGCTGCCAAGTTCTGAGGGGATTTGAAGTCTGGTTCCTTTACTGGGCAGACAAATACTTGATGCACTGAGCTGTAAGCTTAACTCCTGAAATTCTGAGGATAAATTTAAGTATGTTCAATACCCTATATCTGTCCCTTAAAAAATCCTACGGGAACTCGATTTGTCTTGAAAAAACTGTTAATTTGAGTTGTTTAGATATTAACTAACTTAATTTTTCCCCTCTGGTCTTTCAGCAATCTAAGTAAAAGTAGGTGCTAGGAAGTAGAGTCACACTGGCTTCTAGTAAGTCTTCTAGACTTTTCCACATGTAAAATCAAAACAATACTTATAGAAAGGATGTTGATCAAGCTGATTGAGTCGAACTAGCATGGTAATCATAGCCCACATCACAGTTAATAGCAAGAATAATAATGGAACCACGAGGGATTTAAAATGGTTCTTGATATTTGTGCATTTCCTCTTCTTTCTCCATTTTCTTTCTTTTCTTTTTGTTCTTTTCTTTTCTTTTTGCTGCTGGTTCTGAGATTAGTCTGAAGGCCTTGGGCATGTGAGGCAAACCTTTGCCATTATAAGAAATAATTTCAGACAACAAGCCCATTCCTAACATAAGGTTAGAAAATAGAAGCTTCTCAGTTTTCAGGATGGCCCATTTGGGTTTGTTTTGTTTTGTTTTTGTTTTAATACAGCCAGTACGGGCACTAAGATCATGTTCGGAAAGTCTTCTCTTGTGCCAACAAGTTCAAGGCCATGCCCCACTTTTTTTTTGTATCAGGTTCAATGTATCTGGCTTCATGTTGAAGTCTGACCTGCTTTGAGTTGAGTTTTGTATGGGGTGACAAGTATGGCCATATTTGCACTCTTCCTGTGGACATCCAGTTTGACCAGCACCACATTGAAGATGCTATCCTTCTTCTAGTGCTTCTTTCCCTCACAGATTGGCTCTACAAAAGCTACGTCATGAGAATTACACTTTAGTATTTCTCAGAGGGATAATGTATGGAAGAGCATTGGCACTGCTGCCATTGACATGTTGACAGTGTCTCTTGGCAAATTCGTCCTTCTTGGGATTGATAGCACAGGTGAGTGGCATTAGCATTGTCAAGTCACACACACACACACACACACACACACACACACACACACACACAGAGTGTGGCTACTGTATTAGTTGGCCTTAAAAGCCCACCACAAGTTATTCTAATCAATTAGTGTGCTTTCAACTGTGCATAAAAAGAAACCCTGATTAGATTGTCCTTAAAGCACCACATTTTTTTTCCTGTTGCCCACTTGGCAAATGTTGACCACCTGTCATGCATCAGTCCATGCATGTGCCCCACGTCTGGAGATACAGCTGGGTCTTGCTTTCAGAAAGCTTGAACTTTGGTGAAGAGAGACAATAAGCAAGTAAGATAAGTGAATACAATATTTACTTGGTATTGGGAAGTCCATCTCATGGCAGTGCCCCAGTGTCGGCTAGCTGAGGAGTCAGGAGTGGCTGCTGTGCTGTGTGGTCACTCACTCCGTGGTGGAGGAGAAACATCATCAAAGTCCCTGACACTGCTCAGCCTCCTCTTCCCTTACTCACTCGGAACCTCGGGTTCCTCAGCTGCTCTTTCCAAAGTTACTCACAACTGCAGCGCCTGTGTCATGTTTGAACAATGTCATTGTCGTCGTTTGCTCAAGAAATGATGGAGGACAGAATGGATGACCTGAGTCCACAGCAACGTGATGGTCTCACAGAGGTGTGCTGTGAGAAACACGCTCACGGTCAGTGTGCTTGGGCCATGCTCTGCTGGGCACGTGGAAGGATTCCGTACTGTCTTGTGAGTGGTCTGCAGGTATGACACACTGATTTTATTTATATTTCAGTAGGTGTCTATTTAAAAAATATAATCTCTATGTTGGGAGTCCTTAGAGTAGAAAAAAATAAGATTCAAATGTTTTATTGGCTTTTGTTGTTTGTGATAAACAAGGAACAAATATCTCTTTTGAGAAGCTTGTTTGTGTCTTATTTTATTACTACCCTTCCAGATAATTTTTTTTCCTTCCAATTGCAATTAATTTGAAAGCAATCTAGGCATAAATTTACTAGAAGGGGAAGTCATAGATTCGACTAATTTTGTAATACATTTCAAATATTAGAGTTATGTGGAAAATTCATTCTGAGAAGGAAGACATTTAATTTCTCACATGTGGTTGAAAAGGCAAACTAATTAAATCCGGTTTGATAAGCTTGAAATATAGCTGTTTTACAGCAACGGTGAGTTTTCTGTATTTGTTGCTGAAAGCACACCGTTAGTTTAGTTTGTTGTTTATGGACCGCTGTTGAAATAGTCGGTATCATCCCTCACCTTGCTTGAGCTCTGCATCTGTACCTGTCACAGTTACATTCTAGGATAGGAAGTTGTCACATGGCAATCAGCGTTCTTAAGCATGACTGCACTGGCTCATGGCAATAATGCCATAATGCTAAATGAAGCAACCTGGAAGGTTGTTGAAGAGCCACATAATTTCCCGCTCTTCGACGAAGGATGCCTATGGTGAAGATGCTATTTAGTGTGTCTTTCTGGGTTTTCAGTTTTTAGAAATTGTTGGCTGCCTTTGGACTGAGTAATATGCACATTTAAGCTTTGAGAAAATAAATAAAGCAATAGGATGTTTCTGAGTTTCACTTGGCCATTCCATGCCTTCTGAGTGCTGTGTTGGGGTAGAGACAACTGGAAACTCTTAGAGTCCCGAGTGTCTACACTATGAAGGTGTTTCCTTCCAAAACTCAATGGGCAGGGTTGGAGAGATGGCAGCTGTCAAGTGCCCAGGACACATTCTTGCACCAAGGCCAGAGTTTGGATTCCCAGAACTCGACAGAGAAAGTTGGGTGTGGTGAAGCATCTGTGGTCTCAGCAATGGGAAGACAAACAGCAATGGGGGAACAAAACACGATCGCTCGAGCTCGGTGGGCAACTAGTCTTGATAAATTGGTGAGCTCCGGTTCAATAAGAGACCCTGTCTCAATAAGTAAGTAAGTAAATAAGTAAGTAAATAAATAAATAAATAAATAAATAAATAAATAAATAAATAAATAAATAAACAAATAAATAATAAGCAAGCCAGGGGGTAATAGAGAAAAAGACTTGAACTCAACTTGTGGGCTACATGCATTCCCCCTACACACACATGAACACATATATGCGTTACACACATACACACACAGACAGATTCACAACTAAGACAAGCATTACTTGTGATAAAAGCATTTAAGGCTAGTAGATTAAAGGTTTTTTTTTCACCAAGCGTTCCCTCACATATGACCGAGAAAACAATAGTTCAGAAGTTCTGTATCCAAGTGCTGAGTTCTATCAACGAGACATATACACCAAAACCAATACTACCTTCTACTTATTGTTTGGATGGCCCCTTTTCAGAAACTACATTATTATCTGTGCCGGTGATGAAACAGCCTCATTACTTTAATGTTACAGCTTCTGTTGCCCTGCAAGGTGTTTCAAATGTGATTACCACATCATTGTCAGACATGGCTACAGGCAGCATCCAGCCATTGGGAAGATATGCAGAGGAGGTTAACAGCCCACAGAATTAAGTTTGCTAGCTTGATTAATTATCCTTAAGTAATGACTTATCTCTGTATGATCATATTGGAAGTGATAGGAAAAAGACTCTCAAGTAGTCAAGCATTGCATCGTGATTTCATTTTGAATCAATGATGCCTCAAATGTTTGCATTATCTGAAAAATTAAATACATGTAACTGTTCTTAAAAGCATACATTACACCGCTGAGGAGGATTGGGTTTGGTATTTGAATAAACACTGAGTTGCTCTGAGCAAAGGGAGAATCTGCTCACCTCTTGCTTGATGCCCTACTAAACATTCCGATGGCATCTGTAGGCACTAGAATTTATTCAGTCATTTTCATACTTGTTTGTATTTGTGACATGGTGTTTAGAAAAAAACACTACAACAGTGCACTTCTCACTTTGGTTTTAAAAAGACAGTGTGCCAACATGAAGAATTGAGCTTACTACCAATTCTCACTCCCTGCCTCCTCTCCAACGTAGTCCCAGGGTAGTAGCTCCCATTGGTCCCTCTTGCATTACCCCAATTTCTGCTTGATTTCCCCCCATGGCCTTATTACTTCCCAACAGTTAGCTATTTTCTTCAGTTTAGCATTTATTCTCTCTGTGTGTTGGAATATAAAGTCCACATGGCTATGAGTTTTGTCCACCCCCCCCCCCTTCATTAGAGAGGTTTATGGCAGGCACAAGTGACACATTCTAGGAATAACAAAGGTTTATTGACTAATCAACTTGTTTGATTGTACCCTTTAGTTCCGAGCAGAACTTGCAGACTCTGACCTGTGGCACTTTGCTTCTTAAACACTTTAACAGTTTTAGGCTCTGATTTGGTGCTTGTCTTCCATCCTATTGGAAAGACCCATTGTTAACTTTACTATTTATGCACACAGGTTTTCCTGGGCTTCAGCTGTAGAGTCCCGGGTTTCCCTCCCACACTTAGCTGTGCGTGCATCCTAACAGCTTCTCACAAACTCAAGTGACAACCAAAATTATCTGACATTTTTAATTCTTTAGTTTTATTTTTTTAAGAATTGAAATATTTCTTGAAACTTTGACAGACGTACACAATGCATTTCCACCACATCCTCCATATCCAGCCCTCTCCCTCCTCTTGGAACCCTTCCCAATGTCCCTCGCTCAAATTTACATCCTCTCCCTTTTTATTTAACACACCGAGTCAAAAGTTAGTGCTGCCTAAATGTGCACTCATCTGACGTCATCATCTGAAGATCACAATCTTTATAGCGTTCGTGATCAAAACATTTTGATATTTTTAAATAACGGTCATTTTGTAGGATTGAGCAGGCATCAGGAACATCACTGTGCTCTATCGCAATGAATGTAGATGTGTGAGCAAATTCCAGTGTCCAGTAAATGTCCTCTTTCCAAGTTTTGCACATTGGTTTCTGCCTCTACTTTATAACTGCTGTACATGCAGGAAAAAAAAGACATTTGCATGTAATATATGGTAGCTGATTTTGCATAAAACTTAAAACTTAATGTGTATCTGAGATTGGAATAAAATAAATTTAATTCTGTCTATGGCTGTAAAATTCATAATCCTTGATCTTACCATGAAAGGTATGTAGAAAAATTATCTATTCGGGACCATTCCCATGTGGATTCATTTAGTGCGACTTTGCTAGCAAGAACCTGTAAAAATGCTAATCAACCACATTCCTCACCAGTTAGGCCTAACTATTTGTTTCTCTCTTTGAGATAACTCTGAGGAGGCGACATAGAGTCACCATGGGTAATGAATGATGCATGTTTGAAATAGTGACCTTAAAACAGCCCATTTCTCTTAAAGAAATCAATTTATGCATGGCTGCTTCTGCTCACATTCCTCCAGCAATTATGGATCATGTCTTTCCTATATAAATGATAGAAAATCTATTTTAATCAACATTGAATTCCACGAGACTGTAATATCCTTAGTCCCCATTAACAATGGATATTGCATCAAGAAAATAAAGATTAATGGGAAACACACAAAAAAATGTACGGAAAATGCAGTTTTGTTTGAAAGCTAAAGGTTTTGGCAAAATACAGGAAATGTCAGCAGTGTTCAGAGAGCGTGATGCGGCTCAAACTAATGGCAGATTTGCTCATCGAAATACAGTTACCACCGCTGCTATTGTAAATCAGAAGACTCTAATACTCCTGCGATCCTGAGTGATTATTCCAGGACAGGTCATTATCGATGTAGCATGTTTCAGTTTCCTCCTTTAAATACTTCCTTGTGATCTTAATCTTTTGGAATTACAATTTGATACACTATTATTAATTTTTTTTTGTGCTTAGCCTGAGTAATTTAGTTGGTTCCTAACATATTAGCACCAGGTAAAATGTAGACAACTGTATGCTCACACCACTGATCTGCTATTCTTCGCCAGAAGAAAATTACACCTGAAACACAGTCGCCTTGAATGAACCAGCTGGTGACTTCCTGTTGCCTCATTGCGAAGATTTGCGATAGGGATCCAGCCGTGCCACCAGGGTCAGGGCTCTCCATGTGGTTTTCCTCACAAGCCCAAGTACACACTGAGCACTACAGTCTTGTCCTGTTTCTCCACATCTGCTCTCCGGTTTTCTGTAACTAGTGTTTTGTACACCCTTAGATATTCCGTCGTCCCTCTCACCACCCCCTCTACACCCTTCAGTTCACGACCTGGCTTTCTGTACACACTAGGAGGAAGTGACCGGACAGGAAGCAGCCTTTTTCTGTTCCACATTGAGTCTGCAGCTCCAGGACAGTTCCATTTCAGCATTTGCTAACTGAGACCCAAGGGAGTGCGTATTGCGCTTGAGCATTTCTGTACAGACTGGTCACTAAGTGAATCTTAACAAGTTAGTTTAGTTACAGAAAATCAATAAGTATGGCACAGCAAAGTTCACTATTCGTGTATATTAGAAAAAGATGTAGCAGGTCAAAAAGCAGAAGCGAGCTCTCCACATCATTTCACAGCCCTGTCAGACAGAGCGCCTCTTCTTTGGCTCACAGCCCTGCCTCTGCCACCACCCTGGGCAAATACTGGCTGTTCCTTTGGTGTCTTCCCAGCGCATCCCTCTCATGTTGGCACCTCCCCACCTCTCCATCGTTCACACATTCTCTCTCTAAAATGTAATCCCTCTGCTAGCTAGTCTCCACTCTTACCCTGATTTTCTGTCAAGACATTGAAATATAGAATAAGAGAGAGAAGAGTCCGTTGCTTCTGACCATGTGCAGAACACCCTTCATTCTTACCAGCTCTCTCAGAAAGACTCTTCACGATAGACTGCCATCCTGTGCTTTGAGCCTTCTTTACTTTGACTTCTGTGACATCATCAATCTTCTGCTTCTCCCCAATGACATCATCAATCTGCTTCTTCCCCATGACATCATCAATCTGCTGCTTCCACCATGACATCATCAGTCTGCTGCTTCCCTCCCATGACATTATCAAGCTGTTGCTTCCCTCCCATGACATCATCAATCTGCTGCTTCCCCATGACATCATCAAGCTGTTCCTTCTTTCCTATGCTTTTGTTTTTTCAGGCCACTCACTCCTATCTTTCTTCATCTTTGGAGTTTTGTTTGTATTTTTCTCTGTCTCCTGATGGGAGTTTCTCCAGTGACATGGATTAAAATCGAATTTCTTCCTTTTTAATATCTCCCCCGTTCCACTTTAATGTCCCTCTGCTCTTTGGCACATGACATACTGTTCTGTTCATATAGTCGCTAAAAATAGAAAACTGAAAATAATGTTCTACATGGTATTTCCTTATATAGACATGGATATGGTTTTCATCAGTGTTTTGGACATCACTTTTCAATATTGATCTCTCTCTCTCTCTCCAAATATATATATATATATATATATATATATATATATATATATATATATATATATATATATATATATATATATATATATCCCAGTATTCAAGTGACTCAGAGCCATTTAGAATTCCAGTCCCAAGATTTACAATGCCCTCTTCTGGTCTCTGTGGGAACTGCACATATGTGCTGTACAAACATGCATGCAAACAAAACACACTTAAGTAGAAATAGCTTCTATCATGTAAATATGTATATATATATTCATTTCCTTTCATTCGTCTTTATCTTAACATAGAAGGGTGGGTAGATCTGGCTACTGATTGTAAACGCCACATGTCACTGTTTTGTGCTCTGTCTCCGTGCCGGCCACACTGGTCTTCACACTCCCAAAGTGAATTCACATCCTTCAGTATGTCTTCTATGGGATGCTTCCATTGCCACGATTTTCTCTGATCATCTTAATCAGTGCTTTGAATGTCACTTTTCTATACTGGCTTTTTGAAAGTCAAAATTTAATTGCATTTCTCTCATTATTTGTCTCTTGTGACAAGTCAGGTGGGTTGTGACATACATCAGCTTTCTCTTCTTGTTTAATCTGTGGGGTCCAGGAGGGAGGACACGGAGCATGCTTGTTCAGTGACCTTGTTGTTCATGCTTGTTCAGTGCTATATATGACCCTCTAGGGCCATCTAACAAACAAGGAAATGAACAACAAATGTGCATTTTTGAATAAATATGTATTATGAATCATATAACTTTAGTTACATCTGAACTTAGACTGTCAGGCTATTCCATCAAATGCTACAGTAAACACATTAGCATCTAGGGTGGATTTGTCCCAAACTATTACTATTTCTTCCCCTTGCCCTCTGCCATTTTCAAGACAGTGGTATATATAGTGACAATAATTTGGAGTAACTTGACATGATTTTCACTTTTCTGGTTGAGACCTGTCTATCTCCAGCCAAGTTACTAAACGTCTCTGGGCGTATCTTTAAAATAAATAATGGTATTTGCTGTTCGACAGTGGTCAGCATTACACTGAGTAACACAGTGTCTGAGGAACACAGCATCGCATGGGTGTGAGCTTGCAATCCTGACTACTGGAAGTACTCTCTGTGGTACAACTTTCTACCCTCTTCACCCACAATCACAGGGACCCATACTTTTGAGCTGGAGTGTCACCTGCAGAGAAAATAAATCAGAGGATGAGTCTGTTGTCTTTACCCAGGGAGCTCAATCAAAGGCTAAGCTCAGAGGTTTCTGTCACTGGCCTCTGGTCACTTCTGCAGTGACCGTGCACATTTGCATTTTGATCAAACCTACTGACCAAAGCTGGTGTCCCATCAGCTCCACTGTGATGACCGCTGTCTGCACACCACCCAGTTCGGAATGCGGTATTTTCAGCTCCAAACTCCAAAGTTTTTAAAAGCCATCAGTGATAAATGAGACTGGTTTTTTCTCAAAGGGCACGTTTATTTTCTTCTGAATTGTAGGATTATTCAAGATGCTTTATGAAATAAACTTAGTGCTGAAATTAGAAGATATAAGAGCAGCCCCTTTCCCTAAGGAACCGTGCATCAGACCATACCATAAGCGGCACATAAATCTCAGCTCTTACACCTGTGCATATTCTTGTATTTGGCAAGGAGCTCTATATACTAATGTGACGTGATATTATAAATGTAGATGCACTTCAGAAATAATGTGTTTTCAGGAAGAAAATCCACTATTATTCATTGTCTTGACATCTTGGCTTATATTTTATTAAGAACATTCTTTAAACGAGGCCTTTCTATATGAAGCAGCAGCCATAAGATGTGGAAGTTATCAGGAATAAAACAGTCGAAAAGTATTGTAAACAGAAGGTTTTTAAATAACATTTTTAAAAATTCAAGAAAGTTTTAAACATCTCTTGATAAGTCTTCCCCCATATACAACCTTACTTTAAAAGTGATTGATATTACGCACTTCAAATCCAATGGCTTCTTATGTAAGACTAATTTAGTCATCTCTTTTACAACACAAATGTGAGAAATAAAAACTGACTATTCAGTTATAAAGATGCTCAGGGAATATACACCTTAAAATCCGTATGAAATATTTCCTAGCTACACAGGGTAAAAGTACATGATGGGCTTCCAGGTTTTAAAATAAATAATTTTTGCGTGTACTGTGAAATACTTCAACAGTGGTTAAATTATTTAAATGTATAACAGTTACTTTGAAGAATTTAAATTCAGTTGCTAAAACACTGAGGATGAAATTTATACCCTGCCAACTTATCATGTAAACATATTTTTCTCTAGAACTGTGGAAATCCTCTTCTGAGTTTCACATTTATAACAGAGATAGTTCAGAGACTCACTGTCTTTGACTCTTGAAATGCCAGAAAAAAAAAAAAAAAAAACAAAAACAAAAACAAAAACCAAAAACAAAAACAGAAAAACCACAGTTGAGCTGTGAGAATCTAAGATAGATTTTGACTTCTTAGTGCTGAACTTAAGACGTGGTTTTTGTTGGGTAAATTAGAAGAGTTGACAAATTAATCTGGAAAGAAAGCCACTGCCTTCTGACGTTTTATATCATGCCCACTTTGGAGGGACTCAGAAGCCACTGTGGAAACGCTCACCTTGACAAGGCTCAGAAACCATTGCGGAGAGGGACCAGAGCAATGGCAAGAGCCAGAGGCCAGAGACAACTGGACTCACCAGTGTCTTCTCCACATGACTGGCCTCCGTCATCCAGGCATTTACAAATGTTGTGGTCGCCAGCATAAAACTGCACCAGATCAAGCTAGTCAACAGTCCTGCAGGGATGAGGATATGGTTCCACAGCTGCCACTGCTCAGGAAGGAGTTATTGACACTTGATGGCCCTCTAAAAATTTCACCATGCTTTAGAGGATAGCCCTACACACACAGGTGCATGGCTTGCACAAATTAGACTCAGTGGGCTATGGAATCCAAGTGAGGATATGAAATTATGAGGGTAAGGGGTGAGTTTGTAATGAATTTTGTGGGGGATAGAAAGCAAAAATGATCAAAATACATTTTATGCATATATGAAGGTCTCAAAATATTAAAATATTTTATGTCTCCCTCTTCAAGTTCCAACAAGCAAAAACCCCCTTCTTCAGAATCACCCTAATCAAGAGTATCTCAAAATGTTTTGGTCACTTTTTAGACAGTACTAATGCCAGCAGATCATCCTTAAAAATACTAAATTAGGCTGACAACCTAATGGACAGTATTAAGTTGATCTTTGAACACAAATCTCATGAAGAGCTCATCAGCTATTTTCACTCATGATTCTCTCCCCGATGTGATTTTTGAGTCATCTTTCTAAGGATCAGAGGAATAACATCAGACTTAGATGTTCTTAGGCTTTGGGTTGCTTACATTGTGTAGTGTGACCTCCATGTTCCTTGGTTTCAATTGATATTGAAGTGTGAAAGTTGTCAGAACAAATGATATTTTTATTGAAATCCTGCCTCACTCATCTAGTAATCTGATCATGTCCTCTATTACTCTACCCAGGGAAAAGTTAAATTCTACATTGTGAAACTGAATTATAGCTCTGGATTAACAAAGAATTCACAATATTTTCACTTGTGGAGAAACATCTATAAGCAGATTTCCTAGGAGTATGTTATAGAAAATGACAAGGTTCAAACAATGCAGGTGAAGTTTTGGATCATTGATAAATCATAAATGTTCACTAGCAATGAAGTATCAGAAGAAAATCTCAGAAAGGGAGAATTTTACATGTAAAATTTAAAAGATGTAATATAGCTGTTTCAGTGAATCGAAGTCATCAAAGAAGAGGCTCTAGGCAGGGAGTGTGGTGTTTATTCCTTTGCTCATGCAGCGTGTCTGCTCCACATCAGTGCTTGTTCAGAATCCCTCATGATTTTTATGAGGTTTTTCCATTAAAATCAATGCAAAAGAAATTTGTATTCTTATCCCTCATAAGAGACATCACAATAGAGAAAACAGAAAATTGTTGTGAGGATAGAATGGTTCTGTGTTCATTTACACACAAAGTTACACAACACCTATAGAGTCTACTGGAAAGTAATGTTCCACATACACGGTTAGAACAAGAGGAGATTAAATGAAATCTAAAGAAAGTTTCAAGTACAAATACTTCTCTTGTTGACATCCATAGATTTTATATGCTAAAAGCTTTGTTGTTGGTCAATGAGCTTGGGAGAGATGACTGGATCAGGTGGATACTAGCTTTATCATTGATCAGTTCAAATTGGGAGTGCAGACAACTGTTGATCTGATTTTAAAATAATGTCTCTGATCACATTTCAATTCTCTGCTTCTTGACTTTGTGAAGAGGGGCAGTATGATCTCCTCTCTTACTCATTTTCAGTAACCATGGAAACAGTAACTGTGGACAGCCACCTCTTGAACTTGATGTTTATCCAACAACTGTTGACTGGTATGGAGCCTGTTGCTTATCTGAAATATTCTTTCACATTCACAGGAAATCAAGACCCTGGGGTGGAAGGGATAAAGGCCTGTTTGTAGGAGGGGGACTTGTTAACTGCAGTACAATGTGATGCAGAGTTGACTCTGCTGTATGTACAGGAAAGTTCTGCCAAGGACAGAAAACACTGAGGCATTGCCCCTTTGGACCCGAATGAGAGATGGGAAACACAGGAACCCCACATCTAGACTAATTACTCCCTTACCTCATTCACTCATAGTTTCTATGGATCTTTACTAAGTGCTGGGTAGGGTGATGGTTACATTGGTGATGGGTGGTGTTGGATACCAAAGACTGAGCCTTGAACTCACTCTCCTAATGCTTAGGCCACAATGTTCTTCCAAGGGCCATACTATGCATTGCTCATCAGCTTAAAGAGTTTGTCATCATCATCATCATCATCATCATCATCATCATCATCATCATCATCATCATCATTATTACACTCAAGATTTTATTCCCTTTAAAGTCCACTCTTATGCTGTTCCACATCTTATACCTCCTCCCTGTTTCCCCTATCTTCATGAGGAGGATGTCCTTACCCCACCCTCCCTGCCAAACCTCTAAACTTTCTGGGGCCTCCAGTTTCTTGATGAATAGGTACATCTTCTCTGACTGAACCCAGACCTGGTAGTTCTCTGCTGTATATGTGTTGGGGCCTCATATCACCTGGTGTGTGATGCCTGGTTGGTGATTCAGTGTTTGAGAGATTGCAGGGGTTCAGGTTAATTGAAACTACTGGTTCTCTTACAGGGTTGTCTTTGTCCTTGACGTCCTCCAGTTTTTCCCTAATTCAACCACAAGGGTCCCCAGCTTCTGTTGATTGGTTGGGTGCAAATATATACATCTGACCCTTTCAGCTGCTTATTGGGTCTTTCAGAGGGCAATAATGATAGGTCCCTTTTGTAGCCTTAGTAATAATGTCAGGCCTTGGGGCCTTCCCTGAGCTGGATCCCATTTTGGGCCTATCCCTGGACCTTCTTTTCTATACTTCATTTCCATCTTTGACGTTCTTTCAGACAGGAACAATTATGGGTCAGAATTTTGACTGTGGGATAGCTACCCCATTACTTACTTGATTCCCTGTCTTTCATCTGCATGTGGGCTCTACAAATTCCCTTTCCTGACTATAGGGCATTTTATCTAGGGTCCTCTCCCTTTGAGTCCTGAGGGTGTCTCACCTCCCACATCTCTGGTGCATTCTGGAGAGTCTGTGCTGTCTGTATGTAAAAAATGAAAATAGACCAATATTTGTCACCTTGCACAAAGTTCAAGTCCAAGTGGATCAATGACCTAAACATAAAACCAGATACACTGAATCTAATAGAAAAGAAAGTGGGAAAGAGCCTTGAACCCATTGGCACAGTAGGACATTTCCTAAACAACTTTAATGGCTCATGTTCTAACATAAAGAATTTATAAATGGTACCTAATGAAACTGGAAAGCTTCTGTAAGGCAAAGGACATAGTCAATAGGACAGATCAGCAACCTACAGAGTGGGGGAAAATCTTTACTAACCCCACATCTGACAGAGGGCTAGAATATATTAGAAGCTAACCACCAAAAGACCAAACATCCCAATCAAAAAATGGGGTATAGAGCTAAACTGAGAATTCACAACAGAGGACTCTCAAATGGCTGAGAATCACCTAAATAAATGTTCAAAGTCCTTAATTATCAGAGAAATGCAAATCAAAACAACCCCGAGGTTCCAACTTACACCAATCAGAATGGCTAATATTAAAACCTTAGGTGACAACACATTTTGTTGAGGATGTGGGGAAAGAGGAACACTCCTCCATTGTTGGTGGGATTGCAAACTGGGACAACCACTCTGGAAATCAATTTAGAGGTTCCTCAGAAAATTGAAAATAGATCTACCTAAGGACCCAGCAATACCCCTCTTGAGTATACACCGAAAAGATGCCCCACCATGCCACAGGTGAGCATGTTCCACTATGTTTATTATGGCCTTATTTTTGGTTAGCTAGAAGCTCAACCGGCCCAGATGTCCATCAACCAAAGAGTGGATACAGAAAATGTGGTTTATTTACACAATGAAGTACTATTGCATTATTAAGAAAAAGGGCATCCTGAGTTCTGAAGGCAAATGGATAGAACTAGAAAATATGAATGAGGTAACTTAAACTCCAAAGGACATTCATGGTATGTACTCACTAATGTGTGTCTATTAGCCCCCCCCCCAAAGTAAAGATACCCAAGATACAGTCCACAGAACTCAAAAAGGTCAACAAGCTGAAGGGCCCACGTGAGAACACTTCAGTCCCACTTGGGAGGGAGAAGAAAGCAACCACAAGGGCGGAGAGGAGGAGGAACCTGAGAAGGAAAGAGGATGAGGGGGTAAGAGGGGAACATGATCTGGTAGTGGGTAGGGGAAAAGGACTGAAGCCCTGAGGGACAGCAGAAAGAATGGAAACAGGCAATCTTGGGAGGTAGGAGCTTGGGAGGTCCCTCCAGAATGCATAAAAGAATTTTTAAATTGGAGAGATTAGAAATGAAATTCAAATCAGTAGAATTAAAGATTAAAGTTAACTGATCAACTACCACATAAGGTATCTAATATAAAAGATAGCCTAATTAAAGAAAATGCTTTGTATTTTTATCCTAATGATTATTTTAATTACCACATCTGACATAAAATTACGTCACAAAAAAGACCCAATACATTTGTTAGCTCAGTAAACAGAAGATAAGTTACAGGTAACTCAGATGTTCAGTTATCATATCTCTAAAATAAATACTATATGTTACAGTAGTTATAGAAAAATCTGGACAAAATAGAGGTAAAGGAATACTTAAATATATAGAATGCTAAACCCCAAGATATAGATTACAGAGTCCAGACAATTTTTCTAAACTAGCTATGTAGAGAATGGTAGAGTTCATTAGGACAAGGGAACAACCTTGGCCAAGCCCCTAACAAACTCAGATGGATGTTCATGATAACACGAAAGCAGCCAGTGAAAGGAGGAACATCCCATCAAATGCCGCAAAACAGGTGTGTGAGCAGCATCCAATCCAAAACACCCAGAAAAATGGGAGAAAATGGCCATGTAAAAGCCAGTACCGTGCGAATCATATTAAATATAAACGACATGGATACACCAGTTAATAAAGAACTAATGCTCACCTAAGTTGTTGCTAGCCATCAATAGGCACAAGAAACTACCCCATAAATAACAGTCTTGCTAACCTAACCAAGTCTTGATCAACATGAGAGATGTGTCTCTACACATCCTGCAGGGATGATCTTGTTTTAACTGAGGTGGGAGGACTTGCCCATTGCAGCAGGCACCATTCCTTGCTGAGGTTCTGGACTGTGTCAATGAGGAAGAGAGCTAAGCAGCAGCGATTCCGCACAGTCTCCCCCTAGCTGTACGTGCGCTGTAATCAGCTCCCTCAGGATTTCCCCATCAGGATTCCCAGGCTTTGATGGGCTGGACCCTGGAACTGTATCCCGGAATTAGCACGTTTCCCTTCCACTGTTTTTGTCAGCGTGTTGTATCACAGGGACAGGAAGAGTAAACTAAGATAGGAAGACGATCTAAAACACTTGCCATAGTTCGCTGAATTAACTACCTGGAACATTACAGTAATTTGAGATAAATTGCATTTCAATATATCATGTAAACCCCCAAATCCTAATTCAGAGGATATCACTAATCAAAGCACGTATATAGACCATAATACATTTGAGAAAAAAATTTGACAGAATTATTGAGAGGCATGACACATCCATAATTAGAGGTGAAAGCATCAGCCTCTTCTCTTAATTCTTGTTACAGCAAGTGTTCTCTCTAAAGGTTAATAAGAGCACAGAAAACGTGAAGATCTTTGTCAGGGAAACACACCTGCTTGGTGTTTATACAGTGACCCGACCAGGAAAATGTAAACGTGTGTTTAAAATGTTCCCTAAGAGGAAATTTTATGTCATAAAACAATACTCAATAAATATGATAGCTATCATAAAATGTTCAAACACACATCTACCATATGGTACCACTGGTCACACACACACACACACACACACACACACACACACACACACACACACACACACGATGAATGCATGCATATATATCCACAAGGAATGAAAGAACTGTGTACAAGTGTCCATAAACGTTTATGTTTTAATAGCTCCCATATGGAAGCATTCCAAACATTGCCAACAGGTAGATGTAAGTTTCTTTTTTTCTTTTTTTTTAACAACTTTATTTTACAAAACAAAGATAAATGTACAGATTTTAAGCATTTTTTGCATAAAATTATACAATACATTTTTGTCAGTACTTGTTTTTTTTTTTTTTTTTTAAAGGTTTGATAGTGTGATAAAGATCCCACAAGTAACAATGAGCATAAAGTACATGTAAAACAAGATGCAACCTGGAAATAGTCAAAGTTTTCTTGGTGTGTAAAGATTTTTTTTTTTTTTTTTACAATGAGCAGACAGTACATGTAATACAGGGTACAACCCGGAATTTGTCAATGTGTTCTTGGTGGGTAAGGATTGAGCATGACTATTTTGTGTTGTTTTGTTTTGTTTTCTTTTTTTCTTGGACTTCATACAGTCTGTGAGTTGTTTCTGGGGCTAACCATCAAGCATAGAGAAGTTCTGCTCAAGATTCCCCTGAGACCAGAAAATGAGCTCTTTAGTATTGAAAATGTGTATTTTTTAAAAAGCTGTCAGGAGCCATAATAGAACAGGCTAATAACTAGCAGGTGATCTTCCTGAGATGGTTTGCTTCAGATTATAATATAGTCTGTGGCAGATTTGCTCTTATTAGGAAAGGCCACAGGAGAATTCATTTTAGGAAAGATTCCTTCTATTAATATGCTTTTCTTGTTATCATTAAACATATATAACAATCACTAAGTAATAGCCCACCCCTTTGGAGCAGATCTCTGCAGATCTATAAAGATGTACTGTCTACTAGTGACACTCTATAGACAAATAGATGACTTTCTAAGTCTTCATGATGATCCTACAAGAATTCCTAAAATTATATCAGTAATTATTAAGCTCTTTCATAGTGGGACTGCCATTAGGTCTTTCTGATAGTCAGAATTGTAGTGAGAACTCTGCCAGTCTCCCAAGTGTCACCAGTTAATTACTCTTAGATAGTAACCAGACTTTCTCCTACTCAGAGCACACTCCAAGAGCTTGTAAGACAATTAACCAAAGGTCATAAAAAGGGGAACCAATGATTTATTATAGGTGCTAGGACAGAGAATAAAATATTGACCAAGCTTATTTATACAAAACTTCACTAATAACTTAGCTATGGTTTTAAACCTTCAGTGAACCTGTGGAGCTGTGACAGGTGAAGCTTGTTTAGTCAGATAATTACTCCTAATGGGTATGCATGTAAACATTCTGTGCTGTAAACTTCCATTTTGATTTATGATTTGGTGAAATTTATTGATGATGAACTTTGTGACATGTGATTGTGTATTCTGAAAAATATGTAAGTACTGAGGACAAAGAGAAGAGAGTAGAATTTTTCCCCTTTTCCTGTCTAGATTAAATTCTTCCCTTTCCCTGCTTAGGATCTTTCTGTTTTTATTTTTTCCCTCTGAGATAGAATTCATAGGAAACATTTTTACTACTTAGTAATAAATGCTGTAATCACTCTTCTAAGTGTCCCTTTTTCTTTTGACTTCCAACTAGCAGGTTGGAGCCCAGCAGTTCCTGCTGAGATGGCACAAAGGGCACTCACTTCATCCGTTGCTGTTGAGGAAGAGGTGCTAAGTGTCAGAGACTGCAGTTTCTGACCTCAGAGGGTCACAGAAGGCTGGTCAGCTACAGTAGCAAGGTAACCTAGAGTCAGATGAGTAAACGTTTTATTATTATAGAGCAACCCTAAATATCTCATAAGACAAAGTCTAACCCTTAAGTCTCATAAGACAAAGGCTTACCCTCTGCTGATGCTCTTCCCCCTCTGCTGCTCCAAGAAGAACCAACAAGAGAGAAGACCCCCTTACAACTCCATGGGAAGAACAACATTACCAACCAAACCAACCTTCCTAGCTCCCAGGGACTAAAACACCAACCACAGAGAGACCCATGGCTCCAGGTACATATGCAGCAGAGGACAGCATTCTCAGACATCAATGGGAGGAGAGGCCTTTGGTCCAGGAGAGGCTCTTTTCCAGTGTAGGGGAATGCCAAGGTGCTGAGGTGGGAGAGAGAGGCTGGGAGAGGGAGCACCTTCATGGAGGCAATGGGAGGGGAAGAGGGGAAAGGAGTGGGGGAGGAGGGAATATATATATATATATATATATATATATATATATATATATATATGTATGTATGTATGTATGTATGTATGTACGTACGTATGTATGTATGTGTATATATATATATATATATATATATATATATATATATATATGAAATGTAAATACAGAGAATATCCAATAATAAATGGGTAAAAAAGACCCTCACCAGGAATGGGCCCTGGCAAAAAGCCTCTTTATTTTTATGTTCTCCCTAAAATCATGGAACCAAATTTATATGACTTATATACTAATAGGAAACTTGCCTTATTCTAAATTCCTGCAACCTTTCTTTTGGAGGTAGAATTTAAATGACATTTCTATATCTTAATGTATTTTCTTGTTTCCTTGGGTTCTTAATTTAATAAACTCATTAACTTTTCTCCTTTCGTGCTGAGAGAAGCACATGTTGAATTTTCTTATGGGAAGATGGTCAAGAAATAAATATATCTAAAATAAATAAAAACACTTGACAATCGATATATATTTCATCCATCCTTTTCATTTTAGTCAGGAAAAACCTTGAAACGGGGAAAAGGCTCCGTGAGTAAATGCACAGTGTGAGGACCTGCATTTGGACCCCAAGCACCCACAAAAGAGCCAGGCGTCCACCCTCCCCACCAAGGTGGGACTTGAAAGAGGGAGCTATTGAACAGTTCAGAATGTTTCTACATGTGTTCTCTGCTGGGCCGAGGAAACAGGAGGCTGAGAGCATTACTTTCTTCTCGCTTCTATTTATTCTGCTAAAAGCCATATCAATTGGGTGCGCGAGTAACCAGATTTACATGAATTACATGCAGATTAGGGAGCTAGCAAGTCTTCTTATGAATCCATTAATCCCAGTGCCAGGGAAGCAGAGACAAGAGTATCCCTGGAGCTTGCTAGCCAGTTATCCTAGTCAAAACAAAAACCATGTGAATCTAATTTATAAAAAAATGGTGTAAGACGAGGGAGGGAGACGGCAGAAGGTGGAAAGATCAGAAAGCATCATATGTACGTGTGAAAATGTCCAACAATACACTTTACAGGAAAGGCAGACACAACAAAGGACAGTGACAGAGAAGGACACCCAACCTGGAGCTCTGGCCTACACACACACACACACACACACACACACACACACACGTGCACACATGAACACGCTCATATACACGTGCACGTGACTCAAAGATAATTTTTAAAAACCCACAGACCTAATAGCCTAGAAAAATAATATTTTAAAAATTTGCCCTATCATTGAATTTCAGGAGTTTCCCATTTTTCTCGCATCCACAAGAAATCTCAGTGTACATTTAGGGAAAGAAAACATGGGAACCATATCAGGGAGGGAAGGAGACATTCTAAATTCACTTTTCTCAGTTTCCCAGATGACAATGCTATTTATAGAATAAAATCCAGTAAAATTAGACTTCTCCGTCACTTTCCTATTACTCAACAGTCGGAAATACCTTGTATTATTTGCAGTGGATTTTCTGTATAATCAGCTTTTTAAAAAGAGTAAAATGTTAATGTGTTGAGGTGATGGTTAAGATATTGTAACCTGCACATGCAGGAATAGTACCTGATAATCATGGACCAATGGCTGGAAAATGGGAGGATGGGTGGATGACTGGTGGATATAGATAGATGATAGATAGACAGACAGATAGATAGATAGATGATAGATTGATAGATAGGTAGATGATTCATAGAGAGACAGACAGATAGATGATAGATGTATAGATATATAGACAGATGATAGATAGATAGATAGATAGATAGATAGATAGATAGATAGATAGATGATAGACAGATGATAGGTAGATAGATTAGGACTTATAAAACAGATCTGACTGAATCATGAACTGAAGGTTCATTTTGTTGAGTAGCCTAGCTAACAATCAATTTATTCCTACATTATGCTCTAATAATTTAAAGCATTTATTTCATTTCCAAATAACCAGACTGATTTGAGCATTAGCTATATATCATTAAATAAGCACTCTAGCATAGATGCATAGAATAAACTAGTTTTTATAATTAAATATGAAATCCCAAAAGGCTACCAGTGGTTATTGATGTGATAACATTGATCTTAGCCCATAAAAAATACCATCAATATCTAATAATATAAAAATAACACTTTGAGAATGTGACTTTAAGAATTACATTCAAATTTTGTCATAGAAGAGGAAAATGAATAATATCCTTTCAGTCCGTATAATAGAGATTCGTGTTCCAGGCTATTAAAGCCACTGCTTGAATAACTGTATTTCATGGTTATTAGTTTATTGTGACAAATAACATTTATTTTCTAAGGTTCTAAAATATCAAATGCTATTTTAATGATGCCTACGTTTTTATAGATTTAGGCTTTCATTGTAATATTTCCAGGAGATTTGATAATTTAACTTGGTACATTAAAAACGTTGAGAATTTGAGAAGATGCATTAATTTGATAAAGCAAAGGTCTTGATATATCGTGTTTCCCTGTGTGCCTCGCTGACCTTTAGAAGACATGCGCCGTTTCTTTCTGGTGTCTTATCGGATCTCAAAAATAAATGAACAAAAGCAGAAAGCCTTTTCCCTCTGATTCTCAAGGTGACATTTAAGACTGACATCAGCTAGCAGAAGAAGATCTCAAAATTTATTCCTGTCCCGTGGGGATAAGCAAATCATTAATATAAGAAGGTAGCAGCCCATTAAGTGCTTTAAACGTCCACGATAAAACTTTGAAATCAATAGGAACCCTGACAGGAAGCCAATACGAAAACGGGAGGACAGAGTGATGTACTTTGAACAGGTAAGTATCCTCACTCCACAAAAGAGACGAGTCTGGAGATTGATTTATTAAGAAATCGAAGCACCAAGATGTTGAACCAGTCTGGTCCCAGCGATTATCACATTGTGGGAGTTCCAGGACTACTCAGGTCCTTCACAAAAGATGCGCTGCAGGAGATAACCAGCTGGTAGCAAAGCATCGCTTGTGACTGGACTCAAATTAATAATCCCGCAAACACTTTGTAGAATAGCATGTCGCATTCCACAGGATCCAGGAACAGTGAGATTCACATCTGTAAAGAGTTCTTCGGCAGGCATACTGGAACGCTAATACCATCTGAACTATAAACCTTTGTAGAATGCAAATATCAAAACGAACACTTCGATTGTTGCAGCCTGTGCCCTGGACCACTTGCCGCCAGACCCTACCTGCCCCTGGGAGTTGGACGTGAGGTGGCACCGAGTCAGAGACAGTGCAGCAAGCTCACATCTGAGCACTCCCTTAATACCCTCCACTGGCGCCCCAGTGGTCCCAAGAAAGTATCTTTTCTAAATGGCAGTCCCTGATTGGCTGGCATTGTCTGCTTCAGCAATCCTTGGTCTCTCAGGCAGTCTTCAATTAGGTCCTCCTGCAGGAGATGTCTTTGTGACTACATTTATGTACGAGGTGGCCTCTGCCTTCCTCCTACAAGTTGGTTTTAAGCTACACTTTTAATCTAAAGATTTTCTGATTTATCAGGATAACTTAATTCCTTTCGATATATTTTTGTGTATATAATACCTCTGATGAAGGGGATAGTATGAGCTAATTCTCAGTAGTGATTACGAGCTGATTTTATCTACTACTGATAGGTGCATTTTACAGATGGAGACTGAAGGGCATCAGATAAATCATGCAAGCTCACCATGATTCTGTGACTTAGAAATACCAGAACAAGCATCCTGACCTTAGAAACTAGAGGGCTGACCTACATGCAGTATTTTAATGTATATGCTGTCTCATTCACACCTCTGTGTGTGTGTGTGTGTGTGTGTGTGTGTGTGTGTGTGTAAAAAATTTGAAAATAAAAACCACTAAACTGCTGTCATTTTTCTTAGTGCATCAAACCTTTCAATACCACTGTTCATACTAAAGAGACTTTCACACTGTAGATGAAAATTGCCCCGTGACTTTATGTCTCTTTCTCCTAAGGTTTAGGTGACTGGGCGGGGTGATGGGCAAGGGGAGGTTCTACCAAAACTATTGATACAGAAAAGAAAAAGAAGACCATAAGGATGCCTGCCACTTTAATGTAAAGCAAATGAAAAGGTTGAGTGACAGGCACCTGACTGAATGGGGAAAGCTGCTCTAGAAGCAGCAGGCTCCGGAAGGACCAGTGCAGTGGGCTCCTTCACTCACCATCCCTGGTGAGGACCCACAGAGGCCAACAAACAATACCAAGCTGCAGCTCTCGTGCTCCTCGGGGCTAGAAGTTAAGATTATCCCGTTGAAGATGCCACACAAACTCCGCTTGGTGGAGGATAACGAGGGAGGAAGGTCATGAAGGAACATATGTCGGTGTGCACAGGTCCTGATCAGAGATGCTTCCTTTGGCAGTGGTTCATGCAACTGCAGAGACACATGACTGGTCAAAAGGCTGACAATCAATGTTTGCCCAGTGTCCAGTGATAAATGCGGATTCTATATCAACTTCGGGAATCACATATCAGTAGAAAATATAATGTAAGATCCTGAGGAAAACAACAAATGTTTTAGACTGCTGTCTTCTGCACACAGCATGGTCATTGTACTCATGAACCCATAGCAGCTATGATTACCTGCATGAGGTATTCCTTTAAGGTGCAAAAAGGGGCCCAGAAAGTCTCCCCTGAGGATTTATAGGCTTAGAGATACATTCTAGTGAGGTAGGGATTTATGACGTCCTGTTCTTCTCCAAGAAGCTATTGGTAACTAACCCTTGCCGGAAGAGGGACAGACAGTCTCTGCAGTGCTGTAGCCAAAGGTCACTTGCCTTTGCTGAAAATAACTCCTCACTCATGGCCATGAAAGCCACTGCAGATAAATTAACAGGGTCCAAATGAAAAGATCAAAACTAGGAGGAGGACTGGCTAGGAAAGGAAGTGGATGAGTGAGCAGTGGGGGTCACACTATATTGGAGCATTGGAGCGAATATAGTAATACACATACACACACCATATACCACACACACACACACACACACACACTCACACTAACCATATACCACACACACACATACACACACCATACACCACACACACACACACACACACACCATACACCACACACACACACACACCATATACCACACACACACATACACACACCATATACCACACACACACACACACACACACACACACACACACACATACACACACCATATACCACACACACATACACCATACACCACACACACACACACACACACACCTTATACCACACACACACATAACACACCATACACCACACACACACACATACCATATACCACACACACACACACACACACCATATACCACACACACACACATACACACACCATACACCACACACACACATACACACACCATATACCACACACACACATACACACACCATATACCACACACACACACACACACACACACACACACACATACACACACCATATACCACACACACACATACACCATACACCACACACACACCATATACCACACACACACACACACACACACACCTTATACCACACACACACATAACACACCATACACCACACACACACACACATACCATATACCACACACACACACACACTCACACATACACACACCATACACCACACACACACACACACACCATATACCACACACACACATACACACACCATATACCACACACACACACACACACACACACACACACACACACAACATATACCACACACACACACACACACACACACACACACAGAAATGTCAAATTTGAGCATGCCCTTGTATTGAATCCATAGGATCAATAATTGGCTATGTTCATCTTAGCATCCACGAAATTTAAGGATCTAGCACAGGAAGAGGTGTGCAGTCACCAATGGTTTTATCCCCAAGACTACATCATAGTCCGATAAAATGCACTTTGCTTTGTATTGTGAAGATGAAAATATGCATTTAGTACCTTCATTTCAATGAAACCCAAGCAAACGTCTAAACATGGATATTTTTTTATTCTATCACTTGTGGAAAGTCAGGTTTTGTAACAGGAAACAGCGTGCAAAACAGTAATAATTTCCACACAATACTGACCATCTTGGCACCCAGCTCTCTCAAAGGAACTCAGACTCCTAACATTATATTATAAATTGGTGATTACTATGTCTGATCAGAGTTATCTTTGTTCAGTTATCAGGATAATTTCACTCAACACAAAGCTTACTATTGAGGGGAGCAATTTATTGAGCAGGTTTCTGGTAGCCCCTGAAGGACTCACCTATTGCTTACTAATTCTTCATCCCCTGGCAGACATCTACTAGAAAGCACTAGCTTCCTCTGCCTACTATGGGGTCAGAGTACAGAGCTGTGTTTACAACAAGTTTGAAATTCAAAAGATAATCCCCATAAAATGGAAAAACCGTGAATGACAACTTTACAAGGTTTTTTGTTTGTTTTTGTTTTGTTGTTTGTTTGCTTGAGAAAACCCTTTCTGGGGTTGTAAATGGGACTTTGATATCCCTTTCCCTACTCCTCAGGAGAGAAAAATCACCAAATCCTGGAAGACAAAGGTGAAGATATCAGTTGAGGCAGGAATGAATTAGGCATCTGTTTGAACAAGTTGGATGCAGTATTCCTATCCAGACATCCTGGTGTGCGGGTCATGTCCTTCATTTTAACGGCCACCAACCTGAAAACAAATTCCAGCCCTGAGAGACCATTGCAGTTGGGTATACAAGAGCAGTTGCAAGTCACAATAATCTGCAGTCGTGTATTATAAGGCTGTTACCACCCTCCCTTTACCATGCTGTTACCTGTACTGGAAGGCAGGAATTCTGGGAAGAAATCGTATATTGTCTAATTAAAGGGATAATTAGTTCTGCCACCCGTCTTTTCAGTATGGCGTAATGGCGAGCCTGCCTTCTTAGAGTCGGACCCTTAGCCAGGCCATTGGCTCTGCTTAGCAGGGATATCAGGTCTCCACCCAGCAAGTTCACCTCTGGACCACAGATTTACCCTTCATAGACCTTTAATATTGCCACGATCAAAATGAAGGATTACACAGCAGAAATCTAACACGCTGAGTTTTCCCACTCCTCCTTCAGTGTTGGATGGTTACATACATGTTCATGTAAATTGGTCAGGAAGTTGGGAGCTGACAGAAATTGGATAGAGGTAGATAGTATCTGTGGAAGATGGATCCAAGTGACTCTTTAAAGAGGAGAAGCCACACCGTATCTGGTTCTAGATACTGCCACCAGAGCTTTCGAAATATCTTCTAATAAACTATGCAGAACAAACATATTAATATCACGGTTCATATTGGCCAAGGGAGGCTAAACAAAGTATCAGTGCACTGACGTATTTCTGTAAGACTCTACTTCCTTATTTGTATAATAAATAGATGCTAAACAGCAGGATGTCAAGTTACTTTTGCCTTTCTGAAGGCAGACAGGTGTAGTTGACAAAAAATATGCAGTTGGATGCTGCTTCGGGGAACATGCAGAAGCAGGCTTCTGAGAAGCACGGGGAGATCTTCTTCCTAAAAACTCTTTTCACAGACATCATATCTCTATGTCTGAAACTATGACTTTCATCCCTTGTTCCAGCTGTTGAAGTTCACACGTATCAGTTGAAATGCAAATTATGCCAAAAGACCTAACAGGCTTTCAAACCTGATTTGGATAATATAACTGAGCACCCAGAGCGGATCAGACCACACGTCCTTTAGGGAAGATTATCGAGTTTAGCAGGTCGTAAAACAAAATATCTTTGGTACATTCACCCATCTATGGGATATATGGGGTTTTTTAATTGGACAATAACAGTTTAGTTCTGAGCAGGAAAAGCTAACCATTTGCTTAAATGTGCCAGTATTAGTATCATAGATTCTCATCTTCACTCCAGAAACCAGAGATTCTTTGTATCTCAAGACAATCCCAGGATAAAGTCATCAAGATGACTGGAGATTATCACTTGACTTAGTCAATATTCTCGCTTCCCAACTCCAGGTTAGCAGTGTCACTTATAAATGGCACTGAAGCCAAGAGGAAAAATTGTTTCCATTCTGACAAGAATGAGGCTTCTTCCTTAATTGGAATAAAAGATTTTTTTTTAAAGAAATTAACGTATGGTCCCGTATGGAGCAGAAGCAGCAGAAACATATATAGTCACATTTATATCCAACAGGCTCTGCACTATACTTCTTTCTGGAAGCACAGGGCGCTCACTGGCTGCTGGGATCCTCTCCTTGATGATATAAAAGGCTCAAAGGTTTGTGTGATGTGAATTGGATGCTCATCTGGGTTGCAGAAGCTTTCTCAGGCTTGTTAGGGCTACACAGCCTTGCCTTAGAGAACTTGTCCTTCCCCATCACTCCACAGAAACTGTATGCACTTCTCCTTCCCCTACTTCATTCTTGGGGTCTCATCTCTAGATGACAATTCAAAAACCGAATGAAGCTCTATGCATCTGGTCTCCCTGCCTATTACTTATTACTAATTCTGGGCATTACAGGGCTCACGTCTGTCACATCTGAACTGGTACCTCTCTGGGGTCTTTCTCCATACAGTTTTGAGACAACACAATCTTCAGCCTTACTGGGCTTACTCACTAAACTTACCATGGGACCTGCTTTATTTTCACCCTGTGAAATGTACAGTCTACCTTGCCTCCTCTATGCAGTAGACCATTCTTTAAGGGAAGTTCACCATTCTTGATGAGGATGAAGATTCAGACCTTAAAAAGGATAGCTTTGGTTTATGTCACATCAGCTGTGGAAAAAGGATCATGCTCCACACTGTCCTTGCATACTCAGACAACAAATGAATATCACATGTTAGGTTAGAAATGTATTACAAAGAGTTATAATAGAAGTTAAAGGCGTGAGAGCTGGCAAGGCTTACAAAAAGAAATGGAGTCCAGTCAGAGCAAAGTATAGTCAGTATAACTCAGAGTCAGGAGACAAGTGGGGGAAAAAATGCATGAAATATTTGTAGATCTGAGTCATCTCTAAGAGGAGGTTTAAATTTCAGCCCGAAGTTCCAAGCAAACGCAGGATGTACTGTCATGTTCATTTTAAGCAGAAGGCCCAAGATGGTTTGCTGTAAAACATTAAGCGTTCTGTACAGGAGCCTCAGAGATGGCTAGTTTGTGAAGAGCACAAGGACCTGGTCGGTATCCACGGAACTCACATAAGAAAACTAGGTGCTTTGGCACCCGCTAGTGATTCTATCGAAGTTGAGTTTTAACAGAAAGCAAGGCGAGCTTGAAGCTGGTGAGGGAGAACCATATTGGGTTCTATATACAGAAAGCAACTGGGCATAGAGCTGGGAGATGCAGCCAGACCATCCTGGAGATCCAGGGGAAAGTAACACAAATTCAGTTATGAGGGAGGAAGCAATCATCCAGTTACAGGAGCTACAGCATGACCTGAGGCGTTAGTGTCATAAATATGAAATCTAAAGCACTGGCCTTGAGTCTTGGAGGCTCATGGACTGGGGAGGAAAAGAGGTTGGCTCATAGCAGGAGTTCAGTGGATAGGAAAAATCAGCCGTGGTTGACAAGAACCAGTTCAGCATTTAAGTAGGTAATAGAGAAGGTTGCAACAAAAAGACATTGTGGATGCTGACCTTGACATGATTGGTGTAATAACTGTGCCACACTGTGTTCTATAAATTTGGACAATTACTATGTTTTATCTGACTTTGATTTTAGGAAACAATAAAAGAAATCCCTTTGCCTCTGTATGTATTTTGAATAGTGCTGAGGAGAGATAAAAAATCTCACTCATAGCTCCTCCAACACCTGACAAATATTCCCTATTTCATCATGGAAAAATTATGGAGAGACAGTTTCCATTATTCAGTCTTCCCTGGCAAATGGGAATTAAAAAAAGAAAAAAACCTAAATGTCTTTTGTTATCTGTGCTTACATAACCTCTGAACAGTATAGTTCATATTTAGAAAATGCATCTGTCACAATTTTGCAGGAAAACAAGCCTGTGATTATGATAATATAAAATAAATTGGGGCACACTGATATGTCGGAGATCCAAAAGATTTTTCTTTCATCTTGTTCTGTTTCTCTGGTGTGGTATTCACTTGGTGGGAGTGCTTTGCAGCTATTTCAGAATCATTTCCCAAACTTATCCCCAAGGGTTCTCTACAGGATCAGAAGCAATAGCGTGAACGTTTGCTAGGTCGGCTTGCACAGGCAGATGGAAGGTCTGGCCCAGAGTGACAGATGACTCAAACGCTTCTCTGATGGAGCTTTCTGCAGGACCTGTGGGGACATAAGTCAGTCAGACTCCCTTCCCAAAGATGTTTTATTACTTGGATAACCTTGACAAGGGCCAATGTGAATCCTAAACACCTCAGCTCTTCTACCTAAACATTTAAGTCTGTTTTCTTGAGTATCATGACCCTCTCTCTTCCCTTCAGGAGGAAATGGTTCAATTTAGAGGAAATTACCACAAAACATATGTACCTATGTAAGTGTATATGTATGTATGTATACATGTGTATATGTGCCATGTACATGTGTGTATTTGCACATGGGTATTGCCTTCTTCTCATTATCATCATTATTACTATTATTATTGAGATAGGGTCTCTCGCTGAACTTAGAGCTTGCTGTTTTGGCTTGGCTAGATGGTCAGAAAGTCCGTTGGCTTACTATGATCCTGCCATGCATCCCAGAACTACCTTTGCAAGCACTCATTGCTGTGCAGGGCTTCAGTGTGTGTGTGTGGGGGGGGGCAGGGAACCAGATCCACGTGGTTTCACAGCAAGTCCTTTGCGCACTAAACCCTCTTCCTGTCTTATTCTTCTTGTTCTGTCCAGGCTCCAGGATTTGTGGTAAGGACAACGACATCAAAAAAGGTCTTTTCCACCCAAGAGGGTCCGACTTAATGATTCTGGAAACACATTCACAGACCGATCCACGGGAAGATGCTTTGCTATTTTCCTAGGTCTCTCTCTTGTTGGCAACCCAGACTGTTGTTCTGCCAGTTCCAGTGTGCTTTTCAGTAGCTACTGCCGTTGATTTAAATCTGTTCTGTCTGAAATTACAAAGTCAAAATTCAAAAAGATTTTTTTTTATAAAGAGGAAATAAGGTCTCAAGATTATCCAAGATAATGACATTGAAAAAAATAATTAAATAAAAAATATTTGAGGCCCATCTGGCACTTTGTTAAATATGGTATCCTGTTTTATGGTGAGACACATAAATGATACTTTAGCATGGCCCTTAAAATGCAGCTCCTTGTGACTGAGAAATTGAATTTCAATTTTCTGTAATTTTAGTCTAAGTGGCTGAATACCAGATAGCATACCTTGAGAGAAAGTAAAATATAATGTCTAAATGAAGAGGAAACACATAGTCTCCTCCCAAAGTACTTTGTCTAAGAATTACAGTTCTGACAGACATAAGCCTTGCATCCTGTGAGTAAACTGGCATCTGGCACCATTGTCTGGCCAAGGCCCTTAAGCTGGACTAGGCATAGGTTCTAAAAGAGAACCTGACACCATTCTGCTAAGTAGATAAAGCCTTAAAGTGACTCCTAAAGATTTATTATTTCACCCCTAGAATAATTCATCTCTCAGTTCTCATGAGACTTTGTCCCGACAGCAATGTGGAAGTGTAAGATGCATAAACGCTTTCCTCCCCAACTTGCTTGTTGCTCACGATGTTTTGTGCAGGAATAGAAACCCTGACTATTGATACCAGCAGAGTGGGTTATTCCTGTGACAACCTGACCATGTTTTGGGGAGGACTGTGGAAGGACTTTGGAACTTTGAGCTAGAAGAGACATTGGGATGCTAAGAGCTCTGTGGGATGTTCTGTAGGAGCTTGGAAGATAATGTTGAGAACAGTGCAGAAGATGGAGGCCTGGCTTGTGAAATTTCAGAGGAAAAATAAAAGACTATTGTCAGGGCTGTTGCTGTTTTGATTATAAAGATTCTGTGGTTTTGGTTAGCTGGGGCTGAAGAATCAGCTGTGATTAACAAGATATCAGAACTACTAAAGCAAAACCTTTGCATTACTGGGACTATTGATGCTGGTCAGCCGATGCTAAGAAATTAGTGGTGATTAAGAAGTGACCAGCGTCACTGAGGTGAAATCTGGGAAGTGTTTTCTGAGAGCACAAAGAGGCTGTTTTCCAGGTTGTACCTTGTGCTGCTGTGTTGGACTTGGTAATGTGTAAGTGTCACCCAGGTGGTAATGGTTTTGAAGGAATGAAGGGGTCATGAAGAGCAGCTGAAGTTCAGCACTGTGAGAGGCCATGGAAGGCCACTGGTGAAGGTGCAGCCTAAGTTGCAATTAGTGCTCCAGGAAAGACAGAGTTTTGGAGATGCCAGTACCACGAGATGACCACCAAGAACAACAGCGGCCATGGAGAACAGGCAGCTGGAGCCTAGAAGAGAAGGTGTGTGCTACAAAGGGCAGAGCTGGAGAAGTCACTCAAGCCATTGGAGGAGCCCAGAAATTTGTAAGTGGATTCCCAGATACTAGATGGTTAGAGATTGAATTTTGCTTTTGATTGTGACTGTGCCCTGATATTTTTCCCTCTTGAAAGAAGTGGAGCTACCAGTGAAGAGACTTTAAATTGTAAAAAGGCTTTGATTTTTAAAAGAGACTGAATATTTTAAAGGTATTGCAATTTTAATATGTAAGAATTTGTAAAGACTGTGGGATTCTTAAGGTTATTTAGATCTTGGGGATGAACAAGAAAGTAAGGGTTGGGGTTTAATAGTGATGTGTTTGTGTGTCAAATTGGCAAGGAGTCAACTGTACTGGCTGGTTTTGTGTCAACTAGACACAAGCTGGAGTTAATCACAGAGAAAGGAGCCTCAGTTGGGAAAATGCCTCCATGAGATTCAGCTGTAAGGCATTTTCTCAACTAGTGATCAAGGGGGAGGGCCCAGCCCATTGTGGGTGGAGCCATCCCTGGCCCAGCCCATTGTGGGTGGTGCCATCCCTGGGCTGGTAGACCTGGGTTCTATAAGAAAGCAGGCTGAGCAAGCCAGGGGAAGCAAACCAGTAAGTGACATCCCTCTATGGCCTCTGCATCAGCTCCTGCTTCCTGACCTGCTTGGGTTCCAGTCCTGACTCTCTTTGGTGATGAACAGCAATGTGGAAGTGTGAGCTGAATAAACCCTTTCCTCCCCAACTTGCTTCTTGGTCATGATGTCTGTGCAGGAATAGAAACCCTGACTAGGACACACGGTAACCAATACATAGTCCCGCAGCAGGACAATGTGCAGAGTATAAAGGACAGTGGAGTGGCGAAACCAAAATGTGACATCTGTGTCACAGCCTGTCCCCTCGAGACTCAGGAATCACTATGGAAAACATGGCAGAGAAGGGCAAGAGCCAGAGGTAATGTATTACGGACATAACAGGGCAGCTGCACATCGGAGTGCGCAGGTTTGTGATAGCCTGCACAGGTCTTGTGCGAGCTCAAGCCACACCAGCATGAAAAGAGGGGCGGCCGTGACATCCCACCCCAGGAGCTACTAGGAACTGATGAATGCTGGGAGAGAAGGGGTCGGTTCTTTTCTAAGATTATATTTCGTGGTACACTGACTGTGTACTCCAACTGAAAGCTAAACATCCAAGAATGTCTGGGCGATGAATATTGCTCTTAATATGTTAAAACAAAATAAAAACAACAGGGCACAGAGTCCTGTGTGTGTATGTGTGTGTATGTGTGTGTGTGTGTGTGTGTGTGTGTGTGTGTATAAGCCTCTGCATGAGTGTGTCTATCTTTGTGTTTGAATGTCAGGGTGTGTAGGGAAGGAGGACCAGATGTGGGAATAGCCAAGGGAGAAAAGTATGGATATGCTTAAAGTATATTATCCAAGTTCTCCATGAATTAATAAACATACATGCTAAAAAGAGATTTAATGGGCAAATGTAGAAATCAGTGTGTACCTGTGCAACATGTACAAAGCTGTGAACGTTTTGGGAGGAGTTAAGTCAAGTGTACATGTATCAAACGAATGTTTTTATATCCTAACACACAAAGGAGACGGGATAGTCTAGAGAAATTACAAGGTTAAAAGCACAAAGGGAATATAAAAACTCTGAAATTTGCTATATATTAGTATCAACACAAATATGTTTTCAGACTTCCATATCTGTGGTCCCCACCACACCCACGAATTCAACCAATCCCAAACTGAAAATAATCAGAAACGCTTGTTTGTACCAAGTTTGGGCAGATGTATTTCTTTGTCCTTCCTTAACAATATATATTACTTACCTCTCTACTCTGTTTAAGCTTATGAGATGTGAAAGATGGTCTGTAGGGGACATGAACTATTCAGGCTAACAATGGTAAACAGTATAGAGGGTGCTGTGACATTTGATGCAAGCTTCTGTGGGTCCGTTCTTTGCAAGGATGGGCTAGTGAGCTCATAGAAGGAGGTCAAAGAGAGATCATTTGTCCAGTTTAGGGTTCAGGCATGTGTTGTGACGGCATCATCTATAAGAAGAGGGCCCTGACCTTATCAGAGCCCAGCCAGACTGGCACCCAGGCCCCAGGCTTTGATTATACACTGTCTACTGTGGCAATAGTTAGATACAGTACCAGGCGAACAAATGCACTAAGAGCCGAACATGTCATTGTTTTATTTTGATCTAGCGTGAGCACTTGAAGTTGTTTTATTTTATTAATTTTTAAAATTGATCTTTTAGATTTTTCCTAAGTCCTGTTTTCACTTGTTTTTTAGTTTCATAGTGTTTCAGAAATTGAAAAACATCAGCGCCTCTCTCTGATTACATACAAAAACAATTTCCTTCAAGACTGATGATGGCCTGAGTTGAGGCTTCGACACTAAGGGGATAGGACAGATGTGGCGATGCCTGTCTGTAACCCCGGCGTTTCTATGGAGCAGAGACAGGAGGATTGCCAGGAGCTCTCACTCCTGCTAGTGGGCAGCATGAAAACCAAGAGAGGACTCCCTCAGTAAAGTGGAAAAAGAATCGATTCCCCAAAGCTGTTGTTTGATCATCTCACAGACACTATGGAACATGCATGTATGTACACACACACACACACGAGCGCACGTGCACTCACACACACACACACACACACACACACATTTTCTCTTATTATCTTTTTCTTATTTTGGTTTTCTTAAGATAGACTTTTTCTGCATAGCTCTGGCTGTCCTGGAACTTGCTCTGTAGTGCAGGCTGGCCTCAAACCCACAGAGATCCCCCTGCCTCTGCCTCCCGGGTGCTGGGATTAAAGGTGTGCACCAGCATCACACACTTTCTCTTAAAGATTGAAATTATTAAGATGATTAAAATTATCTGAATATATAATTCCAGAAATACACACAAATAATCAGAAGGATCATGAGAAAAAATGGTCAAGGTTACTAATCTTAAATAAATCCAAGTCAAAACTATGTGGAGTAACATCTTACCCCCCAGGCAGGAGGCATAGTATGGAAAAGAGCACCAGTAGCAAAGACCACTAAAAGCATGCGTGCATTCCTCTCTGTGGCTCTTAGGTTGTGAAATGGTGCAGCTGCTCTGGAGAATCGTATTGAATTTCCACAAAGAACAACAGCAACTGTCCTCTGATCCAGTAACCATAGCAGCACACATGTAACCATAGTAGCACATGTGTAACCATAGCAAGTGGAAACAGCTACTGGGAGGTACCTGCATGTTTGCGTTTTATTGAAAGGTGTTTGGAATATTCAAGACCTAGAATTAACCAGGATTTCTGTAAGGATGCTCAAATTAAAAAAAAAAAAAAATTACTACACTTACTTTGCAAAATGATTCATCCACAAATAGAAACCATTTCCTATCACCCTGACAACATGGTGAACTGCTGGGTGTTATCAAATCTAAGGGACAGGACACCCCCAGTGTGTTTGTGGAAATTGACAGATCTAGCTTTAAGAACAGGAATGGTTGTGTTAAGGGTAGGGAGGTCCCGGGGAATTGTGGGTAGAAGAAATGACTTCATTGTTCCACAGCACAGCAGAGCATCTTTGGTTGGCAATAGTCTTGTCTCATCAGGAGAGGATTTTGATGCTCCCTACAGAATGGTATCATAAATGTTTGAAAGGACAAATATGTCAGTGATCCTGACATGATCAGTAGACACTGTATGTATTGAGATGTTAAACTGTACTCCATGAGTGCTCACAGAGTACTTAGAAAACAAGATCCGGCATGAATTTGTTCCTATTTAGGATAGGAATAAGCAAACTTCCTGAAGGAGAAAAGCTGACGTAATGTCAGACTTTCCTTTCTTAACTAGAGTCTCCGGTTGAGCTGTCCTTTTACTCTGTGCTCAGTACCTGTTCTGTCTCCATCCCCTCAACACTTCCTGTCGGCAGCCTTCGGTACTCTGCATCAGGCGTCTGGAAGAACAAGATTCAAAAATAATAGTACAATGTGATACTTTACCAAATGTCTATGAAGTGGTTCCACTTAACAACCCAAAGTAGACCTTTTAAGCTAAAAGGATGATTAGAAATACAGAACAGACAATAATGTTTATGTCTCTAATATGTAAAGATATCTTTTATGTTCCATAATTTTAGTTTATGTGTCTGGGTGTTTTGCAAGAATGTATATCTGTGTAGCTCCTGTATCCTTGGTGCCCACAGAAGCCAGAAGGCTTCAGATCCCTTTCAAGTCGATTAATAGATGCATATGCATTACCATGTGAATGCTGGGAATCAAAGCCCTGTCCTCTGGAGCAGCAGTGTGTGTGTGTGTGTGTGTGTGTGTGTGTGTGTGTGTGTGTGTGTGCAGCGCACACACGTGTTTTTCTGATAGTAAAATTTATTTATTTTATGCTTACGTGTATGTTCCGAAGTCTATGTTTATGTGCCATGTATCTGCAGAAGCCAAAGAGGTCAGAAGAGGCCATTAGAACCCTCTTTGGGCTGCTGTGTGAGAACTGGGAAATGAATGCTCTACAAGAATGGTAACCACTGAACTACTGGGCCATTTCTCCAGCCCCCAAGAGATGTATGTTTTAAGCAACAGAAGCAAGGTTCAGAATAGTCTATGGTTTGCTAGCCTCTGAAACAAACAAAGGCAAAAGTCGTCTATTCAGAAACAAAAGCACATGAGAACCTATAAAAGTGATTTCAGAGGGATATAAACAAGAGTAGAAGCAAGCAATATCTGACTTTGGACTAACTTAAAATGCTACCTTCGTATAACCTAAATTAGACCAAATGTTAAAAAGACAAACAAAAATTGTTGTTTAATTATTTTCAATGTAAAAATACATCTATTACGAAGGCGTCTGATTTTAATCAGACCAGCAGCTTAGAAAAGTTTTTTCAAAAAAGTGACTAGATGACTAGTTTTTAATGTACAGACATCTCATTATGCACAGTGTCACCCATATTTCTAAAACTCCATATTCTTCAGGCCCCCCTCTACCACATAGTGGAGGGCCAGAAATGGAGCTTAAAAAGAAGATTTATTGGGGAATTTTGGCTTGTTTATAGAGAAATTTTTTGATTAGACTTTGAAAATCATCATTAAACATTAAATTGTAATATATCAAAAAACCCTCTATGCTATCAAAACTGCAACAGATAACAGAATATAAGAAAAACCATGTGTAAAGATAGTAAGAGCAGCTGTGTGCCATTTTCAAAGTTGTCTCCATTTACTCATTAAAAATGTTTCTATTTGCAAGTTCAGTGACTTCCCTAACATTATGGAACAATGCCATATAATAAACAGCAAACATAGATTTATAGTTCCAGTATAAAAGGAAGGCTCTTGATTAGTCAGTGTTCTCTAGAGAAGGAGAAGCAATAGGGTATGAGAGTAAAATACTGTTTGTGGCCACAGTTAAACATTCCCCAATTCCAGGATGTAAAGATAAGAAATGTTTCTTTCTGTACAGAGTCCTGGTTCAAGACCTTTACAAAAGACACCAAGAGCTACCTGATACCCTTCTATTGTGTTGCCTTTTGACCTAATAAACAGAACAGGTTGGTTCTGCTTTTCACATCTAAGAGCTTTGAGTAATACTTGAAACCTCAAGCTGTATTACAGATCAATTGTGATAAAAATCCCATGGTATTGGTACCAAGATAGGAAGGTAGATAAATGGAATAGAATTGAAGACCCAGAAATAAACTCTCACACATATGGTCACTTGATCTTTGACAAAGGAGCTAAAAAAAAATTCAATGGAAAATGGACAGCCTCTTCAACAAATGGTGCTGGTTCAACTGGCAGACAGCATGCAGAATGCAAATTGATCTTATCTCCTTGCACAAAGCTCAAGTCCAAGTGGATCAAAGATATTCACATAAAACCAGGTACACTGAAACTAATAGAACAGAAAGAGGAGAAGAGCTTAGAACACATAGGCACAGAGGAAATTTTTCTGGACAGAACACCAATGGCTTATGCTCTAAGACCAAGAATGGACAAATGGGACCTCATGAAATTGCAAAGCCTCTGTAAGACAAAGGACAAAACAGCAACCAACAGATTAGGAAAAGATCTTTACCAATCATACATCTGATAGAGGCCTAGTATCCAATATATACAAAGAACTCAACAAGTTAGACTTTAGAGAATCAAATAATTCTACTAAAAATGTGGTACTGAGCTAAATGAAGAATTCTCAACTGAGGAATATCAAATGGCTGAGAAGCACTTAAAGAAATGCTTAACATTTCTAGTCATCAAGGAAATGCAAATCAAAACAACCCTAAAATTCCACCTCACACTAGTCTGAATGGCTAAGATCACAAACTTAGGTGACAGCAGATGCTGGCAAGGATATAGAGAAAGAGGAACACTATTCCACTGTTGGTGGAGTTGCAAGCTGGTACAACTACTCTGAAAATCAGTCTGGTGGTTCCTCAGAAAATTGGACATAGTACTATTTGAGGACCCAGCTATACTACTCCTGGGCATATGTCCAAAAGAAGCTCCAACATCTAACATGTTAGACATATGCTCCACCATGCTCATAGCAGCCTTATTTATAATAGCCAGAGACCAGAAAAAGGCCAAATGTCCTTCAACAGAGGAATGGATAGAGAAATTGTGGTACATTTACACAATGGAGTACTATTCAGCTATTAGAAACAATGACTTCATGAAATTCTCAGACAAATGGTTGGGACTTGAAGCTATCATCCTGAGTGAGGTAACCCAGTCACAAAAGAATACTCATGGTATGCACTCACTTATAAGGCGATAATAGCTTAAGACACTTGGAATACCCAAGAAACAATTCATAGACCTTATAAAGCTCAAAGAGAAGGAAAGCCAGAAGGTGGATGCCTCAGTCCTTCTTAGAAGGGAGAACAAAATGTTCATGGGAAAAAATAAAGGGACAGATAGAGGAGGAAGGAGTGGAGAAAAGATCATCCAGAGACTGCCTCACCTGGGGATCCATCCCATAGGCAGCCACCAAACCCAAGCACTACTGCAGATGCCATGAAGTGCTTACTGGCAGGAACATGATATGGATGCTTCCTCAGAGGCTCTGACAGAACCATACTAATGCAGAAAAGGATCATTGAACTGAACATGGGGACCCCAATGAAGAAGCTAGAGAAAGAACTGAAGGAGCTAAAAGGGTCTGCAACCCCATGGGAAGAACAAAATTATCAACTACCCAAACCCACTACAGCTCCTGGGGACTAAAACACCAACCAATGGGTTCACATGGAAAGACCCATGGCTACAGGTGCATATGCAGCAGAGGATATCATTGTCTGGTATCAATGGGAGGAGAGGCCTTTGGTCCAGTGCAGGCTCATTTTCCCAGAGCAGGGTAATGCCAAGGCTCTGAGGTGGGAGAGGGATTTTGGGAGAGAGAGCACCTTCATGGAAGCAATTAGAGTGGGAGGGAGGATGGAATTGGGGGAAAGAGGATAGCATCTGAAATGTAAATACAGAGAATATTCAATTAAAATAAAGGGAAAAAAAGAATGCTTAGGTTTGGTTAGATAGTTAAAGCTGGTCAGGGATGTTTTCAGAAGAGACACTGAAAGACAGAAAGAGCCAGGAGAACAAACAGCAAGTTTGCTGTGAGACTGTATCTCCTGGAAATGTCGGGTGCTGCCACCCCCAGCATAACCACCTAAGCATGTGCTGAACAAGAACAGCAAGAGCAGATGTGGAGAAGTGGACCAGGAGACGACCGTGTGGCCTTCACCAAATTTTTGGCCTACACCAAAAATTACAGGCGACTGAGGAGTGCTGAGAGTGGGAAGCCATCTTCCCCAGAGAAGAGCATGCCACATGGTCAGCCTTAAAACTGTACACAGAGAAGTAACATTAGATAAACTCCATGGGTTGTGTTTGTTTATGCACACCTACAAATGCACATCATATGCACACACATGCACGCTACCACTGATAACCAAGAGAAAGAGGATATGAATTTTAAGGAAAGCAAGGATGTATGTGAGGGTTTGGAAGGAGGAAAGGGAAGGAGGAAACGATGAAATTATCTTATCTCAAAAGATAAGAAAAACTAGGTAGAGGAGTCTGACCTGCCCAGCTTCCTCCAGTCCTGCAGAGCGTTCCAGCAACGTGGCTTTAGGGTGTGTGGGGGTTTCTGTGCTGCAGCTGCCTTCCAGCCCTCATAGGTCTAAGTAAACGTCATGGAGCATTTCACTAATAAACAAACAGTTGATTTTTGTTCTACAGCTCTCTGTCATTTTGTATCTCCTTTGTTCGTGGGTCCTTAGTGGGCTCTCTTTGTGTCTCCTCACAGTATCTTCTCTGCGAGCCCCGTCGTATTCGCTGTCTCTTACTTCCACTCTTCTCCCCTTTTCTCTATCCCTCCTCATTCTTCTGTCTTCGTCTCTGAACCCACTCCTCTGTCTCCTGGACCCCACTTCTGCTATTCCCCAGTCCCCCTCCTTTCTACACACCCCTCTGCCCCTACACCTTAAGCCTCTTGCTGCTCACACTCAGCCTCTTCTGGCTTCTGTGTCCTCTCCTGTCCCCCAAAGTCCAAGAGCCAACCAGCATTGAAGAGTATCTGCTCGTTTAAAGGGCCAGGCACATAAAACATTTCATACTATACCCTCATTCAAACTCTCCTATAAGCAACCCCACAAACTCATTAGCTTTATGAGTTGAATTTGATGGAATAATGGGTGTTTTTGTTTTTGGTTTCTTTTTTTTTTTTTTTTTTTTTTGGCTTTTGATCAGCGTGCTATGTGGGATGTATGAATATTTGTTCTTATCTCCCAGGAACCATCAAAGAATGCTTAATAGCTAAAGATACACCAAAAAAAAAAAAAAAAAAAGAAATTCGACCATTCAGCACAGACCTGATGATAATGTGCTAGAATGTTAAAAGGAACTTTATGGATCATTAGAAGGGAGAAATTTGTTAAGGTATGGCTTTATAACTCAAGAAACTTAATTTTATTTAAATGAAGATAATTTTAATTGAAAATTTATAATCTCTTAGATAAACTATAATCTAGTGAATCAGGCAAAAATACAAAGTATGTTGTATCATAGTAAAGTTCTAAAAATAGTAAGACTGGTTTAAACTGTGTAAACAGGCTTTGTTATTGGGCATAAGTTTATGTAACTTAAGGCATCCTTGGGACATAGTCATGTCTATTACATAAGAATGGTGTCTCAGAGTTTCTATTCCTGCACAGACATCATGACCAAAAGCAAGTTGTGGAGGAAAGGGTTTATTCACCTTACACTTCCACATTGCTGTTTACAAGGAAGTCAGGACTAGAACTCAAGCAGGGCAGGAAACAGGAGCTGATGGAGGCCATGGAGAAACAGAGACCATGGAGGGATGTTACTTCCTAGCTTGTTCCCCTGTCTTGCTCAGCCTGCTTTCATATAGAACCTAAGACTACCAGCCCAGGGATGGCTCCATCCACAACAGGCTGGGCCAGGGATGACTCCACCCACAATGGGCTGGGCCCTCCCACCCTTCACTAATTGAGAAAATGCTTTACAGTTGGAGTTCATTGAAACCTTTCCTCAAGAGAGACTCCTTCCTCTATGGTAACTTCAGCTTGTGTCAAGTTGACACACAAGACCAGCCAGTACAAATGGTAAGGTAAAACAATTTTCTAGAAAAAAATTGAAATAATGTTCACTGAGACACATTGCTATGATGGGTTCACTTAAAACTGGACATTACACATAAGGTCAACTGAAAACCTAAAACTTAATTTGCAAACTGAAAAACATCATAATTATTAATATCAAGTCACCTTCCTAATTTTGGCAGAATGACCTAAAATAAATATCAGTGTATAAGATTCTTTATTCAGTGCTATCATCTTACATTTTTTGAGACAACGTCTCATGTAGTCCAATATGGTGTTAAACGCCTGATCTTTCTGCCTCAGCCACACAAGTGCTGGGTTGTCAAGTACCATCATGACTGCGCTCAGCTCCTGAAAGCCTCACAGAGCACAAGTAACAAAGGAGAGAGAGGAGAGAAGGAAGAGAGGGATGAGGAGAGGCTGCATGAAGCAATACTCCACAAGTTAAGTTTTCCTCCCATCTCGGCATCCAGATTCCTTCCATCTGGTAGACCCTGAAGACTGTCAAAGGTGAAACAGGATTGGGACAGTTTCACAGTGTGGTTGGGACTAACCCAAGGACAGAAGTGTCTGTGGCTTACTGAGGACCTCTGTGATGAAGCATCTTGGACTCTTCCGGGTTAGCTACAAGTTCCCTTTGGAGGCAAAGTGTGGGTTGAATATGCTCTAGCCCATGTAGAGACAGAAGAGGTGAAAAGTAAATGTTAGCCTATTAATAGCACCAGAACTCAGGAGTCGAGAGCACACTCTTTCCCTATTTCTCAATTCTGTCTGTGATTCTCCCGAGAGCTAAATTATAGGAACCAATTTGAGTCTGATTATATGGCTGTGAAATAGATATACTTTTATATCTGTTACTTTTTTAAATGACTAAATAAAAAAAACCCACTAGACTAAATTTTCCCTGTAATTGTGGGTTTTTTTTTTTTTTTCCAAAGTAAAGCAAGGTGTATATACACTCCAGAGAGGAGAGTGGGGACACGGTGGGGCGGGGGGGAGGGATGAAACAAATGAATGGGTGGATCAAATGAGCTCTTTTTGGTTTTGCTGGTTTATTCATCTATCTATCATCTATCTATCTATCTATCTATCTATCTATCTATCTATCTATCATCTATCTACCTATCTATCTATCTACCTATCTATCTATCATCTATCTATCTATCTATCTATCATCTATCTATCTATCTATCTATCATCTATCTATCTATCTATCATCTATCTATCTATCTATCTATCTATCTATCTATCTATCTATCTATCTATCTGAGATGTCCCATACATTTCTACTTTAGAGGTTCTTTTCGATTCGGTCTATTTGAGAGGTTCTTGGCTCATTACCTTTAATTACTCCCAAAGAATATAACCCTAAGGCTCCCCACTGACCCAGTTTATTTGGCCCCAGGACGCTTGCCTTCATACTGTAAATCATGACCTTTCCTCAATCCTAGACACGTAAACAGGGTATGAAGTAGCAAAACAATTCCGAAAAAGAAAAATGAAACATTTAACTAGTAATAGCAAAAATGATTGATTCACCAGATTAACAGCAGTTTCTGTCCTAAAGGTGCCCAGGGCCTAGGATCTCCCCATCAGCACCCTCTGAGTGGGTTTCAAACACTCTCTTCTGGAGGGATGGCCGTTGCTTATTTACCAGCGAATGACTGCACACATGTGCATCTGAAGTACACTAATTGGACTCAAGGAATTGTTAATAACAAAACCCACAGAGAACAATCAGAAAACATAAATTTGGAAAGCATCATGGTCAGGGTGATTATTGCTGAACAAAACATCACATCCAAGAGTGTTGTGTGCAGGAAGTGTCAGCACAGAACTATCCGGAACAGAAAAGCCACTAGGGGAAATTGGACAGAGGCAAAGATCCACGAGTTTGGCTAACGTACCTCATATACATGTATGAAATTTACCATGAATAAACAAAAAATCATTAAAACCCCCAGCGATTCACTTCCAACACACCCATACTTCACACACATAAGATATTGGGTTACTTCCTTCACTGGATGGCAGGTTGGTGGGGTGTTATCTCTTGAAGAAAGAAAGAAATACTTTAAACATCCTGCTAAGGAAGGGTCCCTCCAGGCTACAATCAGCTTAATGAGCCACTGGGGTTATTTTTATCATTGATAATGAAGATAAAACTCAAATTTCCAAAGTTTTATGAGTTATTTTTTCCTCTGTGGGTGGCTCTGCACAATGAAACCTACTTCCTAAATCCCTGCTTACTTCATCTACCTTCTACTGTGGAAATGTGCATTTTCCTCGGAGGCTCGTGCCCCTAGCGCTGGCAAATTAAAAATAAATGTGTATGTCATTTCCACTCCAGTGTGCTGAGCCTGAGCAAACTGCCCCTCGATCAGCCATCTCACAAGGCAAGTCTGTCAGTGATTGACCCATTGTCTTTCAATGGAGAAGACAAGGTCAGGTGATGAGCAGGCAGGAACAATCTGAGGAGCTGGGTGGGTCACGAGACAAAGCCAGGAGGGTGATAAATCTGACCTGAATAACGAGGGCCACCTGTGCTCTCTAAAGTTACAAGTACTAAGGCCAATTTGTAGGTAAGTAGGAAACACAAGGCTCCAAACTCCTTGAAATTCTTGTCCTAGAAGCGGAGGTCTGTCACCTAAACAGATGGGCGTCTTCCTTTACTCTCTGTCTTCACAGTCTAAGCTTGCTCTCCAGTAAGTTCCCTTAGATTTCCTTAGGAATGGCTCAGGATATGCTCATTTTCCCGCATTTCCCTCACTGTTCTTTTGCGTCTAGTGGGATATTTATAGACAGAAAACACAGATAGGCTCCCAGAACAAACAACTGCACATTCACTTCCCTATTTGGAGCTGCTTCTGGCTCTTGGTGGTCACTGTTCTAGAATTTCTCGATGAGCCTTCCACAAAGCAACCACTGTACGTGGCAGTGGGGTCGGGGACAGCTAGGGTGCTGGCTTGAGGAAGAGGTTTTAAGAGGACTGGTTATGTCCACCTATGTTCACTCAAATTATATATTTAATTAAGTGATGCGAGAGATTGGTATGCAATTTCCAGCTTCTGGACTGGTGTCGTCACTGGGATGCTTGTGTGTTTTCCTTTGAAGTTAAGATGAGGTGGAAATTCATTAAATGATCTCCAGACAACAAGACTTTGCCCAGTATCTTAAAACCACTTCCTAAGCACCCGGCTACATCTCCAGCTGTGTTTATTTACACTGGTCTGCATTCATTTCAGCCTCCCTATTACTATAGATATAATTCTGGAACCTTCTCCAAATTATTTTAACGGGCCCCATTGGTTTCCCTCTCACTCTTTTTCTTCTGTTATTGTTTTTGTTTTGAGACAGGGTTTCTCTGTGTGGCCTTGTCTGTCTGGGAGCTCGGTAGGCTAGGCTGGCCTAAAACTCACAGAGATCTGTCTCCCTCTTCCTCCCTACTGCTGGGACTAAATGCTAAAGGCTGTGCCACCACTTCCCAGCTTCCCTCCTAGTGTTTAAACAGCCGCCGCTCTGTGAGGTACATAGGCATCTTGGATAGGCAGGACTGTTCAATGACCACTTCCCCCCTCAGCAGCTTAGAGTAGCATTTTCTAGGATGTTGAAAGTTAGACCCCAGATCCAAATCAACAGCTCCAAACCCTGTGTGTAAAGTGCACGGCATCCTCAGCAACAGGAACATGCATCCTTTTGGGTGACTCAGCCTCTGCACATCAAACAAAGGGGATAGCAATGGTACATGGTTTTTGTGGGGGTCATCTGTGCCTAGTGATCGGTTTTTGTCAGACAAGTCTATGGCTCTTGAAGTCTTCATTAACATCTGAAGTGGTGTGTGTGTGTGTGTGTGTGTGTGTGTGTGTGTGTGTATGTGTGTGTGTGGTGTCTTGGGCCAATATATGATAATATAATCGACTATGGTTGTTTCAGACATCCTTGGTGTTAGTTACTTACCATTCCTCTTGTATTGTACCCCCCTCCCTAATTAAACCTCCTCTGTTCTTCCATCCCCTTCTTTATGTCACCGGTACACTGTTATTCCCATTGCTAAATGTTCTCTAAATACTCAGTCTGTGTTCACAGATACGAGTAACTCCCATCCCTCATCTCTGATCTTTATGTGGCAGAAGGAGTTCATGGCAGATGGCCTCTCCAGGTCAGAGTGCAGCTAACAGGTGACTGTGAAGTGCTTAACCCAGCTCATAAATCCACAGCACGCACAGCCCTCCCGCCTAAGCTGAGGGACCATCCACAGCACAGCCCTCCCGCCTAAACTTAGGGACCATCCACAGCACAGCCCTCCCGCCTAAGCTGAGGGACCATGGCAGAAGAGGGGCTGGAAAGACTCTAAGAGGATCCAGAAGTCTGCTGTCATGTGTCTTCTAGCTAAGACAGGAAACTACATCTAGGGAATATGGCTACTTAGCAAGACCTGAACAATGAGAGCATCCATGCGCATGGCAATGTGGAGGCAGGAAACTCGTGGGGTTCCCTAGGTGAAGAGCCAGGGGCAATGACTGACTCCTAAGAGAGGGAGTTTTCATCTTTCCCGTGGATGAGCCCCTAAGTAGTTATCTAATGCCAAGTGGTCAAGTAACAATAAACAGACTTAGTAGGTTATATTTATATAATTGCTCACACGCATATGTAAGGATAATAGTTAAAGAAAAAGAGGCCGTGAATGTGAATGGGAAAGGAGAGAATGGGAGAGACTAGAGGGAGGAAAGGCAGAGGGAAAATGATGTCATTATATTTTAATTAAATAAATAGAAATCCATAAATGCTATGTGCAATGAAATATAGTTCTATAACTTGAAATGCATTTTTAAAACCTTTAAAAAATACTGTATTAATCATTTTAATACTGCAGTATTAGAAACGCATTCATCTGTTTGAAAATGATGGGTAACTCTTGGCAGGTTTTTGTTGTTGTTTGTTTGATTTCAGCAATATGGTATTCATTCCTTGAATATTATTTCAATCAATCATTCCGCGTTTACTCTTACTGCTTAGTAGTAAGTTATTTCCTGCAAATTATTTCAGTCTAATGTCTGTAAATTGGACTAATTTCTTACTGACACATGGCATAAATTAAAAGTCTTTCTATATCATTTATCTTCCCTCAGAAACAATTTTTGAAACAGTAAAATTTATCTTCATACCATATTAGGAAGTTAATTACATGAAAATATTTGATGTGTACATTGTATCGCCTTTAGCTCTACTTTACTTAAGTATTTTAGTAAAACACACCATATTTTTCTGTATGAAAACAGGATTATGTTTCATAAATATTTTCACAGTTATTCTGATATATAAGGTTTTCTCAAAATAAGAATGATAAAACCATGTATCGCATCTGGAAGAGTTTGCTGATGTGATTTCAGAACACATTTATTGTTTCATGATGCACCAAAATTTCTCAGAGCTCAGAAGTAGGAGCCTTATTTCCACAGGATCCAGTTCAATAGGTATGTGTTGTGAAGCCTTATTCTCATCTTCACATGAGTTTGTGTTGAGGAATTTTCATTGAGAAATACATACACAATAACAGCACAGATGCTGTAAAAATCTACTTAGAGAGCCCTGAATATCATGTTATACATTATTAGACATTTCTAAAGTGCCTCGGGTTGACACCCAGAAGTTCAGACTTATTTATTTTACATAATAAAAGAATAACTCCATGAAGATTTGATGCCATACAAGGAATTATCCTGAAAACTTGGTTTCCCTAATTCAAAAACTTCCAATCGAATCACACTTTTCAGGAGAAATATTCATAAAGCTGTCAGCTGGAGTCTGTCAGCTGCCTGACAAAGATGATGTAAACTTTCAGAGAGTAAGTTTAATGGAGCACTCGTACAAACTTTCCTTAGAGTCACATTGTTTGTGCTCTGCTCCTCACATTCACGGTCTACATCCTCTTCCCAGGGAGCCATGGATTAATACAAGCCATAGCTACATATACTTAGTGATGATTAATTTAATTTAATTTAGGAACCAGAGTCATCTTACAAAATTCAGACTCATCAAGGGTGTCCCTTTTGATTTCCATTAGACATGAACATAAATCATAGGATGCATATTCAGTTATCGATCAGAAGAGGATGTTAAACTTATACAATGAATAAATAACTCACACAATATTTGCATTGCTTATTCTATATTTGAAACTATATTCCACAAAAGTAATATAGTAAAGTACAGAATGTCCGAGGTCGAGCTTCAGAATCATATTTTGACAGGATATTCTAAATGAGTGGATTTCATGTGATGGGTAGAATTGGCTGTCAATTCGATGGAGTGCAGGATCACTGAAGGAGAAGGCTCAGGGCAGGCATTCGGCATTATTAGATGGCAGTGACCTTGTGGGTAGGAAGGACAGAAGAGTATGTCTTAAAAGGGACGTATTACCAAGAGTGAGAGCTGTGATGTTTAATGGTGACTATCAGCCTGCCCGGATGAGACACATCCCATAGTAGAAATAATATAAGAATTAAACCACTACCCAATACTAATGAGAGGGTGAGTGGAATCTATGCTTTCTAATTTTGATGCATTCAGTAGATACAGGATGCACTTGGTACATATGGGATGCAGCAGATGATTTACAGTCCCTGTGGTACAACAATTAAGATATGACTGAACAGAGTGGTCCTTGCAGCATATCAAGAAATGCCCCGAGTGTTTGTGATGTAGCCTGGTGGTTTGCAAATGCAGCACCTCGGTGAGTGCCAAGCGCTGGAAAACACCAGTCCTGATCCAGATGGCAAGTTGTTCCTGTGGAGAAATTATACCAAAGGCGACTGACGCGGCAAAGGAGCCAGGTCTCAGAAAGAACGCATAGGAAGGATATTGAAAAGGCACTAAAGCAGATGCTTTCGTGGTTTAGTTCAGGGAAACAGTTTGTTACCAGGACATGATAATAAACGGTAAAGAAAAAAAATGTAAAAACGTGAGTAAGGTCAAGCCCCACCCTCATGTGTCAAAAGCTTCACAGGAAGCAGAGAATCAGCAGGCGAAGGATAGGGGAGAGTCTGCCAGTGCGCAGGTGACTGACAGTTTGTACTCAGGACACAGGAGAAGTTTAGGCTCCATGCCTCAGCAGCACAAAATGAGCTCAGTGAGATTTTATAAATTCTTTTCCTTCTGACATTGCTTCGGTTTGGCATTTTTATATCTTACTATTCTTTAACTTGCATATTATTCTTTCCAATTTTTATATTTGTGGAGCATGTGTTTCTTGTGATTTTCTTGAGTATTGTTTTTATTATCATTACTATTTATCCTGTTTCCTTTCTAAAAAGGAAGAAAGAGAAGAAGGGGAGGGTTGGATGGGAGAGAAGACAGAGGTTAGGGTCTGGGAGGAGACGTGGAAGAAGAAGCCACTATCTGAATACCTTGAATGGATATTCAGTGACTTAATGCCCAAAAATCAATAATAAAATCCACAGAAGCAAAAGGGAAAGGTAGAACTGAATCTTTCCAAATACAGACATGCAGCTGGCCCATGTACAGATAAAAGGATGGAACACTGAATTAAGTCAGTTCTTTTGGGTTCTACACGAACTCTTACCATACCGTAATTAATAACGTGTTCAGTTCTTGGAATGTTAGGTGACATGTAGTATTTGGATGGAAGTTACCAGGACTTCTTCAATGCCTGTAGGAAAGTGAACTCTGAAGCCTCTATAGAACTCTGCCTGCTGGGGGCATTCGAAGCGGGAAATATACAAACCCTCAGCAGAGTGCTCTAGTGCTAATCTGTAGATGAGTATGGAATTTATCCATATAGCACATGGATAGAAGACACCAGGATCACAGATGTTAACTAGCAACACAGCAGGAGGAAAGTCAAGTCCCATCGACAGTAAAGAAGGTTCGTGCCTCTTGCTTTATTTGTACAATGGAATGAAATATGTTGAAAATGTGAACAGTCCTGATATATATCACCAGATAAATAGTAAATGTTAAACAGGAGAAACCGACACCAAGATAAAACTTTATACAGAAATAATTGGTCTCCATAACAATTTTAAAACCCGCCATATTACTGCATTTAGGAATATGTTGTGGCTATACATAAATAAAGGAATTCGAGGAACAGAAAAGGGCAAATGAGAATTTTTATGAGCTCGGCATAACTTCCTGACCAATATCTTTCATTCCTCGTGTTCTGAAATTGGGAAGCTGTATACATTTTTAATATGTCTATCCTTCTCCATATATAGACTCAATCACATCAGAACAAGTAGACACTGGAAGGAAGATTTATAGACAAATCTGTAAAATGTTATAAAGATTTCTTTTTAATGGAAACTAAACAGACAGCTTAGAGGAGCTTGATAGGTCCTCAAAGCCACATCAATACCTATGTAAGCGGAACACTTAGAGCCTGTTTTAAATACCATATAAACTGTAAACAGCTTGGCAGGTTGAATTTCTGATGTTTGGTTAAATCTCTGACTTATCCCCACACCAGTCTTTGTAACAAAAATCACATGCAAAGACTATTTCTGAGTATGCAAAGTAACTCGGTTGTCTTCTATTATAATACATGATTATTGTGGAACAGAATAGGGGAAAACTGAGCAGATATCCCCCCAATGGGTTTATGATGCTAATAATAATAAAAATATTATTACATGATATAATAGCAATAAAACATTATTTTTAGTTCTCAACGCAAATGGGAGGTAATAAGGAATTGTGCTTTTACAATTAAATAGCCTTTGGTGGGAAAATGTTGGGTTAGGTATAAATGTACAAAAGCCAGCTTATGCCAACATAATCACAGAAGGTGAGATATGTCAGCGAAAGAAATCTGAGAGAACATTGTGCTGTAGTGCCGAGGAAATGTTAGTGACCCCCCAAAACAGACAGGAGCTGATCTGATGAAATTCACATTAGAGTCTTTATTCTGTTTGAGCTAGCTTGTCCTCACCCCCAGAATACCGCCATCATGAAGGGCACTTTTGGTGGTGGAGGAGCATCGAATGTCTATCTGAGCAAGACTTTAATGTAAGCTGCAACTTGGGGGTAAGTGTGCAGGTATCTAATTGGGAAGGTAATGTGGCCTTTAACTTAATTAGCTGGTGCCAGGAGTCATATCATAAACTTAATTTCTGCTTCCCTCTGCATTGGTGGTCATAAGGCAGAGGGTGGGCTTATAACCTGGGGTGCAGGTTTGTTGGGTGAATAACCTGAGGACACTGGTCTTCTTGAGGGTGTAACCTGGAGTTGCTGGTCTTGTTGAGGATTAGAGACTGGAGATAGGCTTGGGTTTTGTTGGGGTGCAACTTGGAAACTAAAGCTAGGTACCAGCCTTTTAGTTTACCAGAGTTCAAACAGGTTCTCTAAAATGGAGTCTGAACTTAAAAAGATTTGGCCTCTCAATGACTCCCCCCTTCCACACACACAAATTAGATACTAATACTCTATGTTCATATGACACATAAGTAAGAGAGAAATGTAGGCTGCTTCCTGAAATGCCACCCAAGTTCTTTAGGAATGGGTGTGTGTAAGTATCCACAACATAACCTTCCATGATCACATGTGTACACACTCAGAAAGGGTGAGAGGTATGATGTGCTGGTGGTGTGAACAGTGAAGAGCCTGAGGGAAAATCACTCCTGGTACCCGGATTCTGGCTTCCCCCACCCTCCCAAGTTCCTTAGGGATTTCAGCTCAGGGGATGCTCCTTAAAAACCAAAGGGTTCTCTTGCTCATCCTGGTTCTCTGCTCTTTCCTATCTGCTTTCACGAGGTAGCCCCATGCTCTCTGGTGACTATAGTTAAATATATACCACTGACTCCCCCTCCAGTGTCCATATCTACTTCTGTAATTTCAGTCATCTTCTGGGTGTTCCCATCAAATGTTTTCAACTTGCTGTTTCCAAAATGTAATGCATAACTTCTCTACAAAGCCCAGAATCCTTATAGACTTGAGTTTTGCCAGGTTTACCTTTCGTATGTTAGCTCAAGTAGAATTTGGAAACTTGTTAGTCCCTTGTTCTCTATCAGCACCATGCCACATCATCTTCGTCATCATTGTCATAAGCACCAGCATCCTTATTTTCACCAGTCCCTAGATGAATCTGTTCCCTGTAATGCTGCCGGTGTTCCCTGCTGAAAAGCCAAGTCTGAATATACAACACAATCACCTACTTAACATGCGCCACTCCATAATTCTTGTCCCTGTCACTTGAGCAATGTTTAATGCTTAACAGCATGTAAAAGCCCTTTTAAGATCTGGTTCTGTACTTTATTTGCCTGTATATCTTCACTGGAATAAAGATTTCTCAAGAACCAATAGGAAGCTCTAATCCTCTGCACATTGCTGTGTATAATAAATATTTACGGAATGAATGTATTTACATGGTTGCTTTCTGTAGACCAATTATGCTTAAAGGTAGGGATTATTAACCTGCAATCCATAAAGAGAGCTTAGGGATTGGTTTTCTAGGTTAACTGTGACTAAAGTTAGCATTGTTTTAAAACCAGAAAGTTATAGACTAACCTGTAACCTTGATAGTAATGAAATCATAGATTTTTCATAAGTTTAAACTATTAAGGTTATTTGGACTTTTTAAGCCCATAAGAATATCATTTCTTGGTTCCTCCCATAGGAACCATTTCCCACAGCTAACCTGTTCCTTCTGCATACATAAAGTCATGTAAGTAAACAATAATTTAAAATACCTTAGCAAAAATATCCATAGTGCTTTTCTTTGGAAGTCTTTTTACTTGAGTTTATTACTTGAAACCACAAAAAACCAACAAAATGCTAAATTGTCAACTTTACTGTTTGCTTTGAAAACAAAGTGAATGAAGCATCACCCACTGGGAGACTTACTATGATTCTTCTGCTTGAGAATCTGCTCTGGTTACTCTGCAAAGGATATTAAAGAGGGACCAGAAGCCGTGTGTGTGTGTGTGTGTGTGTGTACACATGTGTGTGTATGTGTGTATGTGTGTATGTGTCAGTATGTATGTATATATGTGTTTGTATGTGTGTGTGTGTATGTGTAAATGTGTGTGAGTGTATATGTATATGTGTGAGTAAGTGTGTATGTATATGTGAGTGTGCGTAGGTGTGAGTATGTGGGTGTATGTGTGAGCATGAGTGTGTATGTGTGAGCATGTGTGTGTGTAGAGAAATGTAACTAAAGGCAGGGGAGAAGAGGGAAGTGAGAGGGTATATTTAAAAGCAAAGCCTAATAATACAAATAGTGAGGAATGTGACCGAGTGATTATGACAAAGCAAGGAATGAGTTAAGATAAAAGTAACCTAGAATTAAAGCTAGGAGATTAGAGTTTCTGTGCTAAGAGTTGAGGAATTCTGGGGCAGATACAGGAGTCCACTGGGCTACAGGAAATGAACCTTCTGTAGACTCCTGCTGACCAGAGCCTGGCCAAGACTGATGATACGCTCAGACAGGAAAACTAACAAAGACAATCTGAGGCACTTAGGAAGAATATGTCAAAAATGATGAAGCAATTAAAAAAACTGACTTAATATGTTATTAATATGTAATTCAGTGAAGTATTACCAACCCCACATGGATGGCATGGTTGCCCAAATCCATTGCTCATCCCTCAGAATCTCTCTAAACAGACCCATCAAGGAACCAGGCTCTGAAGGACCCTGGTGGTGGTCCACTTGGCTCTCATTAGCCAGTTCCTGAGTCTCACGCAGCCCTTCCCAAAGTAGGAGAAACTCTTGTTACACGTGATGAGTGAGTTGGTTTTGAGGGGAGCTTAATCACACAGGGGAAGAAGTGATGCAGAAAGACAGATTAGTTTCTGGCAGGACACCTTCCCTGTAAGAGATGCACTAAGGGGAGTTCCTGTCATCTTCCTAGAACGGCTGGGACCTTTGTTATTGGTCACGATGAACCTCGTGTTTCTCGTATAACATGGTTTCCTTGAGGGATTTTTCTGGCTTTCTTGACACTTTAGCTGTGTTAGTTTGAACTGTGCCCAAATGTAGTCCATTTTTGCTTGGTCTCTTTAGATCTATCAGAGGAACCCAGTTCAAAACCAAGACTCCCTGTAATTTTATTTTTTAAAAAAACTCTATTTTTAGATTCATGCGTTTGACTTAACCTGCTTAGTATAGTCATCTTTGCTTTCATTATATGTGGCTTGTAAAATCATTTTCAAACTTCCTCCTCTCAACTTTATCACATGTACGGTAAACATTTCATTCAGTTTTAGTAAGTATTTTGTGCAGACTTGTTTACCAAGTGACCAGCAATGAGTACTCTTGAGTGTTTCCACCATCCCCTTTTACCATGAATAAAACAAAGAGCAAGGAGAAAACAGATTTACACAGTAAAACCAAGGTTCTTTGCAGAACCAATGGACAGATGAGAGGGTGTAGTAACTTACAGAAGATACTGCGTATGATTCTTTAAATACTTTTTCATTTAACATATCCAAATGCACAGATTACCCCGTGTTGGTTATTGACTGTAAAGCGATTTGACAAGCAATACCAGTGGAATGTAGGGAGGAGGAAGTTTTTTAATGAAATCAACACAGAGATTATGATTCAATGTGACATGTTACACTCACCGTATGAATTCTTGGGATGCAACAGGAAGAACCAATCTGACACGCGCCCTTCAGATTAGTAGAATGACATTTTGGCAGGTTATGGCATCTCTGGAGAAAGTCACAAAACAGAAGTCAGGCAGTGCACAATGAAATGTGAAAGAACTCGGTGCCATCTGAGACAGGGGTAGTGGCAAGGTGTGAGCTAAGGTCAGTGAGCTTTGGTAAGCACCAGAGAGGAGGTGCCAAGGGGCAAAGCTGGAAGAGGACATGGGGCATGAGTGACTGAATAGATATCCCGGTGCCTTTGCACAGGCTACATTCAATACAGGTAAGGTGCATCCCCATCATCATCATCATCATCATCATGATCATCACCATCATCATCATCAATGTTGCCTATCTCACAATTAGCAGTGGTCCCCATGGATTACATCATTATCTGAGTTCTAAAAGCAAGTAGGCTAAAATCATTATCTTAGTTACGAATAATTAAAAATTAATTAGTAGCTAAAGTTACATCCCAGAAATAATTAAGTTTTTGAAAAGGTAGAGATCCGGCCTATTGCAATGGCACCTCCCTTAACTGCAGCAGTGAGGTGGGGAGAAGATTGGGAGTCTGGGCTCCACACCGGACATAGAGTGTGACCTATATCAAAAGTAGTCTGACGTGCCTCTTAAGAGAACCCACACCTATGTCCTTAGGTGTCTCTACCTTTCTTTTGAGTTTCTCTCTTTTTCTTAACCCACGTTCTTAAGCCTATTAAAATATTTAAAGATGATATCTTCTCTTTATCCTTAATGTGCATCTCGGCTAACACCCTATCACAAAAGACAAGACAAGAAGAGAAAAAACAACCGGTTTTGCATGACAAAGGAAGCTTCAGAAATGAGGACTCAAGGAGAGCTGATTCTCATGATTGGTCTGATGAGGGAAGTGGGTGTTGGTGCAGAGTGGACACATGAATTAAGAGAAGGATCAGACGGGCAAGCAGAGGAGCCCAGCAGTGCCTGCTTCCTCCTTTTCTGCTTGGACTCTCGATGTACAGTTTCTACCATCCGGGTGTTAGACAGCATGACAAGTATCTTCTGACCCATTTTCAGGAAAGTTATTTCAAGGAGCAAAAATATGTACAATATAATTGTACATATTTATGATGGTACAGTGTATATGCTCTGGTTTCTCTTTAGAGCTGACTTTTTTATATAGTATGGAGTAATACTTTGACACCTGCCTGTGATGTCTAATAACCAGATAATCATGCCTGACAACTTCAACCTTCATCCCAGTAGCCTTGGTGAAAACTGTGTGGCATGAAAGTCTCACCTTCACACTCAACATTCTGCATTTTCTTATCCCCTGCATGTCGTCCAGTTGTGGGTCTCTGGGTTAATTACTCTCCCCTGCAGAAAGAAGTTTCTCAGATGGCGATTTAGAGATGCAGAGCCACTACACAGTATTTTCACCTATGTCATTTAACAGAACAATAGCAATAGGGGTCACACCTTCCTACCCATAAGTTATTAACCAGATAATTGTGCCTGCGTGTTCAGTCTTTCTTAGTCCCTTTTCTACTGCCATGATAAACCCATGACCAAGGAAATTTATTTTAAAAAAAAGAGCTTAATTTGGGATTAGGTTTTCAGAGGATTAGGGTCCATGATGGTGGGACAAGGACGTGGTGGGAGAGACAGCTGATACTTTACATTTTCATCCACAAGTGCAGGGCAGAGAGATGTATAGGAGGGAGGGGGGAGGCAGGGCAAGAGGGAGGGAGAGGGGGAGGGAGGAAGAGAGAAAGGGGGGAGGGAGAGGAAGAGAGGAAGAGAGACAGAGAAAGAGAGAGAGACACAGAGAGAGAGAGCCCTGTTATCCAGCAAACAAGAGTATGTCATGGTAGAAGCCAATGGAAGAGAGCCTTAGCCACAGAAAGCTTTCAAGGGTCACACATTAGTGAATCTGTTTTTCACCATCCTTAGGGCTCTAGTCACTGAGCCTCCACCTTTGTATTTGAAGCCAGTTTGTAGCAGGTCTTTTAGGGGTGTCTCAGGGTTTGGTTCTTGTTGTTTGTTTCTCCAGACTCTGAACACTGGCAGAAAGACCTTTACGTCCAAATTCAAAGCAGTTGAAAAGAGAGGCTGGCAGGGCTCAGGGATGTGCAGTCCGTGCTGCTAGGCCAGCCGGAAATGGAATGTTTGCCTCAGGAGCCAGTTTATAGGGGACTAGAAGCCGTTGCCTGGCCCAGAACCTCGGTGGTTTTGTGAGGCTTTCAGATGTCTACAGTCATGTAGATTATGTTCACATCTGTTGTTTAAGATGTAAATGAGGGAAACAAGAACACACATAAGCACATGCATATACAGACGCACGCATACATACATTAACACACACATATACACACATGTATACACACACACACACGTACACACACACACACACACACACTGGGAAGAGAGAATTGGAGGCTTGTGGAAATCAACTAAGATGCAGTGACATTATTATTCTTAATAAAATAAGGCATCTGAAAATGAGAGAAGATAGGTCCAGGGGAGATTATTGGGGCACAAGTATCAGAATAAAGGGACTCATTAGAAACAAAGGGAAAGGCAAGGCCAGCTGAAGTTAGTCACTCATGTGGGAAATCTCAAGGTGAGTTTGTGAATTCCAAGTTTCATAACTTACAGCACCCCCTTTATCATACTCTGTGAACCATAGAATCTCCAAACTTACATCATGAGCACATTTCTGTAGCAATTTGGAGGATGTAATAGTCCACACACAAAATCTTCAACGTTACTACGTACCTCAGTTTTCTACTGCAAAAGCTTTGTCTTTAAAATCCATTTTTTCCCTTTAAATTACAAGTAGATCAATGACCCACATTCTGTGCTAGGGCATGCCTCTGCTGATTCAAAGCTGTTAGCTTTCAATTTCCACAGCACCAACCTTTGGCAATGAATATTATGATATACAATTCTTAGTTAGACAGATTAAGGCCTAGGCTGAGACTCGGTGTTCTGATTCCTAAGTTGCAGAACCAGGGTTCGAATCCAGCTAGGCAGTACCTTTTGGTAGTGGCCTCTGACACTTTTCTGCTCTACAAGAAGTGATCCTTCCTCTGGAGGAAATTGCTGCCTATGTGTTGTCTTATTTGAATTGCTAAACTGCCTGATCCAGACGCCCACATGGGCCATGTCCTTTCTTTGATTTGTAGTCATCTATGTAAATGCTGCAACTTGAACATCTCCTGCTTTACAGTGTCTTTGAAAGTGAAGGTGGCTTCTTATTCTCTGTACCTACAACTTAAGAAAGTGTCATCTACAGCAGATTAGATATTCCATAAATCCTGAAATCAATGCCGTGTGGACTCTGTACCTCCAGCTTAAAACCTGCACACCCCAGCTGCCTCTAACGAGGAACGGAAGGACGTCCGTCTCTGTGTTTGTCGTGAAGATGGACACTGACCAGGTGTCTATTGTTTTCCTTACCTGTTGAGCATAACAAACTTTACACAAATAATTGTGGATAATTGAGTCGGTCATTGAGATTATGTATGAATGTGTCCACTGGAAAGTATGACGTAGCCACCTCTAGCTAAGGTCACAGGAGAAGTATTTAGATGTAACAACAGTCAAGCATTTTCACCTTAGTGTGCGTTAGTCACCCACATTTGAAATGTAAAAACTTTTATTTTTATCTGATGCATGATTCTTATGCATACAAAATTATGCTCAGAATTCTCACATGACAACAGATAGAGAAGGCCTCCACTCAGCTTTATTTCAAAGTTTGCCCATAATATTACAGTATTTCCATCTGCACAATGAAAAATAATTCCGAACCCCTCATTAAGGCTAATTATATTTATAAGATAGGAAATTAAAATGAGAAATATTAAGAATAAATATCTAGTAAGATCAGTTGGGACTGAGAACTAATTATTTTATGAGTGTTTTATTGTTCTCCATAGAAACCGTTTTCTTCGCTAAGGAAACATAGAAGATAATTTCGCCCAACTCTGAGCTTTATTCTCTTTGTGTTCTCATAAGGAAACTTCCCTTGAAGGATGTTCTGACTGTTGGCAAAAGATAACACACAGTCGGTTCTCCTTTCTCCGACTGGGGAAAGGTAACACAGGGCTCCCTGTCTGTGACTATGACACCGGCCAGGCTGGGAAATAGTTCAAGAGCTACATCGTGACCATCCCTGCTAAACAAACATCAGACATGCGTCATCTTTCTGAAATATGTTTTCCCGACTAGGAGCCGTGTGCCACTAGGTGAGAGGAGGCTTCGTTCCAAATAAAAGTGAATGTCTTTTAGTATTCCTCAAGAATACATTGTCATTAGCTACAGTCACCTTTCTGTACAACAGATGCATAGATCCCCTGACTTTCCTCCTCTTAAGCACTGCCACCCTTTTCTTTTCTTTAGCAGCTTCTTCATAACAACCCCATTCACTCCTCAGGGTCACAATTCTCCATCCCACCAGATAAACCTCTTTAGGTTCTGTGTGTGAGTGCAGTCCGGGATACTAGCACCTGGTTGATTGACTCAGAAAATTGTCTTCATTTTTCTTTCACGTTGTTGCAAATGGCCAGGTCTTACCACTGAGTCATAGCCCTCCACAGGGACAGGGTCATGACAACATGCCGGAGAGGCATTGTGGAGTGTCCCTTCCTCTTTACTTTCAGGTCAGTCACTTTTGTCAGAATGAGCTTCCCAGAAGAAATGCAACGCCTTGCCCCTACAAAGGATGAAATGCAGGGGGTGGGGTGGGAGTGGGGAGGTGGGTGGGGGGTGAGGGGAGAGTAAGGTCACATGTAAGTGGCTCATCCAGAAGAACATTTTAGTCATCCCAGGGAATCCCGACTAGGGCTTGAGTTATGATTCATTTACATTGTCTAAAAATAAGCTTTTTCTACCCTTAATAATACCTCGCTGCAAGTTCTAGTAGTCAAAGCGTTTCCTGTCAAATGGACTTAGAATGTAATGAAGCAGTAAAGATACTGAGGTCTAAGGGTTATAGGGCAATAGTAGAGGATAGGTTCAGAGTTACTAGAGTCGAAGGATAAATTCGTTTGAGCCCATGACTCCTGGAGCCTCGCTGTGCTCACTAGGCGAGCGGGAAAGGTCTGCGGACCTTGGAGCGGTGACCTCTGAGGAAGAGGGAGCTAGCCTCACTGGAAATGGGAGAAGGGAAAGCCCCTGAGCAAAATGAGTTGTGAGCTGGACAAATACTCTGTCAGCCTGCAGTGGAAACCTCTCAGGTGCACGGAGCTCCTCCGGAACTGTCCGAGAGCGTCCCGGGGGCTCCTAGAAATGGCGCTGAATTAGAAGCCTGCCTGTGCAACGGAATGACTTGTCAAGAGAAAGAAACAAAATTTACAAGAGCATTTTCTTTTCTTTTAATATTAGGAAAATAACAAACGAAATGAAATTAGTAGCTAAATTGGTAGCTGTCAAATGCTGGAGATGGAGCCGACGAACTCCTTGCTGATCACAGCACTGTTTCCAGGGATGTGCATATTTACCCGAACTCAGAGCTATAACACCTACAATGTGTGAATTTTCCTTGCAGGAAGTCATACTTCATGACCCCGAGAAAATATTTTAAAAAATGAGCATGCTTCAGTTAGAATGGTGAGACTATTATTGTAGGTAAAATATCACGTACACACTGGCGACTTGATCCGCAGAAAGGCGTTGTCTACTTCACAGGGTTTTGGGTCAGTAAAGGTTTAGAAAGTGAGGGGGGGGGGGTGTGAGCCCTGTGCTTAGCTTGTGCAGTGCAGGGAGATATGCATATACTTTAATAGGTGAAAGATACCTAGGTGATAAGATAACAGAAGATATGTGACCTGTCCACGCATTTCATCAACACTAATATCATCAAACCAGTTAGAATGCTGAATTGTGGTTCTCAAAGCTCCAAGGTACTGCCTACAGACTCTGTGTGGTACCCACCAACAGCATTTACCTCAGACTATGGCTGTAGTGGTAACTGTAGATATGATGTGTATGATATGATATGTACTATGTCACCTGTAGACAAGGGACAAACTGGTGGTGTCCTTGCTTTTACATGATGTTTACACTTTTAAAGATATTAAAACGTGCCTATTTTCCTTTATGCTGGAGGGGAGTGTCACAGAGACCCCAGGGCCACTGTGTTACTCAACATGTTCCAGAGGAATGATGTTTTCTAAAGGTCAGGATGCTAACTTCCCATCCAGCAGACTGATGTATCAGGACTCCAGTGCGCTAGCCACCTGGTACTTAGGTAAGCAGCCTGTCAGGGTACTGAGATCAATGTCTGTGATCAAGTACTTGGATCAGTATGGCAACTCATGCAATGCCCAGAGGGACATATTTCCTTTTGATCCATCATAAATTAGAGAGTGCTGGAAAGTTTTCATGGTTCAGAAGCAAAAACTCCAAACACAATATGTTTGTCCTTCAGATACGTCTGGTGGTTCTTGCCTTCTCTTTGGAATGATATGGAAAAGAATCGGTCCTCTCAAGCACTGACTCTAAGCTTCATATTCATGACTGAGTTAGCCTCCAGCAAAGACAGATGCTATTCTACATGGAGGCAGTAGCCTGGTCTATCGCTTAGCAGAACTTGTTCATAAGCATTTCTCTGAGAAGATCCATGTTCTGTAGGAGCCATGTTAGTGCGCTGACACTGTCCTGAGCCCACAGCCCCCTTCAGACGGCTAGAGTGGACCCAGACTCCTTAGTTTTCCACAACACCGTTATCTGCCGTGTGCTAGTGATGAGATTTACCCACTTGACAGAAGAGCCTCTGAGCCTTCCTCACTATGATGTCTTACCTTAAAGAGAGCACTGGCTTAGTATGGGAGGTTCTCTAGTTGTCTGGTTGGGATGACTGTGTTTCTGTATCTTTCCAACAGCCCAGGAACTGAAGGTCTGTCTCACACTGTGATCATTATTTGGAGCTAAAGGTATACAGGAAGGCAATTCATTGTAGTGAGGCCACAGAGATGGCAAGAATTAGTACAACTCTCTAAGAAAACTCAACGATTGCCGCAGGCTCCTGACTTGTGGGGAAATAGTTAGGAGGTGGCAGGTCAGAATTCCGTCTGCTGGCCTGCTGGTACAGCGCCGCATCTCTGGCAGGAATGTGAACTGTCTAACCTACACAGTCCACTAGATCCTAACACAGCAGTGGAGCCACCCCAGGCATCACGATCTCATACGAGAGTGGCCACTGGGTGAGTGATCATGGAGAAAGCCAACTTTCTGAGCTGGACCTTGGGTCAAGGCACACTTTCTGATTAGAAACAGGATACCCAGAGTCTACGCAGGGGCACGAAGGCACACTGCCTTGAAGGTACAGTCTTCTGTCAGCCGCACTCGCAGGCCCATCAGGATCCAGAGATTTAAACTCTAGAAAGGGAGTGCTTACGGTGAAAGCTCACCATGGTTCTAGAGGCATTGAAGGCTGCAAATTTAGCAAATGGGTTAAATCATTACAGAGCCTAGAGAGGGAAAGATAAAAACAAATCACACAGTAACACAGGAGAAGGAGAGACATGAACAGACTGATTTTAAAACTGGATGCTTTCTGATCTTTGAAAATAAACTAAAGTGATAACTCAGAAAAAAAAAAAAAAAAAAACAACAACCCAATATCTTAACAGGAAACACCCAAGTACATGACCTTGCTGTGTCTCTACATTGCTTCTTTTAAACATTTATCCTGTTTTATTGCCAATAAAACAAAGACATTTACAGGTTTGTTAGGTGCTCAATTCTTACCTTCCACAATTATCCATCTATATACTGTTTTCTTCCCCCCTGTAAAAAATGGGTTATTTTTCTAGAATGTTCTGCCTCAATTTTTACTTTTAAAACTACTTTCTTAAAAACATTTGGCATTCATTATTATTAGTTTGTGTGTGTGTGTGTGTGTGTGTGTGTGTGTGTGTGTGTGTGTGTGTGATTGGAATTGTTTGCCAGGAATGTACAAGTCAGAGGACAGCTTACAAACAGGTCTTCTCTGCCAGGTAGGTTCTGGGGGTTGAACTCGGGTCCCCAGGCTGGGCGGCAAGCGTCTTTAGCCACTAAGCGTTTTGACTCGGCCATTTTAAGGTTACCAGCATCTCAAATTATCTTCTGATCACTACTCACACTGTCATGCTTAAGTCCGATGGAAACACTGTTGCTCTTTTGTAATTGCAGAGATTGAAATTAAAATTCTGCGCTCACGTACAGACTAGTGGAGATACAGAAAGATGCCCTGAGTGTGGGCTCACGGACCCCTGTCTCCGCGTGTGTAAAGTGACTAATGGAGCTCCGCCTTAGGGGTATGAGGACGGACGGGAAAGGCCAGTTAAATGGGCAGAAAATTGTGACCTAGTTTTCAAATCCAAGCACTTAGAGTCCCACAAGTGTTTTCTCTAAGTAGAGAGGCCCGTCTAACCCTTCAGTTCCAACCCTTCCTTCCTCTTTTCAACTTCCCCAAGAAGGGCATGTTAGGGGGAAAAAAACCAAACCAACATCTGTGGGGTTTTCCATAGTCCTTAGCTTTATTCTTGCTCAAACAACTACATCTCGGCTTGAAAACTTTAATAATGTGAGCGACGTACAGGAAAGGAATTATTTACAATTGATAACCAACCACTCCCCGCAACTTCCACGCTTTCAGTGTCTCGTGCTATTTTCCTTTCCTGCAAGTTTTATGTTTTCCTTGGAAGGATTTGGCGCCGAAGCACACCTTTCTCCATCCTCCATCAAACCAGCACGCGTTCCTAACGGAAGTCCTTAACTGAATGAATAACCAACAGCTGGACGGATGTACGGACAGACGGACGGATGGATGGATGGATGGATGGATGGGTGGATGGATGGATGGGTGGGTGGGTGGGTGGATGGTTCGCACAGACTTTTCTGTCCTAGCTCTTTTCTCTGCATCCTGCAGGGTCCTCTCTGCATCCTTATCCAGAGATTGCATAACGGCCTAGGTCTCTCAGGCTACCTCACACCTGCCTCCTCAGGTTGGGCGAGCAAGTGCGGGCTGCCCAGCCACAGAACCTCGCTCCGGGTCAGAACTAAAATCCGAAGTGGAGTGCCTGGAGCCACAGAACCCACGCCGACCAGCGCCAACCGCTGCGCTCTCAGGAGCATGCTCAGTGCGCCTCCCTTCCCCGCGCCCCCAGCCCGCGTCCACCCCCGCACCACACCCAGGCGCGCTCCGGGGGCACCCCGCCCGCCTCCGCTCCCGCACCCCTCCCCTGGGCCTCGGCGGGACACGGCAGGGGACATAAATAAATAAATAATTCCATTCAGCGGATGACGGTGAGGCGAGGCGGCTGCAGCTGGGCGGGGGGACCCGGAGAGCGGCCGTGCGCACCCGGTGGCAGAGCCAGGTAAAGGCGGTGCTCCCAGGGAGGATGGGAGGAGGAGGACGAGGCGGGAGGAGGGCGAGTGAGGTTACCCAGGGACCCAGGCGGGTGTGGAGAAATGGCAGCCCGGTGGCGCTCTGAGTGCCTCGAGCCCTTATATAGACAACAAAAAATCCCCAAGCCGAGCGGGCGCGGGCTCGGACGGGAGCTTCAGGGTCCCGGAGGTTCGGGACTTGAGAGGTCTCAGAGTCGAGGCCACCAGCTGCTGGCGCTGCTTCCCTATGCTGTGACGCCTCCCCTGGGCATGGCGGAAAATCGGGCGGGCACTGCCAGGCGAATGCCTCTGGGCTGCTCACCAGCCAGCACAGTGTCTGGGACCCACAGTGTCTGGGGTGGTGTTTTTGAAGTGGATGGGTGGGGAAGTGAGAGGAGGGAATGGCTGCCCCTTTAGCAGAAGGTTCCCCGCCTGTGGGGAAGGGAAAGTGTTCTGGTTTGGTCCCCAGGAAACCTGGGTGGGGGCCACTGGACAGATGCAGGAGAGGCTTGTGGCCTGCCTTAAAGGTTATGCTGTCTTCCAGGGACCTGGGAAGGCTCGGTGCCACCCTGTGGTCCTCTAGGCTTCTGGGCTACTTCATCACGCTGGGGACACCAGTCTTAGCCAGGTAGCCCACAGGTGGCTGTGAGCCTCAGAGAATCCTGCTTCCCAGCTGGCTTCTGCATCCTTTTCTACTTCCACTGGCTAAGAGGGCTGTAGGTCGCTTTGGGAGGGGCGGGGAGGGGGGAATCAACCTCTCTCTCTCTCTCTCTCTCTCTCTCTCTCTCTCTCTCTCTCTCTCTCTCTCTCTCTCTCTCTCTCACACACACACACACATTCTCTACTAGTGTTTCTTTAACTCCCTTTTGGTGGAGAAATAAGACAGGGTCACATTGAACCCTGAGGTGGCAAAGCAAAAACTAATAGTCAATACCCTCCTCAAACCAAAAGGAGATGAAACAAAGGAATTAAAAAAGAAAGAGAGAGAAAGAGAAAGAAAGCAGGATCGATGTGCACGACTCTAAAAAGCTCAGCAAGAGGAAACCGTGGGCACAAATGCCTATTTTGGGCACTCCAGGCTTCATGGCTGAACCCAGTCAGCGAGGACAGGAAGACTTTCAAGGCCTTCCCAGGTCCACTTGGCCGTGCCCTGTCACCCAAACTACACAGAGGACGGCATCTAGAGTAGAGGAGAGGAAAACCAGAGTTGGGTGTGGGCCGCTGATGCAGATGAGGGTTGGGTACCTTAGGCCACAGGAAGACAGTAAGGCAGTCCCAACTCTCAGATGTTCTGCCTCTATGTCCATCTACGTGGGAGGGTGCAGGGCAATTTTAGTGATGCGGAGGGGCACGGCAGCTCAGTGTATGCTGCAACAACTCAGAGTAAGAAACTCATGAAGCAACTGGGGGGCAGGGGTGGGGGCAGTAGAGTCTTAAACTCCGAGCTCTATCACTGAGCAATGCCCCCTCCACGTTTTATTCTTTACTTTTATTCTGAAGCAAAGTCTTGTTAAAACAGCAAGGCAGGATTCTGCGTAGCTCAGGGAGACTTTGCTCTGGCCCTTCTCCTTGGGAACAGGGTTTACAGGCAAGCGCCAATCTTTTCTGCAGCGTTCTGTTACCGACAGTTTCTTACACAGAGAGGAGTGCACATTCCTACACATGCCCAGTTTGTTTCTAGACACACATTTCGTTCATAACATCAGCCCTGTACTTTGGGCCTCTGTCTTCCCTACAGGTAGGGAAGGCAGGATGACCTCACTTCTGGATAAGTTCCTTATCCAGAATTATATAGTCTGAGTTTGTGAAGTTGAAATAAAGGTGTCTCCAGATGATTCTTTTGGCTCTATACTCATTCACCAAACACTTTGGAGATACCCATGGGACAGAAGGAAACACAGAGCCAGTAAGACCCAGAGAGAATGGTGGTTTCTGTAGTTTTGTAAGACGCACTGAATTAGTATTTTGTCTTCATTTTTTTTCTTATCTATGAAATAAAATTTGTTGTGCCCATTCTGAACTAATATTGTGCCTTCTAGGGTTATTATGATGTGGTCTCAAGAAATTCACATTCTGAGAAGTGCACACACACACACACACACACACACACACACAGGGAAATGCAGGGGATACTAGTTATCTGGTTAATCTTTCTCAGCACCACTTTCCTTTCAGTTTTTACTACTTCCTGTTTTTTCTCTATAAATGAGACCTATATCCCAGTTAATCCAAACAGACTTTAGCAGCTGTAAGAGGTACTTGTCGGATGCACCAAAAGGCACCTTAGGCAGTGGTATGCCTCAGGGACCTAAGCATTTGTCTCCGCTCTCTTGTTCGTCATGAGTGATCCTGGATGAGTTGGTACTAAGACTCCTCCTTCAGGAGTCTCTCCCTGGGACCGTCTTTGCCAATGAATTGATTATCCCACCCTCTGAGAACAGATATCAAGTTGCAGTTTCTTCTCTATTTTTAGACAAGAGTCATTTACTCATTCCAAGAAGTTGGAAAGTATAGTATCTTGGTGTCTTTAGAATGCTGACTGCCTTCCGGCATCCATCTTTTCGACAAACGCATGAGAATTTTACAGGGTAGACCTGTGTGCACTTGTGTTTACAGACATGTTGAGGCTCAGGGCTTACTCTACGGGAATAGCCCGTGTCTTAGTCTGCAAGGTTGTTCCTCTCACACAACATCTGAAGCTGCATAGCATGAAAGACCAGAGGCCGATTTTCCGTTATTCAGAGGCCTGGAAAACCCAAACATCATGGTAGGCACTCAGTGTCTTAGTATCTCCTGGTAACAAGATAGGATGCTAATGTAGTTGGGTAGACAGATACACACCAAAGTGGCCAAACCTGTGGGGTGCTCTTAAGTTTTAACCAACTGCTCCCCACCTGACTTCACTAATCTCTAATCACTAATCAGAACTGCTCAGCAAAGCACCATTTCCACATGAGTTTTGTTGGGGACGAACCAGAGTGAAGCCATAGCAAGTGTTCGGTGAGAGAGCTGGGACAGACAGCCACGTGATATCTAGGCTCTGTGCAATACAAAATTTTCTTGCATGAAGTTAAGCAAGGGCAAACATTTCTTTCTGCTGTGTTCTTCAGTGCCTGGCACATGGTAGTTTTGAAAGATGAATTATAGAGGGAATGAAGTAAGGGGCAGCAGAATCAGACAGGACATGAGGAGAAGAGGAAGGAAGCCCACAAAGAGCAGCATCCTGACCTTCCTCTGTCCCCAGCTCTGACTTGGGCAGGAAGTACCATGGGGACTCTGCCCTCCAAGACAGGAAAGCCACAAAACTGTGGAGGACTCTTAACCTCATTTTCCTACATACATCCCGTCATGTATGTAGAGATGGAGAAGTATCGTCTCCTGCATGGTGAGTTATCAAATGGGCACCTACACATTAAATATCAGCATGAAACCCACCCAGAGCAGACAGGAACACACAACTCCTTCATAGACTCTGGTTTAAGTTGCTCCTAAGAGAGAGGTTAGCTTTTCCTTATACCACGTGAGAGTTGAACTTGCACGATATTCTTGGACATGGAAGAAGCTGAACGTGAGGTGTCCTAGGTCAGATCTGAAAACATGGATACAGCAACCACAGCAGACTTCTTCACGCCTCTCTCCCCTTCCCACCGAGCCTCTGACTTATTTCAGTGGTTAAGGCCCCTTCTGGTTTCCATGTCTTGACATCAGCTGTCTTCATCAGAACTTTCTTGAGATTGACCAGGAGTCTCTTCAGTCAGACATTCCATTTTATCATAAACTGTACTTATTAGAGAAAGCATTCTGTGTTTTTCTGGGCTTCTCGGTCTTGGGAATTGAGATCAAATGTCTGACTCATCTGGGATGAGAGCGAAGATCAAAGCAAGGGCTCAGAAGACTAGCCTGCCTGTATTACAGTTTTAGTCAGTTAGGACTAGTTGTTAGATCTCTTCCAATCTTGGTCCCTTCTTTGTTAAAAGAAGATAAGAACAAGTTTCCTATAGATTAGAAAGATTAAGTGCCTAGGTGTTTAGAGCTAACACATGCATAGAAATAATTTAAGGCATTGTAGCTAGCCAATATTAATATTGGCCTTAGGGCTTTAAAGGTTATTTTCAACTTCACTGGCCTATTTATCTTAACAGATTGGAAAAGCCAGCTAGATGACATATTGGCGGTGCATAATTAAACATTGAATAGGCTCATTTATTTGGTGCCCTGTTTTGTGACAGGCTTTCTCAAAACTGGATCAGCCCGGTGCTTAAGTCCATGACCGCAGCTCTTGGGAGAGAGAATCAAAGAGGTCAGGGGCACAAGGCCCGTTTACATTGTGGAAAGATTTCAAGGGCCATCCTGGGCTATATAAGACACGTCCGTAATTAAAACAAAACAAAGCAAAACCAAAACACTCAACCAACCAAATATCAGCCAACCAACTAACTCAACAGTCAGAGAGAGGAAAATAAGGGAGAGCTGGATCAGTGTGTCAGGAAAGGCCTCAGAAAGGACCAGATGGTGATATTTAATGAGCATCAGAACATTTAAAAGCATTTCAGAGAAAGCTTTATTTTTGCAGTTGGTGACTTAAATGTTGAGCTCTGAAGGCTCGGTAGTGTTTGGAAGATCCATTGCTTTACACTAAGAGTGTAATGGAGCAGTCCAACACAGACCATTTGTAGATAAATAATAATAGCCCCATTCAGATTGAACATTCAGAAAATACTGGGGGCTGTCCTGTGTATGTATATACATGTATGTGCATATATAGGCACCTATATGAACTAAAGAAATAAAAATATTAGAAAGGGAGCTGGGGAATGTGTCTTAGAATGCCAACAGCCCAGGGTTCCACACCCAGCATTATATAAAAAAATAGAAGTAGTTAATTACAAATTAAACAGTGAGCTTAACAACAGCAAAACCAGTCCAGGTAGAGCTGGGCTAATTTATAACTTGGGTTCACTAGAGACATTCCCCATATATTCATAAATATCAGTGTTGATGAACGATGCACAGGTTTTGTAGATAATTTTTCTGACCTAATAACAGAGCTCTTGCAAGCATTTTCATTAATATTCATGGAAATCCCAAAAGAGTTTCTGAAAATCCTGCTTTTGAGTGACAGCTACACTGTGCTAAGGGAAAGTGTTTCCCTTCAGTTTTCCTTTCTGTTAGAGGTATTTATATGTATTTCCACGGTGGCATTCATGTAGTTTAATGGCAGAAACCAATTATCAATAGTTGGTGATGATTGTCATTATAACAGCATTAGGTTGAAAGTAACTTATTTAAGCAGATAGAAGTGAAATGTTTCTTTAGACAGTGATTTATATAAAACAATGGTATTTGAAAGAAGACATTATTTCCCCACTAATAATACTGCAAAACTATATTAATTCTTCATTAGATTCTGTTTAAAGCAGTTTACCTGGCAGGTAATTTATAGATAAAATCTGTTCATTTAACCACCAGTCTTAAAGGATCTCGTATCACTGGGACGGTGGGCATTTGTTTCTATTTGCTGAGGGTGGTTTTGCAGTGACTCATTATGGTGGGAATGTCTAACCGTCAAAAGGGTCACGTCCTAGAGGAGGACTAGGATTTTGTAACCTTATCCTGGTGTCCTCAATCATGTTAGGACACGGCCTCATCTTAAAGCTCCGAGCCATCGGGCTGGGCTAGGGTTGTAGCTCAGTTGGTAGAGTGCTTGGCTTGCAGTCGGCAGGAAACCCTGGATTCAGTTCTCAGCACTGCATGAACTAGATGAAGCAGCTTACTTAGACAAAACCTGAAAGGCCTTGTATGTTGCCCTGTCCTCTCCTCAAACTTGGGGGACTTAGTCGATGTGACTCCCTAAGCTGTTCTAAGGACACCCCCATTACTTTGTATTTACTTTACATCCCACTCACTGCCCCCACCAGGTCAGCCCCTCCCATACTTCCCCTATCCCCTCACTTTCTCCTCTAGTCAGGTGGGCCCCCTTAGGTATCTGCCCACCCTGGCACTAAAGTTCTCTGCAAGGCTAGTAGCCACTTCCTCTCCCACTGAGCCCTGGCAAGTCAGCACAACTAGAACAACATAGCCCAGGGACAAACAATAGCTTTGGGACAGCCCTCTTTCCAAGGAGGCTGCTTCCTGCGGCTAGGCAGGAATCCTGGAGGAGTGATAGGTGCCAACACACCCACAAAACTTTAGTATCTTCTTAACTGCCCCCCTTTGTCTCTTTCTTTCCTCCCTCCCTGCCTCCCTTCCTTCCTCCTTCCTATGTTCTCCCTTACTTCCTCCTCTTTTCTCTTCTTCCTTTCTTCCTTCTTTCCTTCTACCTTCCATCCCCTTTCTTCCTCCTTACTCCTTCCCTCCCTTTTTTTCTTTGTTCTTCCTTCCTTCCTCCTTCCTTTCTTCTCTCCTTATTCCTTCCACCTTTTTACCTACCTACCTTCCTTCCTTCCTTCCTTCCTACCTTCCTTCATCCTCCTTCCTAACTCCTTTCTTCCTGTCTTCCTTCCTTCCTCCCTCCTTCCTTCCTCCTTCCTTCCTTCCTCCTTCCTTCCTTACTTCCTCCTTCCTCCTTTCTTCCTGTCTTTCTTCCTCCATTCTTCCTTCCTTCCTCCTTCCTGTCTTTCTTTCTTCCTCCTTCCTTCCTTCCTCCTTCCCTCCTTCCTTCCTTCCTCCTTCCTTCCTTCCTCCTTCCTTCCTTCCTTCTTCCTCCTTCCTTCCTTCCTTCCTCCTTCCTCCTTCCTTCCTCCTTTCTTCCTGTCTTTCTTCCTCCATTCTTCCTTCCTTACTCCTTCCTCTTTCTTTCTTCCTCCTTCCTTCCTTCCTCCTTCCTGTCTTTCTTTCTTCCTCCTTCCTTCCTCCCTCCTTCCTTTCTCCCTTCTTCCTTCATCCTTTCTTCCTGTCTTCCTTCCTCCTTCCTTCCTTCCTTCCTTCCTCCTTTATTTCTCTCTTCCTTCCTCCTTCCTTCCTTTCTTCCTGTCTTCCTTCCTCCTTCCTTCCTTCTTCCTTCCTTCCTTCCTCCTTTCTTCCTGTCTTCCTTCCTCCATTCTTCCTTCCTTCCTCCTTCCTGTCTTTCTTTCTTCCTCCTTCCTTCCTTCCTCCTTCCTTTCTTCCTTCTTCCTTTCTTCCTTCTTCCTTCCTTCCTCCCTCCTTCCTTCCTCCTTCCTTTCTTCCTCCTTCCTTTCTTCCTTCTTCCTTCCTTCCTCCCTCCTTCCTTCCTCCTTCCTTCCTTCTTCCTTTCTTCCTGTCTTCCTTCCTCCTTCCTTCCTTCCTCCTTCCTTTCTTCCTCCTTCCTTTCTTCCTCCTTCCTTCCTCCCTCTTTCCTTCCTTCCTCCTTCCTTCCTTCCTGTCTTCCTCCTTCCTTCCTTCCTTCCTCCTTTCTTCCTCCCTCCTTCCTTCCTCCTTCCTTTCTTCCTCCTTCCTTTCTTCCTTCTTCCTTCCTTCCTCCCTCCTTCCTTCCTCCTTCCTTCCTTCTTCCTTTCTTCCTGTCTTCCTTCCTCCATTCTTCCTTCCTTCCTCCTTCCTTCCTTCCTCCTTTCTTCCTTCCTTCCTCCTTCCTCCTTCCTTCATCCTTTCTTCCTGTCTTCCTTCCTCCATTCTTCCTTCCTTTTTCCTTCCTGTCTTCCTTTCTTCCTCCTTCCTTCCTTCCTCCTTTCTTCCTTCCTTCCTTCCTCCCTCCTTCCTTCCTCCCTTCTTCCTTCCTTCCTTCCTCCTTTCTTCCTGTCTTCCTTCCTCCATTCTTCCTTCCTTCCTCCTTCCTGTCTTCCTTTCTTCCTCCTTCCTTCCTTTCTCCTTTCTTCCTTCCTTCCTCCCTCCTTCCTTCCTCCCTCCTTCCTCCTTCCTTCATCCTTTCTTCCTGTCTTCCTTCCTCCTTCCTTCCTTCCTCCTTCCTTCCTCCTTTATTCCTCTCTTCCTTCCTCCTTCCTTCCTTTCTTCCTGTCTTCCTTCCTCCTTCCTTCCTTCCTTTTTCCTCCTTCCTTCCTCCTTCCTTCCTTCCTTCCTCCTTCCTTCCTTCCTCCTTCCTTCCTCCTTTCTTCCTGTCTTCCTTCCTCCATTCTTCCTTCCTTCCTCCTTCCTGTCTTCCTTTCTTCCTCTTTCCTTCCTTCCTCCTTTCTTCCTTTCTTTCTCCTTCCTCCTTCCTTCTTCCTTTCTTTCTGTCTTCCTTCCTCCATTCTTCCTTCCTTTTTCCTTCCTGTCTTCCTTTCTTCCTCCTTCCTTCCTTCCTCCTTCCTTCCTTCCTCCTTCCTTTCTTCCTCCTTCCTTTCTTCCTCCTTCCTTCCTTCCTCCCTTCTTCCTTTCTTCCTCCTTCCTTCCTTCCTCCTTCCTCCTTCCTTCCTTCCTTTCTATTCCCACGGTGCATTCACTGCTGCCACATTAGTCTAGACTTCTGAAAGCCCTCCTTGTCTGCCGTTGTTCCCACTGTCATTTTTTCAGTGGTGGCTAGGTGCACATCTAAAGTACACTTGCTCTTCTTACAGCTCACCGCCTCGTTGCAGACAAGTAAGAACCTCAGTAAGTCCCTCTACTGACATCCCTGAAGGTTATGATTGGAAGCAGCATTCCTGGCTCAGGTCTCACTGTCCTCAAACACAAACTGAACTAGTCTGTGCCTTGCTCAGATTCATTCTGCCCGCTGCATCACGCCTTGGGTCATGCTACCCCTTTGCTCTGAAATGCTGTTGCTGTCTAGCATTTCTATTCCTAGTGTTAATTTTACCTTCAGAGATGAGCTTAGACTCTACATTCAAATTTTCTCTAACTTGGGATAGGCCAGAGGTTTCTAACCTTCAGTGACACTGCCTTTCTCATGCCTTACTCACTTTGAGTCTGCTGTGACAGTAGTCTTTGTACAAGACTTCTGTCTCTCAGCACACTGGATTTCTGATGTCAGGGATAATAATGTGTAAGTTTATGTCTTCTTTGGCCATTTGGTGATTGTGGGATTTTGGGAAATTTAGAGAGCACCTAAGTGTTTCCAGCAGCGTGTGTGGCATACTTCACCATCTTCAGTAAACCACGTTCCTTTGTTTGGAGGATATTTTCTTGGGAAGTCTCTGATTTTAAGGGTGGTTCGAATTATGACTAAAGCCCCTTTGTTCTTCCGAGGTGTTTACTCAGTTTGCAGGGACCAATGAAAATCTCTTTCTTGGTTGAGAAACCAACTATGTATCTATGGTGACAGTTTACAAGCCTTATGTCTCCTCTGGTTAACATCCGCAGTTTTCCTGTCTGCTTCTCCTGTGAGTTTCCTGGGCTCTATTTCATGAGCACTGCATTCTTGAGGCACTGAAGTTTATGAAAGTCTGGAAACACACAGATGACTTGAGTGATAATGGAACTTATTTGAACTATTTGAGCTGTTCTTGACATATTTAGCCATCAGTATAAGCTAGGGAGGTGAATTAGGAAGGTCAGGAAGCATAAAATCAAAGTGTACGTAGGTCAACTTCGGTTAGCTCTGCTTTATGAACACAGAACTGAGCATTTTCTTGTCTGTGGCCTCAGGGGAATGAATTACCAGGTGAAGAATCCTCTGGGAGGGATGAAGGAAACTTCACTCTAAATTGAGACTTCAGTTGGAAATTAGGTAACTGTTCTGGCTGGTTTTGTGTCAGCTTGATACAAGGTGCAGTTATCAGAGAGAAAGGAGCCTCAGTTGAGGAAATGCCTCCCTGAGATGCAGCTGTGAGCTTTTTCTTAATTAGTGATTGATAGGGGAAGACACAGCCCATTGTGGGTGGAGCCATCCCTGGCCCAGCCCATTGTGGGTGGAGCCATCCCTGGGCTGGTAGACCTGGGTTCTATAAGAAAGCAGGCTGAGCAAGCCAGGGGAAGCAAGGCAGTAAGTAACATCCCTCCATGGCCTCTGCATCTGCTTCGCCTCTAGGATCCTGCACTGTTAGAGTTCCTGTTCTGGTTTCCTTTGGTCATGAACATCCCTGTGTAATGTAAGCCATATAAACCCTTAACTCCCTAACTTGGCTTTTTGGTCATTGTGCTTGGTTGCAGCAATAGAAACCCTACCTAAGACAGTGAGGGATACAATTTTTGTCTTTTGAATATTAATGAGATCAGGGATGTAAATGTGTGTGTGTGTGTGTGTGTGTGTGTGTGCATGCTCACACACATGTGTGTATAATAACAGGGCCTAGAGACATGAGACCAATGAAGTTGTTAGGGAATATATGGTAGATAACTTACAAACAAAGATGGGGTGATTTTAGCACTTCTGTATGTCAAATGGATACTTTTGGTATCTTCATGGTACTTCACCCATGATTTCTAAGACCCTTGGAAGCACTGTTTTTACCCTCGTGTTACACATCAGATAATTAATTCGGGGGTAAAATACTTTGCCAAGGTTGTACATCTTCTTGGAGGAACTCTCTAGATTGCGCCTGTTAATCTCAAAATGTGTCTGCTAGTATGTAGAAGTATTCAGGGTCTTGATGGGTTTTCACACAATTTCAAAGCAAACAGCCCTTGAGAAATGTTTCAGACAAGAGACTGGCTATGGATGTCTAGTAAGTTGGGCTCTGTCACATGGTTATCAAGGATGGGTAAGCTTCTCTTGGCATTTGGAGGGGGCATTTTGATCTGGAGAGGTATTAGGGCTTCAGAGCACTTACTGCTTTTTCAGAGGGCCTGGGTTGGCCTCCTGGTCTGAGGCTGGAAGTGAGCACGTAAACATCCATTGGATTTCTGACCCGGCAATGGCTAAGCTGTTTGAATAAAATCTATTTATCAACTCTCAGAGCCCAGCTTGCTCATTTGCGGGAGGTAGGAAGGCCCGTTTCTTGGTTTGTTATGTGAGAGTGAGTAGTATCTTTAACCAGTAAATGATTCATTTGATCATTTAATCTCAATTTTATTATTTTTTGGTGTCTTCAGGAAGAACTTTCTCAATCATGAATAATTCTACTCTTTACATAACTATTTGTGAGTTTTAACACAGAAGTTCACAGCCTAAGCCAAAGAGGAAGTTCATGATAGAAATAACTTACTCATCCCCAATGATATACATCCTTCTGGTGTGTAAACATTTCTGGTCTGGGGAGCAAAGAGGAGGATACTTAGCTATTAATGCCAACGCTTGCTGCAAAAAAAAAATTAAAATTCAGGGTAAAGTTTGTGTTTAGCATCAGAATTAGGGGTCACATTTGTATATCTCAAGGGACAATGGGAGGGGAATTCCTTAGTCTCCAGATAGATGTGCACAGAAGCACATTTAAAAGCTACCAGGAAGAGGAAGATGACCATTCCCGTGACGTCTCACTGTGAGTGGAACATATAGAAGAGATTTATTGACATCCAATAAGTGCCTCCCAAATACCTGCTCCCTTTCCATCCCATTATGTGTAAGGTAGATTACACACAGGTACACATGCACACACAGTACATTTTCACACACAGGTACACATGCACACACAAGTACACATGCACACACAGGCACACATGCACACACAGGCACACATGCACACACAGTACATTTTCACACACAGGTACACATGCACACACAAGTACACATGCATACAAGGCACACATGCCCACACAGGTATATGTGCACACAAAGGTACACATGCACACACAGGCACACATGCACACACAGGCACACATGCACACACAGGCACACATGCACACACAGGCACACATGCACACACAGGCACACATGCCCACACAGGTATATGTGCACACAAAGGTACACATGCACACACAGGCACACATGCACACACAGGTACACATGCACACACAGGTACACATGCACACACAGGTACACATGCACACACAGGTATATGTGCACACAAAGGTACACATGCACACACAGGCACACATGCACACACAGGTACACATGCACACACAGGTATATGTGCACACACAGGTACACATGCACACACAGGCACACATGTACACACAGGCACACATGCACACACAGGCACACATGCACACACAGGTACACATGCACACACAGGTACACATGCACACACAGGCACACATGCACACACAGGCACACATGCACACACAGGTACACATGCACACACAGGTACACATGCACACACAGGTACACATGCACACACAGGTACACATGCACACACAGGCACACATGCACACACAGGCACACATAGGTAGGGGGAATAAACACTCAGCAAGATGAGATACCCATCAGCATGCCCGAGAGTCACTACCTCAGCAGATATTCCAGGGCAGGGAAGATGCTGACCCTCCTCCCACATCTGAAACCAGTGCAAACCAGTAAATAACTGAGGGCTCTAGTGTAGCTGTCTGCAGAGAGCCCCAGGGAAGGGGCTGTTTCTAGCTCCAGCTCTCCTGTGACACCATCATTTCATCACTGCATCTGTTGTCACCACTGTCTGTGACTTTAAATGTTCATCTGGGCCTCTGCCCCTTAAAGCCAGCTGTGAAATATTTCCTTCCACTGGCAAAGTCTGTAAAGTAAACATTTTCTTTATCCAACAGTCCAGGAGGTCAGCATGCAGACTGTGGCCAGTCACTTATCTAACGAACTCATTCACTGGATACGTGGATAATTCTCTGTCGATGCCCAGGACTCCGATGTTACCTCTGCTTTCACTTACTGTGGGGTGATGGGTGCAATGTTTGTATTTTTCTTACTGATGTCTAATAAGATTAAGGATAGATGTTAAGAACATGACCGTATGTCAGCCATGTTTCAAGAGCTTCCCATATCTTACCTCATTAAAAAGGTAGGAAAGCCCAGTGGGGTGGAGGTCTTGGCTGCTATTTGACAGAACAAAGCACCGTGCAGTCAACAGAAGTGTTGGCATAGGTCTACAATGTAGTTGTATGTTCTTCTCACACAACATGGCCAGGAAACAAATGAGAGAGCTCTGTGGTCATGATACAGATTGGAACACTCTTTTGGAAATTATTTTTTAAAGGCGAATATTCTAATTTGTTTCTTCCTGACACTCAACTCTTTCCAGACTAAGCACTGCATTATGTATTAAGATATGAAGTCAGCTTTTAATTCTGATGCTTCTGCAAGATTTTACTGGAAATACTGGCTTCTAAGGAACGAGGTCTTCCATGCTCTCTGTTTGTTTGGTTTCTCTGCCTTAGTTAGTCATTCTTTTCAGTCCCTATCTCGGGGCTTTGCCCATTGACACCTGAGTATTTGCGGTTTCTTCCTCCTCCTTCTATGTGGTGTAGTGGCCCTTCCTAATCGTCACATAGGTTCCAGTTGGCTCTTGTGTGTCACTAAGGTATCTGATGGATTTTCCTAAAGCAGGAACTGCTTTCGGAGGGAAGGGAGAATCGATGAGACTTGCTGCCAGTGTCCTCTGTGCACTCACAGGGGACACATTTCCAGACCCCAGTAGATGTTTTAAACCAACAGTCGTATTGATCCGCGTTTCCTCTACCTACATTTCTCATATAATTTTTCGCCTTGTCACCTCTAACAAGCTCTTTGTGGCTCCTCTTTGGTGTCCTTTGAGCCAGCAGCGCCACTTCTGTTGTAAGCCAGAGCATTATTGAGCACCATGAATGTGAGGCGAGCACTGCCTGTGCCCTGGACTACTCGCTGCCTGACCCTGCCTGCCCTCAGTGGTTGGAGGTGAGATGGTATAGGATCAGTGCCACTGACCCAGGGAGCAGGTGAGAAATGCCACAGCGAGCTCAGGACCCTTCTACAAGCTCCTTTAAAATACCCCATTGGTCCCAAGAAAGCATCTTTTCTAAACATCAGTTCCCAACTGGCTGGCATTGTCTGCATCAGCAATCCTTGGTCGCTCAGGAAGTCTTCAATTAGGTCCTCCTGCAGGAGAAGCTGTTTACAGCCTCTGGCATTTACCAGAGGTGGCTCCCACAGGTCCTGCTATATAATATAGTTGAACATATTCACCGTAATGGGGCAAAGTCGCAGATACCATGTGGATATATTAGGCAAAGACACCGTGCGCCCTGGGCTACAGGATGGCGCATCTCGGGGATTCTGCCTTTACTTTCAGATTGCGGTTGCCCAGTAGAGACCGAAACGCTGGAACATGAACTGTGGTGAACGTCTACTGTAATCAATTCCCCTCCTTCCTGAACTCAAATACGCAGATGTCAGGAAACCATTAGCATCTTTCCTTGAGATACGACAATATAATATGGAGACAGAGGCAGAATGAAGGATTGGGGGCAGTTGCAAGAAGCCTAAGAAGATGTGAGTGTTTTGTCCCCTGTGGGACACATTAACGTCTCTCTTCGTGGAGAGTAATCTGGCCACCGTGCTGTGGGGAGAACATTAATTACACACAATAATGACCTGCTACAGGGGGACATGCAGATATCAGATCCGAGGATCATATATAGATTCTTTCCTATGTCCTCAGTTTCCAAGGAACACATTCCACTAACATGAGACAAATGATCCAGCGAGGAGGTGTCTGGGTTCTGATTGTCTTTACTACATGTTGGTCAATAACCTAGATTTATTAGACCGTCTTAGTAAGAACCTGGATGTGCCGCCTATGTTTGCCTCCCAGGGTCTCCCACAAGAGGAGGGCGTGCTTCTGAAAGTACTTAATCTGTTTAGGAATTCAATAACTGTTTGCTAAGAGACACCTGTATTTATGACGACATTTCAAACACACATGTTTTCAGTTTCATTTAAGTGAATGTCCTATTAAGCTTTTATTTTTATTTTACTTTTAAACTATTTTGCACCGTTTTTAGTAAGCCTCTTTTAAGGCCTTGTCTCTCCTTAACAGCCTCTGTGATGAATACTCAGAAGATGATGAGTTACAGTTTGCAGCAGTTAATGACTTTTGTATGTAGTGTGTGCGCATGTATGCATGGAGTGTGCGGAGGCCAGAGGAGGATGTCACATTCTCTACCGTTTCCCGCTGAGACAAAGACACTCATTGACCATGGTGCTGAAGCCATGCAGGCTGCCAAAAAGCCCCAGTGATTCTTGTCTCCACCCCTCCCCCCACTGCGCCCCCTCTCCCTGCATCAGGCAGTGCTGAGGTCAGAGGTGCTCCTGAATCACCGGGAGTAACTTTTCAGTACTCTCTTGGTGGGTGGAAGTTTTCAAAACAATCTACACTTAGATTTTTTTGGAATTAGAAAGCAAGAAAGAGAAGTTTGTTAACAAAGTTGATGCCGTGTGCAAGCCAAGCTTTCGGAAATGGGGCTTTTATCTGTGACCTCATATAACTCTGCTCGCCTTCCGGCATCCCCAATGGCTCTGTTCATTAACGGCTCTGTTAGCACAATCTGATCATGGAATGTGTTAGAGAAATTCCCAAGCAAGATGGGGAAACGCTTGTAACCCCACCGTCCACCCATCCTGTCTTCTGTGTTCATCTGTCTCATACAATCAGCACCTCCTTACTTGTCCATGTGCCGTACTAGAAAACTGGGGGCATTGTAAAAGTGGACTCACCTGGGTCATGGGCCTCTGGGTATTCCTGTGTGAAGTTGACTGAGTTGTTCACTGATGCTCAAAGACCCATCTTGGCTCTAGGCGGGACTGTTTGTAGAAAGGAGATCTTGGACTGAGTGGCCATGGGGAAGGTCAGCTGATCCTGAGTGTGGATACACATTGGCCTGTGTGAAGCCCTTGCTGCCTTGACTGCCCCGCCATGGCAGACTGCACTTGGAAGTGTGAGCCAGAATGCACACTTCCCCTAAGCTGCAGCTGTCACGGCCTTCATTACAGCAGCAGAAGAGACTGGGACATGTTTGCTTCATGCATTGCAATTAAAATATCACTTTCTCGACTCTCAAAAGATAACCAGTGAAGGAAGTAAGAGAAATTATCAGATGGAGTTATACACAACCCACTGAGCAGTATGTAATAGGGGAGTTCTCATATTTTTTACCTACTTATAATTTTTTAAAAATATTCCACTGTTAATTGAGTGCTTCTGTAGACTGGCTAAAATCATAGAAAAAATTCATACACACACATATGTATTCAGCACACATATATTGAATATACATATGAATATATTCATACATGTATGTATGTATACTATGAATATATTCATATGTGTACACACATATATATATTCATAACAGGGACTTATGTAAGACAGGTATTCCTGAATACCTAAGGCTCTTCTGTGAGCACTGAGATAAAGGACCACCTTGGAAACATTTTTAGGATTATGACCATTATTCTCAATCAATCTTTTATGTTGCTAAGTAAGCTCGCTGGAGCCATGGTAGCACATGGTTCCAGACTGTATCTCCAAATGGAAAATACTTGTAAACAGACAGTTTGGGCTCCAGAGCAGAAGCATTTTATTTTTGTAATAAAACCCCCAATGTGTGAAAAAGCAATGGTTTGGGTGTGCTTTTCACCTAATTAAAAGGGACCGGCACAACTTGAGATGACCCAAGGGCCATCCTGTAATGTCATCATAGAACCAAACCTTACTTTGTGAAATGGCACCTTGTGCCTGCTGGGTTTTGTTGGTACGTAGTGACGTAGTAGCCAGCATGGCAGCAGTGGGCACCAGGGCCTTCACCAGGTGGTGGGATCACAAGAGTGCAGCCGTGGGATGAGGCTTCATTCAGCTGTCGGGTTTCTCGCCTTCTTCCTTTGGCCAAGTGAAAACTCCCTGCTCACCTTCCCCGGAGGACACAAACGAAGCACCGTCTGGAGGGAGAAATGCAGCGTCTGTTCAGACTCTGAACCTGCCAGACTTTTACCTTGGCCAACTGTGAGAGACAAGTTTCCTGGCTCTGGGAGTTAGGCAGTTGGTTTCTAGCAGACATCGTCTTTGTATATCCCCAGACTGTGTTTCAAATGCCTGCAATGCTGAAACTTAATGTACACACGAGCACAGTGACGGAATTTCAGTATAATTTTCCTTACAATTCTCACTCTAGTCTTGTTTTAAATATGGCAGTCATCACAAACCAAAAACCCTTCTTCTCACACTGATGTCTATCTTTTGTCCTTTCAGAATCACATGTTAGAAGGACTCTGTTAGGGTGGGAAGCTGGTTTACAGAAAGACATGTGTTTCATAACTGGAAGAATTTGAGCTGTAATGATCTCACAGATAACCTCTGTGGAATCAACACTGTCTGTAAATAGTCACAGTAAATGTGCCAATAGCAACACCCTTGAGCATACTGGGTGAGTCCACCATTACTGTACAAATCCACTCTGGTCTTACTTCCCCAAAGTTAAGCTCTAATATGTGTAAAGACGTTTATGTAAATGGTAATATTTTCATAAACTTTTCTCTACTGAAAAAATAAAAATAAAGAATATTCGCCCCCCCACAAAAGCTCCCTTATTGCCAGAGACTCCCACTGGGGGCCTGCCCCACCGTGCAGCCTGACCCTCCTACACTGACTTGTCTCAGTTCTTGGCATTAACTCTTGCTCAGGGCTGGTGCCTGTCCTCTGAAATGTCCTTCAGTTTGGCCAAAAGGGGACGCTACCCATAACAGTCACTGGAAGCTAACAGTTTCCAGAAGCCAGGCCTCCAAAGAAAAGCATAAAGGCCATGCAACAGCATGGTGCCTGAAGTAGCTAGTTTGTGACTTTGCCACCTCGGGTCTCTAACCTTTAGGTATAAATAGAGCAGACATTTTCATTGTGCCATGCTTCTTCTGGCATATAGCAGAGAAATTAGGGACACTTGTTACTGGTACAGAATGACCTTGATGAGACCTTCATAGCATCACTTATGGGGGATTCTTTTTTCTTTGCTTCTAAAGCAAACACTTTGTCCTATGGGAGGGGGGCAAAACCAAATAGCTTTAGGTAACCAAAACTATTTAAAAAATCATTTTGACACAGACAGTCTGTGCCGGCAGCTGAAACGGTCTAAACATGCACCTCTTTTCCATGTGCTCTGTCCCCTCGGTTCATTCCAAAGTCCACGGACACTTTGCTCTGTGTTGAGGAAAAAGGAAGGTGCCTCAGATATTCCTTATGAGTAAACAAGTGCACATTAGTTGAATTTTGTTGAATATATATATATATATATGTATACACACACACACACACACACACACACACATATATATATATATACACACACACATATATGTATGTATTGAGGTAAAACTTACATTACTGAAGTTTTATAGAACACCATTCAGAACAGAGCTTCTTCAACCTTTTGCACTTGTGACTTTTCATTCTGGAACTATTTTTTTTTTTTTTTTTTTTTTTTTTTTTTTTGTGGCTCTGGATACTTAAGTATATAAATTAGTTATGGAAACACAGATTTACATATAAGCCACTTATTAATATGAAAACAAAATCTCAGGCTAATAAAATTCATGTGATTGCTTATTATCGCATACTTAAATAGTGACTGAATATAAACAAGATGTAAAACAATGCCAGCATTTTTCAGGATTGGTGGATATTACCACGTTTTAATTATCAGTTCTGAGAATGATGATTCAAATTAATGCAAAATATAAAATGCCAAAAGTGAATTTAAGGCCATTTCAGGAATTGTTGAATTGTTGTCAATCATGTCCTAGATCCAAACTCAGATTCACATTCACGTAATATAAATATAAATATATCTAGATCTAGAAAAATAGCAAAACTCAGTCTGAAACTAAAACAGTAGTTAAAAAAAAAATCAAACATGAACCATGTGACACCATGATTTGCTGACTTGCTTCCTCCTTGCTGAGTGACACACATTGATTACTTTTCAGTTCCTGAGATAAAATGTCATGACCAAGCAACTTGAACAACACCATGGCACACCATGGCCAGGAACCTGTGAAGAAAGAGTTGATCTGAGGGATAAGAGTCCATCAGAGTGGGGAAGCTTTCCAGCCCTCAAAAGACAGGGCAATCAAAGCAGGTGGCAGAGCGGACAGGAAGTCATCAGAGAGCCGACAGGAAGTAGCCCTCAAAGCCAGCTTCTATGTGACATATTTTCTCTAGCAGTGCCTGATCTCTTAACCCCCTCACAAAAGGTGTCACCTACTGATGACCAAGTTATCAACTATTAGTTCCTTTGGAGGACATTTCTTACTAAATAGTCACAGACGGTACTATTAACTGTTCTGGAGCTGGAGAGCTGGCCCAGCGGGTAGGAGCACTTGTCCTTGCATTCAGTCCCTTGGAAAATTTCTTCATGGCCGGTACTTAGAGCAAAATGTTTGGAAAGGCCAGAGCAATATGTTTTTTACATTGATTGATTGATTGACTGATTGATTGATTGACTGTGATTGTTAGCTGCCATTGAGGATAGTGGATTCTGGTTTCTATATCCCTTTATTGTAGGAAGATTAACAGTATTCTGTGTGGCTTCCTTGAACACAAAAGGCTAGAGATGAAGGCCAGAAGACAACGGAGCAGGAGAAGGTCAGACAAAACGTCATTTCTGGTTACTTTCAATTGGGAAAATCATGTTGTGACCCTCAGCAGCATTTTTGTTTTTCTTTTCCTAAAACTACACTGAATAGAGTTTGACTTCTCGTTGCCCCAAATCCCTATCTGTAAAACAGGTTTGATTATGTATGTTATTCTGAGTTTTGCCAATAAAAAAGGAATCTCTGAACATTAGAGATTCAGTTTTCAAATTTTAGATGCAAAACAAAACATGTCAAGTTGGAAAATTATCTCCTTCTTCATGTAGCGGCTCTTTCCTTGGAGAAGGTTGGGTAAATATTGACTTTAACTGCGGTGCATTTAGGAAAGGTGGAGACGGCACGGTATTGTCAGTCTGCATCAGAATCAGCATTAAGTAGGCAGACATGACCTGGCCCAGGGGTTGAAGATGAATTTCCTGCCTGCGAATCTCAGAAGTGACTGCCTTTGTTTATCCAGCCCCCTCAGTCTGAAAAGGTGATGACTAAGATCTTTCTGTTCTTGGTGCCTGTATGTTTACTGTATGACACCAGGGCAGGATAAGACTGTATTTCTACATGGAAGGAAAAAGAAACAGAAAGTTGGTTAGAGAAAATTGGCGAGATCCTCATAGAAGAGGGGGAAGCATCAAACATTTGGGAATAAGAATGTTTTAAACAGTCTTTCTCTCTTGCTCTTGCCCTCGTGATCCCCTACCCTCCCCCAATTCTTTCTCTCCCCATTCCCTACCCCCTCTGTGTACTCATGGCCAGCCTCTACTCCTCTTCCAATCTATCTATCTATCTATCTATCTATCTATCTATCTATCTATCTATCTATTGTCTATCTATTGTCTATCTATCATCTATCTATCTATCATCTATCTACCTATCATCTATCTATCTATCATCTATCTATCTATCTATTGTCTATCTATCATCTATCTATCTGCCTACCACCCTCTCAACTCCCCTCCCTACATCCTGAATAAACTCTTTTCTATAATTTAATAAACAAACAAACATTGTAATGAGCAAGAACACTCTGTAGAAGGGACGCACCCAGGATTATTGATGAGAGACGGTAATGCATAAGTGATCACCCCTCCACAGTGAAAGGAACTCATGCAGGGTTTTGCTGTTGGTGGTGGTGGTGGTGGCAACCCCCCCCCACCCCCAGCATCTCCTTTTAACAGCTTACCATTTAAGATAATTATTCTCTCTGTTAACAGCTCACCATCCACACTGGTGACTAAAAGCAGAGCCCTTCATTTCTTTGTTTGATCTGCAAACTTGTCCTATTATTAAGCCCAAGTAGAGTTTGGCACGAGACAAAACATACACTTTTCTCTGCGAGGAGATATAAAGCTCTTTGGAGTTCTCCTGCTTAGTGACACCTGGAAGGACTTTTACGTCACTGATGGTGGGAATCGAACCCAAGACATTGTAGGAGCTGGGCAAGTGCTTTACCGCGGAGCCGTGCTCCCAGCAGAACATCCCAGTAGTGAGGTTTGAACCCAGGGGTCCCATTAGTTTTCTCTCAAGTTCAGAGAGCCACTCTTCTAAGAATTCTAGGTCCGTGTTTATAGCCACGAGCATCACAATGTCCCATCCTTCTGCTCTGCGGGTCAGTTTATGGAGGCTCTCAATGCAGTCTCCTGAAGATTAGTGACATTTTAGAATTTCCAGCCCACAGTGAGTACTGGAATCCTGTCACACCCCATGTGGTCCACTTCCATTGATAGCGGAGTCCTCGCTCCCTCGTTCAGGTGCTGAGATCCAGGTATCATAGGGTACATTGTGTCTGTGGCTGTCACTGTGCTGCCCGGACTTAAGGGTATTTCCCCTTTCGTCTTTCTTCATCTACTTAGCCAAGTCTAGAGTATTGACTCTTATTTATAAATACCAGCCATGGTCAGACTCTGTCTAACATTTAGTTTTGTATGTCCAGTTCTCTGGGACACCCTCTAATCAATTCCAGTTACTGCCTGAATTTCCAAGCTGTGGTTTACCATTGACCCCCAGATTAGAGAGAATGTTTTCCCATGAAGAAGCCATGCAGGTGCACGGTTTCAAGTGTCGCCAGCTGGTGTCTGACGGGGTCTAGGCAGAGGATCTACAGAGCATGGCTGTGCGTAGCTGTCACCTGTCTACATTCCTACACCACTCCCCAGACTCTTCCCTTTGGTTCCCTGGTCATTCAGGTTGGAATAAAGCAGTGCTCTCACCCTACCAAGCCCTGCTCTCGAAGCAGGAAGATGGCGAGCGCACGCTGTGCTTCTCGTGGGTGCCGCCGGGCGTGCGGAGTGAAGCAAGCTAGGAAACTGCCTTTTAATGGAGCATAAGCTAACGTTAGAAGCACCCGTTTAATTACACGTTCAAACATTACTATCAGCCCACTCAGCTGTTGCTGGGATGCCACGAAGCCCGTGCTCACTTTTCTTCTGGTTTGAAGAGTTTAGGTTGTTGCCTGCCTCTTGCTTGACGTAGGTTACTTAAAATAAAATGCAGAAGTTTGTCAGGTGTTTCAATCACTCGATGTCTCGATAAAATACAACTATAATTGTCCTTTCCCATCATCAAGCCAGCAGTGTGTCTTTTGTGCACTTTCAAGGTGGTTTTTATTGTTCTGGCTTTGTATGTGATTTTGTATATCCTGCATAATATATTCATGTTAAATGGCATTGTGTTAGATTAAAATGATTTCACCGTAGTATACCTCACAAATGGTTCTAAATTCTAATAGATGAAGGTACTGTTATTGCTGTTGTTACACTGTTTGAACTTTTCCAGTTTGTAAGATGTAGACGCAGTGTGCTACCTGTCTCTCAGTACCGTGTACCAAACATCTAAAGAATGGATCATTTTCAGCAGTCCCTCTGATGTTCGTCTTTCCTCTTGATGGGCAGAGATAGTCTAGTGCCACACTGACCTGTGGACATTTGACCTAAAACAATAGCTTATGTGCAGTGTGAGAGTGTGTTTGTGTGTGCAAATGTGTGTGTTTGTGTGTTTGTGTGTGTGTGTGAATGTGTCTTTTTGTGTGTGAATATGTGTGTGTGCATGTGTGTGCATGTTAGTGTGTGTGCATGTATGTGTGTGTGTGTGTGTGTGTGTGTGTGTGATTTCCTTTGTCTTGCTCTGTTCTTCATTCAGCTTGTGCAGGCTAACACCAGTATCTCTAATCACCATGGCCAGCATAGCTTTGCGATGAGGCTGCTTCACCTTTGGAATGGGCATGGCCTCTGCCTCCACCTCTGCTCTGCTTTAGAAACTGCTTTGCTTCCCCTGGCCGTTGTTTGGAGCTCACGGAGGTTTTTGACTCCAGCTATAAAACAGAATATAGCAATGAGATCTTCCCCGTGTCACCATTCCTGTAAGATCCGTGTTTCCTGAAATCATGATCCAGACATTCTCATTTCAGACTGGTCAGTTTCTTTCTGGAGTTAATGTGTGACATTCTTTCTTTGTAATGCAAAGTCGCTTGTTGAAACTAACTAAGTGCTTACAAAATATGAAGAACAGTAAGAAAGCATAAAAACTATAGAGAATAAAAGTAGCAGACAAGGAAAACTGGGTGCTTAAACCGACCACTCATGTTCCCTCCTTAGATATTTCCTGCACCGTGTTTATTGGTCTTGGGGGTTCAAAGGCCAAGCAATAGTGCAGCAAACCACACCACGCAAAACAGAGTGTGCATGGTGATATGCCTTGTTGTGACTGTAACTGTGTAACACTATGCCGTAGAGTCTTGCAACAGTGCACAATAAATGCCTATGTGCTACACACACACACATACTCACACACACTCTCTTACACATATACACTCACAGGCACATGAACACAGACAGACACACACACACACACACACACACGCCTAGCAAATCCAGATAAACCATTCTGACTGTAATGTAAACCTGGTAGCAGTGTGATGGAACAAAACCCGTGACCTGAGGATCTATAATGGAGACCCTGTCTGCACTGGCTGTGGAGCCCAGCATGGCTTATAAGAGCCTGGGTTTACAATGCTTGATAATGCCCTGGGCCCTGGCCGAAAGAAACAGACTTTTAACAAGCAACGCAACTTAGCTCACCTTCTAACAATCCCCACACGGTAACTGCAGATAAACTCAAATCCACAAGGATTCTAATCATAGAATTACCACACAGTTGGAAGGTGAACTTTTCCCACGCAGCCAGTGTCTACCACGGCACACTGACGCAGTCTCCTCAGAGATGGGGTAACATTCCTGACATAGGAGCTGAAATGGGCTTAGCTGCACTCACAGGTGGTAGTCACATGCTAGGTAAGGACTTTATGTAGGATGGTCCGAAACCGGCAGCTAGAATCGCTGGTTGAGTCTCGGCTCCAGATTTTTTGTAGCTCTGCATCCTTAGAGATCTTTCTCCGTTACTTTCTCACCCACATTTTGTCTGTACGTGGAGGTGAGGGCTTTCTGAGGAATCCCTTCCATGTAGCTTCCACTCTGTGCTCTCCGCTGGCTGGTGTTCTCTATGGACTTGGTAGTGCTCCCTAGTTGGGGACGAGAGTTGGAGTCATGTGACATAGCACTTCTAAAGAGGTCTCATCAGTGCTGTCTAGGGGAACGGTGCCTAGCCGCCAACAGCTCTCACCCCGAAAGCAGATGCGACAGAGAAACCAGACAATACCGCAGTCTGGGCCAAAATGTACAGAGTAAGTGTGTTGGTGTTTGAAAAGAGTTGAATGATGGAACTGTTAGCCAAAGAGGCAAATTGCATAAAATTTACACTGGCAGCCAAAATATGTGTAAAATTTCACATATGGAAATTTTCCTCTTTCAATTGTATCAAAACTTTATCTACAATTTTAATTATCTACAAAGTGATTAGTATGTGAATACAGCAAAGGTGGGCCATATATATATATATATATATATATATATATATATATATATATATATATATACATATATATATATATATGTATGTATGTATGTATGTATGTATGTATGTATATGTATATATGTATGTATATTACAAATATATACAAACATATATTTATAGTATACTAAGACATATGTTATTAGCACACACATATATGTATAATAGCACACTAATATGTCACTAACACATGCATGGTAACAAGAATCATCGCAGTGTCTTTCTGCAAAGAAAACAATTATGGCCATTTAAAGAACCGCACTTTCATGGTCTGGAAATGGCTATCACAAAGAGTGCTCACTTTGCGTCTGTCTTGATTTTTGAGGGAAGAGAATGTGACAGAGAAGTGAAGGGTCAGACTGAGACTAAATCCTCACACCCAAGTACAGTCAGTTATGAAGCTCATGGCCAGTCCATAGGCAACTTAAAAATGAACATTGAAGCGACAGGTGCTCTCAGTTGGCCTCCCCCCTTTCCATGAACACGGAGCACTCCCTCATCTGCCTCATTAACCTCAAATGGCCATGGTTACCAGTCTTACAGAGGACTACTACTGAGGTTCGAGGACTTTGGTGAGTAGCCCACAGTGAACAACAGATGCAGGGTTGTCCCAGACACAGACACAGGACGTCTGCCTCAGGCTAGGGCTCTCACTGTAGAGGGAGAATCCACTAGATCAGAAATGAGCAGCCAGTGCCCGTCGATGAGGACACGCCCCTGAGGTCACGGTGACTCCATGGCATGAGTTTGTTCACTTTTTCTTTCGCTATTTTTGGCTCTGGACTTCTGAGGTCACAACTGGTGAGAGATTGGCCAGATGAAAAGAAAAAGCTAGTCAGATGCAGACATAGGGGACTCAGATTGCACTATAGCCATTACGTCTGTGTGAAAGGGATTCGAGCTTTCATCTGAATTTATGGCAAGTAAAGTCAACACCCACCAAGAGACTATTCTTTAGCATTCATAAGTGTTTGTAAATATTACTTAATGTCATTTTTCTACTTACGAGAACATGGATGGAGTTGTTAGAAGTACTCGACCTTTAAATGTAGTGCTTAAATTAATTCACATTATTACTTCAGTTTCACAGTTGAGTGGTCTTGTAAATAAGACTTTTCCCTCATTAGAAGTGACGCCAATCTTGCCGTTCCCCACCGGTCTCGTCTCTTTTCCACCACGCTATGCCTCACACATTGACCTGGAACCCAGGGGAGTCTATGCACAATCGGTGAATTAAACCAGAAATAACTTCCTGTAGCACTGTGTCATAACCTCAAGGATGGAAAAACATGTCTATTCATTTCTTTTAAACTTAATTAGGAAAAAAATTAAACAAGGTCTTCCAGAAGCGTTTAAGGCTTAGCAGAGCAATATTTAGATTTCTCAGCTGGTAGAAATCTTGCCTCTACTTCTTTGTTTAATGGTGTTATAAAATCCATTCATTCACCCCCACCCCTCTTTCCCCTTCTTTCCCTTTCTTCTTTGATGGCGTATGTGACATTTGTGATTACTTTTGCTGAAGAGAAACTTCAGCCTCAATAATTTACTTGTAACATTCAAGTAATGGCATGCTCTGTGCCCACAGGTGCTCCAAGGAAGTGATATCAAACGAGACACCTCTCTTGGGTAAATTATAGCCTATAGCTTCCATTCTCTTTTATGTATATGAACCCTCACCTTTCTGTTTTCTCTGTAGAGATCTCTTCCCCTGACCCCACCCCCACCCCTGTCATTCAGAGTTTCTATTTTACCCTTTTGCACATTTCTTTCCTACTAAGACTTCTTTCTTCACTATTAGGTTACTCTTGCTAAGCTGACGGCTTGCGGGGCTTCTGTTCTTACTAACTGAAAATCATGTCTTCATCTTAATAGTAAATTTATTTCCTCTGACTTGGGATTGCTGCTTCAGCAAAGACATGAGGCCTTCTACTGCTTTGTTAGGACTTATGGAGGAAAATAGACTCCTTAATTCACACTTGTTTTCAGCAAAGTGTCAAGTCAGGTACCCTACCAGGGTATGCCTGAAGCAACAGACTCTCAGACATGAAACAGATGGAGGTCCTTGGTAGGAAAAGAGCCAACACAGAGATCAACAAAGCCTAGTTATGCAATACTGTGCTCAGTTCCTTCTTGGAAGATGAGTAAATTCCTGGAATTCACCATTATAAATATCTACATGAGTTCTTTAGTGATTACAACTTGTATTCAGTGTTGAGCCTAGGATTAAGTTAGCTTGGGGAAGTGAGCTGTTAGGGAACAGTGTGTAAACAACCCCCCTCCCACCACATCCTATCATTTTGAGCCTAGATACTTAGTCCAGCACAGTGTCTGTCCATTAGAAACCATTACCATCTTCTCACATTTATGAGATTTCTTGGCAGCTGCTGTGGATGAATAAGCTTGCTCGTGGTTAAGATTCACAAATGTGCTACCTGGGAAAACAACGCTTTTCACTTTTATCTGGATGTTACCAGGAGGGACACTCAGCAGCAAGTCTGTTTTACTATAAAGAGTAAGCACTTACTATAGAATGCTGAATGGCTAAGACAAGTGAAGAGGATTTTGGCAGAGAGCTGTTGGGAAGGCTGATTCGAACTTAAAGGAGAGGGACAGACATTGTCATTCGGGAGAGACTGGGGTTTCTTCTGTTACCTTACAGGGTGGAATAATTGCTGCTGATGACAGTACACATGGCTAACGGGCAATCACTGCGATAAAGTAGATTAATCAGTGTGATGCGCACCTTGGCGTGGATATGGCAGAATTTTAAAATATTTCCCCGGTTCTGATAAAAACGTGACAATCCCCAATGGATTTGCAACTTTTCTTTTTTTTATAAACGAAAATTATTCTGCCTGCATCGACTTTCTGTGGCTCTGGTCTAGCTTGTGTTCCCTGGATCTGAAGGAAGCTGGGCACTCGCAGGGCTTTTGTCTTTATGTTGCAGCTACAAACCATTCACGGGCTTCACAGCCTGGTTAGTGCAGGATCCCAAAACCACATCGCATTGCATGTTGCCCACAGATGAAAGAAAAGTGGTGTTGCTATTTCACGGGCTGCTTCCATGCCGGACATACCACGTGCCCCATGTTCTGTCATGTGCCAGCATCCCGTGTCACCTTAATTCTGTGTCACTTGCTATAAATATGGCACAGTCTGACCACAAAAATATTAAATGTTCAGTCCGATGGTGCACATACTCCTGCCAGGCAGTTGCTTTATTCGTACTCAGCCTTCCATGGCAGATAAGAACATTAACGTTAACCCTCACTTATAAACACAGAGTCCACACAGAGCCTTGTTCCTGAACTGGCCCGGAGTCACACCTTTACGGTTATATGGTTCCGTACTTGCCACTTCCTTTATGTAATGCTTCAGAGCGGCGTGTGAATAACCTTGGGGACTGGGCACAGCTACAGCTGGTGCCACTGGACAGACACAGGCAACCTGCGACTGGACCTGCATCTGTACAGTGTGTGCCACGGGATCCCAGCATGTGTGCTCCTTATCTTCATAAAGACAAAGCACTGGAAGACGTCCATAGTAGCAGGATAAGGGCGATTTCACACAGCATGTTAAATTAGGGAGAGGGGTCATCGGGTGCGTCCAACAGTGTAGGGTACTACTAACTGTCTTTCAAGACAGTATGGCGGGGGGGGGGGGGGAAGAAGGGGACAGAAAAACCGTGATAGGATTGTTAATGAAGAATGACCAGGGTGATAAGACAGTTTGATGGTATTTGGGAGGTGTGGAAGAAATGATCACTGGCCACCCTTCCACCCTTCCTCCCTTCCTTCCTGCCTTCTTTCCTTCCTTCCTTCCTTCCTTCCTTCCTTCCTTCCTTCCTTCCTTCCTTTCTTTCACGCTTTTTTGGTATCCCCCATCCCTCCATTGTACCTTTCATCCTCATCCTCCTTTAAAAATGTACCTAGGTACAAATTAGACCAAAGAAAAGCACCAGGTCCAACAAATGGGTATTTCTTGCCTCTTGTGTTTTCTGCCTCCTATGCATCCGGCACACTAAGAATGAAACAGCCCCCTCAGAACTCCTTCCGCAAGCATTCGAGAAAACTGCAGAATGCCACCAGAGTTCTTTCCCTGAGGCCTCAGGCTAGAATATTCTCTGCCCATTATTTATTACTATCATGGAGTCATTAGCTTTTGCCATTAGAACTATGCTCATACTAAAGGTGTTACAGCTGGATGTATGTGCACCAGATTCTCATTACAGGCTGCTGACCTCTCCCTATAAATCTGAGCTTGGAGTTACCAGCTTTCTCCTTGTTGGCCCTAATTGGAAAGTTCTCTGCTATATACAGGTACAAAATGTACGATCAAAGCTTGAATTTCTGCCCCTTATTAACATTGCCTTTGTGACTTATTCTTTCAATTCTCCCTCCATTGGAAATCTAGCTGAAACACATTCCTCAACTTTGAATACAAGTGTGCTTAGGTAGAACCAATTACATGCTGTGGAATCCACTAATCAGGAATAGTGATACGTTGGCTGCTAGAGAATGTTAAAATGACCTTTAATAATTAATTACCCATATGCCATTTTTTTCTACTGAATAACCTAGAAAAAATTATAAAATTTTTAGAAGTTTGGAACTTCTTTTAGTGTTTGAAAAAAAGAAGCCAGGTACCAAGCATAGAATATTAAATTGTGTGAAGGATCTGTGGGGGTATATAATGATCTCATAGAGCCTGTCCTTCAGATGAACTCTGTTGGGCAAAGATGGGTGTTTGTCTATTGGAGGAAGAGTGGATGTTTCTGACTTCCTTCACCTATCAGAAGGACATAATCATTTGGATTTCTCATTCAATTCATATGTTCATGCTGGGGTATTTTCCGGGAGGCTACCATGATATCTCTTTTAAGAAAAGGGACTAACTGTGTCCTGTATTCCAAAACTGTGTAAGAGCAAGATGTCATTGTTCTGGGTCTTCACATATGACTTTATTAGAACCAGTATAACTCAGCAACACTCACCTCAACTGTACACCTGTTGGTATATGCACACATGTAAGTAATTATGTCACTTGGTTCATCTCAATAGCATTTTAATAGAGTTGTCTGGGATAGTCCAAATGAGTTTTATTCTCCTCAGAGTCTTTATCTCCTTATATCAAGAGATATTGAAGCAATCTCAGAAAAGAGAATCTTGAACGGCATGCTCTAATGGGATGGGGCAATCACAACTTTGAAATGAAGATGTCTGAGAAATTAAACACGACCCCTCAGATACTACTCTGTGGCATGTGTGTGCTCAATGCCCTACAAATAGTACATTAGTTTTAAGTCATCTATGAAGTGCTCATATTTGAGGAGGAAGACACTGATTTTTAGTGGTTAGTTTGGGTTTTCATATTCACACAGCTAGCTTATCAGTGGTTAACCCAGAAATGCAAGTCAGACTCTTAAAATCTTCTATAAGTAACTGACTCCAACCTGGTGAGCATAGTTAAAAATCTTCATTTTTATATGATGACCATTTTAAGGATCTATAAAACACCAATAGAACCTATATTAGTTGTGTTGATCAATACTTAACACATAGAAAACATTACTGGGTACACAAGACAGCACCTATTACTTATGTAAATATCAAGTACGAGGCTACCGTGGTATTTTCAATGGTCTTCATGTGTTTCTCTTCCTTTCTGCTATCATCTGGGATGTTCTATACCTTGGTTTGCTGGACCAGATGTGAGTTACACTAGTTAATTTAATTTAGCATCAAATGCTAATGTACTCAGTTGCTCCTCTAGCCATTGTGAAGAGGATGTGTGTGGCATATTTTCTAACCTTTTTTTTTTTTTCTTACTTGGCTTTGACCAGAATGGTTCTTCCAAAACAAACAACCAACCAACCAAACAAAATGTTGACCTATTTGGTAAAGACTCTCAGTCATTTCAACATTTGGTTAAGGAGTTGAAGGCTCATTTCTCACAATGCCCTTGGCTTTATCACTCTCTGAATTATCCAGGGTTCTGTAGAAACGTGCGTCCCACAGAACTTATTAGAGGAAGCATGCTAGATTGGCTTACAGAATACCTTATGTTTAGTCCAGTGTGGGCTGCCATCACGCAGCGGAGGCTGAGCACTAACTGCTCATCCACAGGTTGGCTCCTTTGGCAGTCCAGTCTGGTACTGAAGGACAGCAGGACTCCTGGAGCAGCCCCAGGGCAAGATTGAAGCTGATTCTGGCGTCAGCGCAGAGAGGCAGAGGCATAGGGTAGATGAACCTGAAACCAGCACAAAGGCACTCTCCAGCAAGATACACAACAGCAAGCAGGCAGAGGAGAAGACACTTTCCTCTTCTTCTGCAAACCTTGGCCGCCACTGGGACTGCCAATTCCATTCTGGGTGGATGATCTCACATGCAGTCAAGATAGTACCTCCAGGGCTCCCAGGGGCTCACCTGTTTGCAGACTCTGGATCTAGTCAAGGTGACAACCAAGACCATCCATCATGCTGCCTCTGTTCTTTTCTGGGGACATTAATTTTCAGTGTGTTCTGTCAAGTTTCTGTTTGCTACAAAACAGCGCATTGTCATAGTCCTGACATAATCTCCCCTGTCTAACTTTCTTTTATTAAGAGGATATGCAGAGCATAGTTAATGTCTGTGACAGTCTTCGGGACAGGAGGTATATAATCAAAGGGACTAAAGCAAAACAAAATTGCTGTCCCCAACCCCCTGAAACGGAGTGTGGAGACTTCCTGCTCCAATGGGCTTTGTAATTCCCAGTCTTCATTAAGTAGACATAGCCTACATTCTGGCTCACAGTTTGTGGTCTCAGTCCGCAAGAAGACTGCACCTTCACCCACAACTGTGATTCTCCAGGTTTTGTACTAATTCTATCAGACTTCTTTGAAAAAATCAAGCATGTTCAGGACTCTCTCTCACATTCAGGAATTCCCTAGATAAGCTCCCCAAACTTGGACAGCCATTGTACTGAATTCGCCCATGCTGCCAAAGGACAAAGATCAAAATGGCCACTGCATCATGGGAGGTGGGTGTGAGGTCAGAGAGACATCCTCTGCCAGCATCCACAACCTTCCCAGGAGTTGGTGTGACCTTTGCTGCTTGCTTCTTTGTTCCTGATTTAAAGTCAGAGGTGTTACTAGAGAAAGATAGAGGCATCGCTTTAGTAAGCTGATTAAAAAGAACCTCTGAATTCTTTTTCTTTTTTCAGCATTTGAGTTGGGGGAAGAGCACACTTCATGATCACAACTTATGTGCTTTATCAAAAAAATAATTGCAAGCGCCCCCATTTTGTTGTTCAGAGTGTAACCTTCCCTTGCACCCTTTACTCACTGAGAGAAAAAGTTCAGATCTTACTGAACAGTGTGATTATTTCTGTTTGCTACGAGAAACCAAACGTTTCAAACTGGCTTTCTGAAAGTGTTTTTCCAAAAATACTTTTAGATTCCGTCTCCCCAAATACCAAGAGGACCCAAGCCACTGCTGACTGCTAAAACCAATTAACATGCCAAGTGTTTGAGATTGTTTAGGGTTTCTTTGGATGACCACCCCTCCCCCTTTACCATTTGATTGACCGACAGAATGAAAGTGATTGGCAGCCCCCACCGAAACCAAGCACTGGCGCACACTAACAAGTGGAAACAGCCATCTTTCTTCTAAACAACCTCAAAGAGTTGGATGGTTTAGGTTTCTCTTCCCAGACACCACACAAAAAATATAACATAAATGTATCTTGGTCTTAAGCCAAACTTTCCTCAGCAAGCTAATAGCTCATACATATTATTTGAAATCACCCCGCACAATGTTTTAAGCTTTAATTTCCCTAGACATTTGAGGCGTGGCGGCTATTAGCACACGTACGTGCCTGAGTGAACGTGGTGGAGAAGCACATGGAAAGTAACTTCAGAGGTAGCCATCTTCCATCTCGGCCCCAGAGGCCTTTCACACAGGCTGAAAGGAAGCATTTCTTCTTGTTATTCCTAGGTTCCTTTCTAATAAATTTTAAATTCAGGAATCCATTTAATTTGTCTCTGTGTTGGCAGAGCAGGTGTGTGTTTAGTAGCTGCCAAGTTTTCTAGGTAATTATTAATCATAATTAACACTCTTGTTTTATGCATTCAAAAACCTTTCTAAGAAGCGTCTTCTCCAACAGAGATAGTGTGCCCAACAATCTACAGCCCCTGCCTTGGAGGACACAGTAAACGTGCCGCTATAAGTGAACAGTATTAGACATTCTGACCCTATAAGCATGCAATAATTTGGAGGTACATTCTTACATTTTGCCAGCATAGAAACAAATTAGTCTGTTGTTGTATTTCTACTAGAAAATAATGCCTTTGTTACACTTCTTGTACATTCAGGACAATCATCTTGTGTGTAATTTATTTATTTATTTATATTTGTGGAGACTGTCTGAGGAGTAGTGGATATTTAGTTACCTTCCCCCAGCTCAGACCTTAGTGAAACGTGGTCAGTCATGTCTTCCAGTGTGCAGTGAGTAACACTCGCTATAGACAGTGTTTGCAGGTGTTTTTCTGGATGTCATGAATAGGGAAATTTGCCTTTGGTGGGATGATGTGCAGTGACAACATGACTCCCCACTGTGAGATCTCACACTGTCTCCGTGGACCCAGGAATAATGATGCACAGCCAAACACTGCAGATACTACCTAACATTGCTTATATAATATTCCAACATTGCTTAAAAGTATACATTTACATATACACATATTTGCTTAAAAGGCTATATATTCATATACCTATATAAACATATATAATATACTTATATTATGTAATCAATTAAATATAATTTTAATGTATATAAGCATTATATATAATATGTGAATATATAATTATATTTGAGTTATATATTTATCATGTATTATAATTATATATACGTTTATATTATGTATATATACATATATTAAATATATAATATAATTTTATATACTATATTATGTGTGTTAGAATATATTATTTATAAATATTATAAGAATATAAAATATAAATGTATAAATAAGTGTGAGTATGTATAAATGTATAGTATAAATAAATTCAAAATATATAAATATGTATAAATAAATATAAATGATTGCATGCATATAAATATAAGTATATATTTATATATAAATATGTATATATACTTTCTTTTAAGATAATCATAATCTAAACTAAGTCTTTTCTATACATGTTCTAGTAGATAAAACCCTCATAAAATCTAACAAGAATTTCAAAAGAGTTTTCTTAACCTGTCTCCTCCTTTATTTTCTTCAATTTATTTTGTGTTCACTTTACATTCCAGTTGCAGCCCCCCCTCCTCCCAGTCCCACCCTCAGAAATCCCTCCCTCTATGACCTCATTCCCTTTTCCCTTGAGAAGAGGACCCCCCACACACACCTTGAGGTACCACCCTGACCTGGGACATCCACTCGAAGCAGGACTAAGCACATCCTCTCTCACCAAGGTCAGCCAAGACACCCAGACTAGGAGAAAGGGGTCCAGAGGTAGCAACAGAGTCCTAGACAATCCCCTGCTCCAACTGTTAGGGACCCACATGAAGACCAAGCTGCACATCCACTACAAATGTGTAGGGGCCTAGGCGTAGCCCTTGCCTGCTCTCTGGTTGGTGCTTCAGTCTCTGTGAGCCCCCATGGGCCCAGGTTAGTGGACTGTGCAGGTCTTCTTGTGGTGTCCTTGACCCTCTATCTAGCTCAGTCTTATCCCCCAGGACTCTGTGAGCTCTGCCTCATGTTAGTCTGTAGATCTCTGCATCTGTTTCCAGTCAATGCTGAATGAAGCCTCTCAGGAGAGAGTTACGCAATTCTTCTGTTTGCAAGCCTATCAGAGTATCGGTAGCAGTGTCAGAGGTTGACTGTCTCTCAGGGCATGTGTCTCAAGATGAGCAGTCGTTGGTTGGCCATTATTTTAGTCTCTGCTCCATTTTTATCCCTACACATCTAGTAGGCATGGCAGATTTTGGCTTGAAGGTTTTCTGCGTGGGCCCTGCCTGGCTACAGGAGGTGTCCTGTCACTCTCCATATCTCTAGCTGCTAGAAGCTTCGACTAGGGTCACTTCCATTGACTGCCGGGAACCTTCCCCATCCCAGATCTTTGGCTACTCCTAAAGATGCCCCTTACCTATGACTCTCTCTCTCAGGCCTCTCTCACACCCTTTTTCTTCACCCCTGATCCCCATCCCTTTTCCTCACTACCCCTCCCCCGCCAGGTTCCCCCTTCATCCAATGTTTTCTGTGTACATTTAAACCACACATTTTGACATTTAGTATTAATCCTCAGGCCAAGTATGAACTCTTGGCCATTTGGCTTCATTGGCTCCTCTTCTTTCTTTCTTTCTTTCTTTTTTTTTCTAGAAAGGAATTATAATTTTATTTTGTTATTTTCATATCTATTTTTTTCTTTTTGTCTTAATAGTGATTGTTAACAAAATATAACATAAAGCAGAAACCATCGTGTCAAAGTTGGGCGCGGCAAGCCATCAGAAGGAAAAGAGAACCAAGGAACAAGAATCAGAAACACACTAGTTAAGACATGTAGAGTTCCGTGAGAGGACTAGACTGAGGACTAAACTCCATCCCCTCTGGCTCTCACAGATTTCTTCTTCCTCTTCTTCAGGGTTCACTGAACTCTGAGGGGCAGCATTTGTTCTTATTCACTGCAGGAAGAAGCTTCTCTGATGACAGCTGAGTAAGGCACCGATCTCTAAGGATGGCAGAGTTCCATCAGGGGTCATTTTATTGTTCTCCTTATTTATTTTGTAGATCAGTAGTATTTGGTTTTAACTAGGTCTCTGAGCTAACTAGTCTTTGGTTCTCAGTCACCTAAGGAATGTCAGGTATGGGTCCCATTCTTTAGCAGACATTAAGACAAAGCAAATGACGACATTGTATGGTTGCTACAATACACTTTGTCCCATCACTGCACTAGCATATCTTGTAGGCAGAACAGATCGTTGCTCAAAGGGACAAGTCTCTGGGTCAGTGTTTACATTCTGCTTTTGGTAGTGTGCAGAGTGTATTCCCATATCAAAGACACTAGAACGTGTGGATGAAGGGTCTATGAAGGACATGTTCTACCCCTCATGTTGAATGAATCGTGTGGGTGTTACCTTCAGCAATGGTGCCCAACCATCAGTTTGTGTAGAGCTGCCTATTATTTTGGCAACAGCCTGATTGTTCAGGGATTTCCATGGGACCCTTTGACCATCAAGTCAATTGGATACGACTGTCCTAGAACTGGGAAGTTCATTTGGTGACAAGAAATGGCTAACTGGGGTTCTGTCTCCCTCATTCTTTGGAGACTTCATTGGAATGCCCTTTACATATTTTATTAAGTTTCCATGACACTAGGTTTTCCTACTGCTCCCCAAATACCTCTCAGTTCTACCTGACTTTCTCCTTATTCCCTCTCAACCCCATCTCCCCCACCCTCTCCGCTTGATCCCCCATTCCTGTCCCCATTTAACGCCCATCCACCCATAAAATCTAGTGTTTCCCTTTCCAGGGAGGTCTGTGTGTCCCTCCACACCAAGTCCCTTCCTCTACACCTAGCCTCTGGGTGTACAGATTATAGCTTGGCTATCATTAGTTTAATGGCTAATATGCACATATAAATGAATATATGCCATATTTGTCTTTCTGGACTTGGCTTACTTCACTTAGGATGTTTTTTTTTTTTCTAGTTCCACCCATTCCCCTGCCAAATTTCATGATATCATTTCTTTTTAACAGCCAAGCAATACTGCATTGTGTAAATGTGTTACATTTTATTTATTCATGATTCTATTAATTAACATTTAGATCACTTTCAGTTTCTGACTGTTATTAACAGAGCAACAATGCACATTGTTGGACAATGTCCTTGTGGTATATATGCCCTAGAGTAGGATAGCTGGATCTTAATATAGATGGTGTCCATCTTTCTGCAGAACTGTCATATGGATTTCCAAAATGACTGTACACATTTATTCTACCATCGGCTATGGTGTAAGATGGAATATCAAAGTAGTTATGATCCAAATTACCCTCTTTAAGAATTGTTTGGACCCTTCCTTTCCTCACTATCTTTCCCTGTCCTTCATTCATCCCAGGCTGACTAGATGGTCTTTTCCAATCTTGGTATAAGGTCTAGCATGCTACTATTCAGTCACTGCATTTCCTGTGGTTATTTGCTTCTGTGTTTGCCCCTCCAAAATTGTGAAGTTTTTGATATTTCACGGCCTTGCTGCCCTCATGTTTGTGACTCTGCCCACCCCCCCCCCCCTGAAATTTAACTGGTACATAGTTGAGCCACAGAAAATATCCATTGGGTGGCAATTTGGATAAATGTCATGGATTAAAAGCAGGTCTAATTCTTTGTTTGGAGGGCAGAAGCCTCAAGGCAGTAGTAGTTCCGAAGAGGAAGCACAGTTCAAGAATCATGGCTTGAAAGGGGCAAAGTTGCAGAGTCCAGGGGTATCTGGAAGGGAGCTGAGGAAACACACGGACTGTGCTCCAGAGGACAGACATGTCAGTGGATTGGGACAGTTGTTACGTGGATCGAATGCGACCGCTCCCAGCATGCTTGTGGATGACTGGGGCACAGTGAACATAGTAAAGCATGTTGGAACTTATTTGAAAGGAGTTTGTTGAGAAAGCTGGTGATAATGGGAAAACTAGGCATGAAGAAGTTCAAAGATTCATTTAGCTACTGGGAATTATTGATGAGTTATTAGTACCCGTATATGTTCAAGATAGATTTATATTGTCAAGTTTTTAAAAGATAATATAGATTAAAACAATTCACTCAAGGTGACATAGATGATGAGACACTTACCTCCCTTCTTACGAGCTCCTTGCCATAGACCATGCTGCGTGCTCTCCTGTGCAGTACCTCTCCCCATGGCAATGGAACTACTCACATTGTCCGGATGAGGGAACGGAGGGCTATAAAGTTCAGAATATGAAACCTGGCCTTAAATCTATTCTAATTGAATTGGAAACCCGTGCTTCACTGTACGATGACTCTGAGTCTCCATGAGTGCTTGGTCGCTTTCTGCGTGAGTCTAAAATTACTTAAATGTGTGTCAACTTAGTTCTCTTTATGTTCCTTGATCCATTTCTTCATCGTAATTAAAATTCTGGATACTTCGAGAGGTATTATGTCTCTAACATATCCATGCGCCTGGGTATGTGTGTGTATGTTTGTGCGTGCATACGTGTATGTGTATATGTGTGTGCATATATGTGTATATATATGTGTATGTGCATGCATGTTTGTGCGTGCCTGTGTGCCTTGGAAGATAAGGAATTAGAGATATAGATAACCATGTGATAATCATTTTGTGAGTGTTTTAAAGGAAACACTGGCATCTTTCCTTAGGTAGAGTACAGAGAAACATTCTCAGGTTCTTTCTTCACTGTGGCTCAGAGTAATTAGATTTACAATCTAGCTTGCTGTAATCTAAGAGGATGCTTAAAATAGCTTCAGAGAAGTGGCACCACACAAGTGTAATCAAGCCCAGAAATTCGAACACATCAGCCCCTCAGCAGCCTTTTCTCTATGCAGAGGGGTTTGTGCTGAAATTTAGAATTGTCAGAGAAAAGTGTGACATCCAAACCGCCTTTGAAAACGGAATAAATGTCACTGCTGCTTCCAGCATGAGAGGAAGACTGCAGTTATCTAGATGACCTACATCAGCTCCCAGAGAAGCATGAATATCCATGGTGATGATGTCTCTACTGCCTTTCAGGGAGCACCAGGCCTGCCGATTCAGCTCATGAAGGAATACTATGCTGGAAATATGGATAGGGCATTGCACACATACACACACACACACACACACACACACACACACACATCTAACAAAGCAAAGTGAATTTTTTCAGGTGTTAACACCTAGAAACTGACTTTATCAGACACGAGAAGTTAAAATGACCTACTTTGGACTTGTTTTATAATATAAATAAATAGCCTTTAAGAAGTTTTTGAACTGTAGAAGAATCAATGATCTGGTTGTGTGGTGTTCTCTTTTCCCTAGATAAACACGAGGCATAGTTTGACTTCTCCTTGACTTCTCTCCTGTCTAAAATCTCTCTGCAGTCAACAGAACCTGACAATTTCCCAACAGGTAGACACTTGTGGTCAAAGTGAATATCAAAAGCAGGAGACTGAGTCTTTGTGCCCTCAGGGAGCAGTGAATATGCTGTCATAAAGTGTGAGTGTCTGTGGTAGGAAAGGAGAGCAAGAATTACAGCCATAGTCCATGGACTCTGTCAGGTGTGCTCAACCCTTAACCTTGGGAAACAACTTCTGAGAAGTCCACATTTGAGAACTTTGTAGTTGGGTGACCAAAGATAAAAATCAAGTAGAATCTCATAACACTTAGAGCCAGTTCACGACACTTTTGACCATATTCGTGCTGGAATACCTTTATTGTGAGGCTTCTCTTTTAGTAGCTTCCCTGAAAAGTTCTTATGCTCCTAGTAGGTCTCCTTATTCTGTTTTTAAAAGCCTTTCTGGAGTGCCAGGCTCATAGGAGGGAATCTTCAAAATTGGTTTTAAGGGTTAAATAGGAGTCTGCTTACCTGAGAAACCAGACAGTTCTTTAATAGGACCTCTATGACAGAGAAAACTCAAAGATGTGAGACAGCATGAAAAGGGGTGTGGGGTGAGATTAGAACACTTAGTAAAGCAAAGCCATGCTGTCCCAGGTGCTCCTTTATTTCCTGCTTTGGGTTTTTATGATTGCTTGAGTGGGGTGAGTTGGTGACAAAGATAAAATGATGAAAGTGGCCTTAGCATGGTAGCCGTGGTGAAGGTAGAATCAGCTTTGGTGGTATGGGTGACAGGAAGGCATCTGAAGACCTTGAGAGAGTGACCAGGGCAAACGTGACATCCAACGGAGACAATAGAAAGCAGGAGGACTATGCCCAGCTATGAGAAACTACAGCTTCTGGTTATGGAAAGCGGCCGGGACTCTGAAGAGTAAGGCGCTCAGACATCTTAAGTCCAAGGGTGGAACAATGCCCACTGGGAGCTTAACGCTTGCGTTGTAGCGCTTAGTGCTTGGAGAGGCTGTCAGCATACAAGGTCCATTGAAGAGCTGTGGAACGAGTAGCCATGGCCTGCTGGTACCTGCTGCAGCTCCTCATTCTGCTAGAAACCTGCTAGAACTGCCCATGGTTCAAGCCCAGTATGGGAGCTCCGAGTATAAGTGTCATGAACCATTAGTCTATGGCTTTAAAATCCACAGCAAAGGGATTTTAACCAAGTCCGAACTCATAGATTAGAACTTTGAGCCTGTGAATCTGTTGGTCTTGGGCTTAGACCTTGAGAACTGTTAGCCTGGGGGTTCTTACCTACTCACTGTTCATGTTTAGTCAGAGCAAGAGGACCTTGCATTCAGTTGGTTGGTACCAAAATTAGAATTATGCTGAACTTTCTATTCATGTCCTGAACATGTGGAGAAGAGAAGGCAAGAGACTATGTGTTGACTATTAATTTGGAATACGTGTCGAGGATCTAGCCAGTATCAAGGAGATTCTAGAATGAGATTGATAGAAAAGACATTAAAGACTGTATAAAAGACAGGAATCTATAGGTTAGAAATATAGTATCAATGTTGAAACTCTAGTTGCCGAGGTAGGTAATCACAGTGGCCATGAAGTTCAAGTTGGAAGAGAATTACTTTAGAAATAAGAGACAAGAAGAGGTCATGACTTTTTTTTTTTTTTTTCTTGGATGAAGTTACTGATTACAGCCTGTGAGCATCGGCTGTCATCATTAATTATGGGAGTATTTTTGGGAGAGTGAAAAATGGATTTTGAAGAAATGATCTAAAAGAAGATAGATGAGTCTTAGTGTTTAGGGTGAAGTAGCTTTAGAATGAACCTCAGTGAAGATGGGTTTCTCCTCACGAAGGAGAAGAGATAAAAATACAATGGCCACAGGAGAATTGCATGGAGCCTTTGCTCGTGCTCCCGCAGACCTGAAGAGATGGAGAAAAGAAATTCTAACTCAGTCTTTGGACTGGGGAGAATAGTTGGGTGATTATAATAGTTAGAGTCCTGGTTGGAAAGAGTCGGTCTATTTGCTTGTCTTTGACTTTTTGTTTGTTTATAAGTGGAAGTCTACTGGGTAGAAAAATCTGGGAAAGGCACCCAAAGTTGAGTGACAAAGTAGAGAGAGTGACCCAAATGGGAAATGCACAGATAGAGGAATTACAGTCCAAGAATGGAATCAATGAAGGAAGGGGTTTATTTGGGTCTGGAGAGCAAAAACCAGAGCGATATCATGGGACCTGCGGCCATCCTGGTTTTAGATGTTTATCTGAGTTGAGTACATTTCCTGTTTCTGTTGCAAATACTGTTGCTCCCTGGTTTAACACACACTTTTCTTTGAGGGATGTCAGAGTGACAGTTCTTGGGGTACTGGGCTTTTGTTACTTGCTAATCAGTTCAGTAGAACACTTGGATGACATTAGCTGGATCTATGCATCTGGTTTTGTGGGTTTGGTTAATATTTGATGACTAAACTCTAACATGGACATAAATGCATGTTTGCAAAATTTTTCAATGTTTTAATTTTGAAAGAGTTATACTATATTAGTTTAACACTTAGAATTTACATATCACATCCTTTTATACTTGTTTGTAAGCCTCATTGCTCTCAGTGAGTTAATTTCCATTGTTACATATCAAAACAATATCATCTCAGCACTTTGGTAACTGTAAAATGAATGAAGACATTTGAGTTTGCTGTATAGAATCGCACGCTCAGCTACCCATAAAAAGGAAGGTTTGCCTTTAAAGAGGGTGCATTGCAGTCTGACAGAGTTAGTCCACAACACTCAAAGGTTAGCATGAATGAATGTTTTATATATCATGGGACCCATTCATGCATTTATTTTGAGTACATTTTGTGTTTGTTGATGAATAGTACCCTTCAACTGTTTGGCTTTGTGGTCAGGATGAAAAACTTTAAAATTGGATCAGAAACTATGCTCTTAAAGCTGCTCAACACCAAGGACTTAAATTCCGAGTACCTCTGGAATGGGCACGTTAGCCTTGGCAGAATGTTTGGAAGGACTGGAGTGGCCAATTTTACTTCTCAGTAGTTCTTTCAGGTTATATTGAACAAAAATCCATCTCTCTGTAGTTCTAACCCAATTGCTTCAATTCCAGATCCTGGAATTACATTGAAAAGTTGAAAATTTCTTAAAACTGAATTTCCCCACGAGTTCAATTTCTGTTATTTTTGTAGCCACCTTGGCTTTGAAACGCAATCATGAAATATTTTTTTTCTTCTTCAAAATTTTCTTTTTCCAAGGACATCAGCTGAATAGAAACCAGGTAAGCCCCTCGACCAAAATCAGTTGTGAGATTCAGAAGCAAGTCTGCCTTTCTCCGGCCTCTATACTCATCTGGGAGCTGGGAGGGGCCCATGGAGGATGTGCACTCCTCCTGAGTCTATCAAGGGACTTCAAAATGGCGCAGCCTTGGTCCAGGCTCAGTCTCACACTCTCTGGATGGAGTTCTTTAGGGTCCCTTCTTCGCAGCACTGTATCACCATTATCCATTGTAATCATGTGTACAAAGAGTCTATGTAAAGGGTAGGGTATATGGTTGAATTCAGAGAACAGAAGGTGGACATAAAGTCTCCTTCCCCTTTCATTTCTGCATGTTTTTCCTCATGTATCTACTATGCCAACCGCTAGTGCTATCTATAGCTCTTGCTTAGAAATATCACAACTCTACCTGGAAAAATTTTGACTAGGCAAGCTGACACAGAAGGGTGTTTGTAATGTATTTTGGCTTTGTGGCTCTTAATGGTTATTATTATTATTATTATTATTTTATTTTATTTTATTAAAACAGCAAAAAGATTGTATTTGCCTTCAGTGCCTGTAGACCCTTCATCTTTGATATAAATGGGGAGGTGGGCCATTTACATCTTTAGTTTAGATATGTGAATATGATTCATTCATTCAATTTTTTCTTTTGCTAAATCTTTAAGATTAATTTAAAATAAAAACAATTTGGAAAAACGTTTTCTCTCTTGATTTTTATTCTAAGATAGTGGGTGGACGTTTTTACCTCCTAATTGTTTAATGATATTTGGGTTGTCTTACAGGTCTTTGGAGGTGTTGTGTTAAGATACTCATCAAAGAATACAATAGAATTCCTCAGAGCTGACCCTGGACCTGGGCTCCTTTGCAACCACAGAAATGGCTCTGTAGTTGCAGGCAAAGGCTTTTATATTTTATAATCTGCCTCCAGACTTTGAAAGGTCAGCCCTGGTGACCGGATAACCTTAGCACAGTGGGTTTCTTTCTGGGTATTAAGATAGGATCTGATGCCTCACACCAGCCATTTAGCTGCTGAAGGAATGTTACTCTTCGACCTTGAACAGCAGCGCCCTTGGGTTCTCTCCCCCCCCCGTTAGTCAGCTGCAGATCAGCTGATGTGACTTGCTTTTGCCCTTGTCAGGAGTCACTCCCTTTAAACTCTCCTTCTGTACTGTTCACCAGTTGCTTCCAAAACAAACATGTTTTGGGGGCTCACATGGAAGGAAAGAGGAGATTTGGAAGAGGCTAGCAGCCAACTTTGTCTCTGTCATCAACATTAACTCTCCAGATATTAATATTCTCTTCAAGAAAACTTTGGATATGCCCTAATGACCACCGAGCATTCAAAAGCATGACCATGACTAGAAAACTCGCTCCTGCCAAGAAGGGGGCACTGTCTCTGAAGAGAGCAGATTATCTTTCATTTCTCAGGAAAATGAATGCGAACCTCGACCGCATTAAATGTTGACGTTCCCTGGGTTTCTGACCGTCCTTTATGTTGAGCTGGTTTGTTTGTTAAGCACACCACGGCAATTGCATTTAAAAGCTAAATCTCCTTCTGTTCTCCCCTTTATCATTTTCCAGATAGCGATACACCATGTGTAAGTGCAGATGCTGTGCTCTCCTAGCTACACCGTGCTTCGTATGGTACGAGGTATGCGACTGTGCTTACCCCAGTTGTGCTGCTGTCTAAATGAACACCTTCTCCAGGTACCTGTCACATGGGACTCCATTAAAACGTGCTTTCTTTATTAGTTAGAAAAGATCAAGAAGTGTCCTAGCTAATGCATTTCGTGTATAACTGAAATTCCTAAATCAAGCCACAAGAAAGGCTAGATAGATATACATGGCCAAAATGCCAAGATTACATATTTTTACATTAAAGTTTTATGTAATTTTATAATAAAATAATGGAACAAACTACCAGCCCTCTAAAGTATGTGGCTATTCAGACCACCTAATCATGCTCTACGAGATTATGGAGTGAAAAACAATGCTGAACCTGGTGGAACGCGTCTATCCCAGTGCTTGGGAGGCTACGGCAGGAGGATGGCCACTAGCTGGAGACAAACTCAGGGTACATAAGTTCTATGCCTGTCACAACTCCCCATGTGAGACGAGATTTCCACAGCTTTCCACAGCCTCTGACATCCATGATTGACCCTTTTTCTCTCAATGCCTTCCTTTCCCCTTTTATTTTTGTTGATGTTTGAGTAACTGTCGACCAAGTGAAATCTCTTACTTTATGGGCTTTTGTAAAAGAAGAGCCTGTACTTTAAGTAATGGTTTCATATTAATGGTATTCTAAAGCACATTGTTTTTAAACACAGGAAAGTCTTATTAAACTGTCTGTATTTTAGACATGGGATTTCAGAACCTCAGACACACTAACATTGTTCAAGGTGAAGTGACGTGTAAGGCCAAACACAATGTTATAAATGTCAAACAAGTCTCAATCTTTTGATATATCAGCTCACAGACACATACATGAACTTCAGTTCTATTTCTGTTTCTTTAAAACATTAAAATCAAGGACACATGTAATGCAAATGTAAAAAAGACTTTTATTGGCCTGCTTTCCTATGACAAAATGGTATAAATTAAATGACATAATTTGAAGTTAAGGATAAAAATCAGGAATTTCTTATTTTTAAATTTAAAGTACATTGATAGTTGAGGTTAAAAGAGGAAGAGAAGGAAAACCTTATTTTATTCTTGATAATATTATTGTCTCTAAATAGAATTTTATCTCACATGAGGATGGCAATGTGGGAGAAAATGCCTTTTAAGCTCATGGAGCAGGAAACATACATGTGTAGCAGAGGTGTAAGAGACCACGCCAGAAACCCACCATATCTACAAATGAAGTGAATTCCAGAGTCAAATAAACCATCATATTTATGAATGAAGTGAACTCGAAGTGCATGCCAGTAGCTTGTTCTGTAAACAGAAAGTTAAATACAATAAGATTCTAGCCTTGAATGTGTGTTAGTCAAATATGTGTATTTTAGCCAACACAACATGATATGAGTAACTAGGTAAACTACATTATAATATCTATTTTAAAATTCAACTGAGTTTAATTATTATCACAAAGAAGTATTTTGCATATGGAGCTGACATGTTTTTGCATGACTTTTCTTTTTACTACATTAACATAAAATTATGTGAATAATCTGGTTGTTATAATCATGGATCTTATGTGATTAACAGACTGAATATCTGAATCCCCTGTGTTAAACCATATGGGTCAAACATAGCCCTCTGGCTGGACCAGGAGAACTTAAGGAGTTCATGTTACTTCTGTCTGCTCTTTTGCCTTTGCTCATATGAAATGATTTCAGATACTTTTCACCCTGTTGTCCTTCTCTAGATGTCTCAGTCTCCTCAACCATGCATTGAAAGTCAGTTGTATTGATTTATTATCCAGCAAAACATCATGTTTTATATACGAAAGTCTTATTTTTCAAACAGGGAAGCTGCAGTCATCTTGTATTCATTCATTTCTATTAAATAGTATTTTGCTCTGGTTAAGCAACAACTATTGGTAGTGTTAAGTATTATTTCATTATTATTTTACTGATAATTAATGTGTTAGATAGTTTCAAAATGTTTAACTGGTAGTCATGATTTGGTGCCAGGCACTATTGTACCGTTTCCCCCTCCCTAGTTAAAGGAATTAGAAAAATAAGTCAGAATTTTGTTACAAAAATCCAGAGAATCAAGGAATATGGATGGTGAGATTTTAATTGTATTTCTGTAACATTTTTCTACTCCCATTGGCCTACTGGAGTGTTATTTTAGTTTTTAAATTAATATCAGTGGAGTTCAATGTGTTTTCATAGGAATTTCAAGTGTTTTACCTCAACACACATGCACGTACTTATCTACAGTATCAGACTAAGAGTGCAAGCAAAGTTCACTTTTGCATCACTACTTTAACCACCATTATTTTATTTCAAAAAATGTTAAATTGAAATGAATTCATGCTTTTTTTGCAAAAGCCCAAATTTCTGTAAATTCGAGTTAGACAGAAAACATACATTTACGCCTCACAGTTTGAAGCCATAGTCACTACTAATGATGCGGGCCCCTTGAGTCAAACGATCCTTCCAAGCCGAATGAAGACTTAACATCAACTGCAGAGTTTTAGAGAAAGCCAACAGCAATGATGTCCAAGGCAAGAGAAAGCCTCGGAGCAGAACTTGCCTAGACAGAGTTAGATGCCTTACTGTTAGCACGCTCTATAATATTTACACTGTTACTCTTTCTTTTTCAGTACCTCTAGGAGTCAAGCTTGGCACGTGGTGCCTTCCTGTGGGAACTTACGCAAGGGCATCTGGGCACCGTGAACTCAGAACAGCACACCAACAGAGCCATCTGTGAGTTCTCCTGATGTGCAAGGCTGTTTCTGTCTGTCTGCTTTTCATTCACTTGGGGCATTTTGACGTGAACGAATCTGGACTTCAGTCTTTAGCTCTGTCCTGTGGGTTGTCTGGGAATTTATACCATGTGGCGTGACTCCTCCTGGACACACTTCCCTGGCACCTTCTGCCATTGCCTTTGGGAAGAGCTGGAGCTCAGACCGTAGCTTCTGCTGTATGGTTTCACCTTAGTGTTGATGCTTCCTGACCAAAATCTGTTCAAAGACATTATTTTTATTTCTAAAGTGAGAATGTTGAATGCTGTAAAGTTTCTTCATAGTGTCCCTTACAAAAACGATTCTAGACTATTTGAAGTGCTTGGAGCAAATTTGACAAATCTTAGAAACCAAGTTAACTTAACTATTGTCCCATTTATTCCATTCCTAAGCTTGTCCCATTGTTTAAAATGATTAGATACAGTATCTGTTCAAAGCTTTGGACTGGCGAACTTTGTGGTAAACACATTTTAATGAAACTAGATGCACTCATTAGCACCTTGTGATGTCACCTAACTTTTTAAAATGACAGGCTTTTAGACATTCTCTTCCTTGTTAACATTATCACAAATATTAATTAATTAAATATTAATTAAGGACAATTAGCAGATTTGGTGATGCTTCATTTCATGGGAATCACTTACCTTTCTATCTTGGCCTCATTACCATCAGAGACTTTGTGTTGATGTCACCATTCAAACACGCAGAGCCCTTGGCACCAGGAAAAGCATACAGCAACCTTTAAGAAGAGGCCGAGATAAGAAGTGTTTTGGGAATGAGGGAAGCCTGCTTGAAATGGTGTCTCCCATGATGATCTGTCAGAAGGTGTTTGTAGGATGGGTAGAGATTTCTTCATCTGGGAATGGTGTTGGCTCTGGGTAGGAAACAAGTATCTGATTAGCCTGTTGGAACTTGCTCACAGGATCTACATTACAAGGTTCTTTAACTCAGCCAGCCAACATGCTTTGTATACGTATTAGTGTTAATGCAGAAATGCCTCCCCAAGGCTGTCCAGGTGTAGGGCTAAGCCTCTGTGAACCTTGAAGAGTTAGGCGGTGACATAAGGCCTGTTTCCTGCATCCAGCTGCCCACACAGAGCCCAGTGGCACCGGACTGTGTGTGCCAAACAGTTTTTAATTGTGCATTACTCCTACAGAGCAGCCTGTCTGTGCCTGTCTTTTAACAACCCCCTGGCTTTCGGTAGGGAAAACAAACAAATCCAAACAAAACCCATTCTTTACACAGACATCTGAAGCAGGAGAGGAACCGACGATTTAAACTGGATATTTAAACATTATCTTCGCAAGCCTGGCGGGTGTGTGATTAAGAAACAATGACAATGACACGGTGCTCTCGGCTAAAGGAGATTTCTGTGCCATTCTCGAACAGAGCTGCTACTTTTGTGGTACCGAGTCTGTTCGTCTGTCCGTCCCCACTTTACAACCACACCTCTCTCACATTTGCTAATTTCCTATCTCGCTACCCGAACTTAGGTAAGAGTCACAGAGCGCTGAGGGGCTTTCCCCAAAGCACTGGTGGCCTCAAAGATGGATTTCAACATTCTGTACACACTGCCCTTTCTTGCCCCAGCGTTCACTTAAACATGACTTAAAACAACCCCTTCCCAACTGCCTGTGCTCTTTCCTTGTTCTCTCCTCCACAACAACAGAAACAAGAAACACACATCCACAGAGACAGAGAGACAGACGGAAAGACAAAGAGACAGTATCAAAATCAACACACAAAAACCTAATAAAACAAAAAAAAAAAAAATAAAAGCTCAATCAAGGCAAGATGAGACAAAATGTTTTTCAAAAATACCACTGAGTTGGTTTTCATTTGCCCAACTACTCTGGAACACGGGGCCTTCCGTTCCCTGAGGCGTGGTTAACATACCCAGTGAGACCCCACCGGACAGACTTCCTCCTTTGCCGTCAAGCATCAGTTGCACGTAGACCTTGCTTAGGTGTGCAGACCATGCCCATTTCTGCTTCTTAGGGCTGGGAGGTCATAGACTGATTGAACTCCTGCACACAGGTATCTGCTGCAATAGTAACCCTTTGTGAGTTCTAACGTGCATCAGTCCTGGTGTGTCTGGAAGACACTGTTTCCTTGGAGTCATTCGTCACCTCTGGCTCTGAAGATGATCCCACCTCCTCTTCACTTTCATGGCGACATCCCATTTAGGACTCAGTGCCCAAAGTTTCTCACTGTCTGCACATTGCTCCTGTCTACTACATGGGAAATGTCTTTTTGTTGTTGTTGTTGTTTTTATTTTTATTCAAGGCACTGATCTCTGGGTATAGCAGAACGCCATTAGGGAACCCTATATTGATACATATTTTTTTTATTTCTTTTTACAACAGTATTTATCCTAGGTCTTCTGCCAATTTAGTCTCAGGTTCTTGGGCACCCAGCCAGTTTCAGGCACGGGTTCCTTCTCATGGTATGGGGCTCAAGTCAAATGGCGTTGGGTAGTTGATCCCACAGCTTTGTACCACCATTGCCCTGACGTATTCTTTGCAGGCAGGATCGATTTAGACCAAAGGGTTTGTCTCTGCGTTCAGGTTTACATTTTTTTCTCTTGCCTACAGAGTTCTCATATCAACGGCACTAGAAGATACGGGTGAAGCTTCTATGTAGCTGAGGCAAGGGACCTTGCTGTTAGTTTGCACAGAGCAATGGGGAGCGACCTGTAGCCTTGGCAACGCCTGAGTTGTTTGGAGGTTCAGTGGGCAGTATTCTCAGCCTGGAAAACAATAACCCACAGTGTTCATTCTCCTTCACCTCTCCTATGGTTCCTGCCACAACATCGTCTTTGTATTCGTTAATGTTACCCTAAAACTCTAGTCAGAGAGGATGATGGTGGATTCAGGTACAAATAACTGATTCTTTGATACTAGCCAGAGTACTACGAAACAGCTTTGTGATGCAGAGGATGCTTGTATTTTATGGTTTTAGGAGTTTTCTATCTCAGGTGCAGCCTTTCTGAACTCACGTGGCACTGAGTTAAATCCTACAAGGCTCTACAGGGCACTGACAACTCTTATCAAGACAACAGCTCTATCATAGCTTTAATAATTCTGACAGGGTAGCTCTGTATGTGACTGTATTCCATCAAGGGGTGAGTATATGTGAGAGAAAGAGCCCCCTTCCTTACTCATTCTGGCATTCCTCCTGGTCCTACCATAATGGCTTTGTGTGCTCACCACCCACTAAACGTTGGTTAAACTAATTAATTAAGCAGGAGGGGAAAAAAGCAGACTCAGCTGCTTCTTTGATGCACGTACTTGATTCTTAAACCTGATGTCGAACTAGAGAACATGGCTTGAATATATAATCAAATGGACACTTTAATTTGAATTTATTTCCAAGATCAACTTTCCCTTTTGCTAGGGAAGAAGCTGCCCTAGAAAAGGCATTTCAGGGTTTTCTCCAACAAACTGCATCTTCTCTGTAGTAAGACACCCAAGAAGGAGCATGGGACAGGAACTCATCAACCTTGCTTAGTGTGTGTGTGTGGTTTTTTTTGGGGGGGGTATTGTTTTTTTTTTGCTCATTTTTTTCTTCTTGAAATTTTGCCGCCTAACTGTGGGATGGATTGTACTGTTATTTGGTCAGATGTGTTGGCATACGGAGCTCTGCAGAACCACTGGCTGGGTGGCAAGCCTGGGGTTCTGATTGGGTACTTTGTCCAAGATGAGGAATAGACCGAGAGTCTGCCCTGAAAATAAAATCCAATACCTATAACAAAAGCAAAAGCCCAAGAACCCCAGTCCTGTAGTGAGGCAGCGAACAGGCAGTAAGCAAGGGGTTATGCTAGACCATGTAGGGAAGTGGGTGTGGCCCCCAGGGCAAAGGGACCCGGTGAGGACTCCTGGTGACACAGCCTGTCAGAGGCTGAGCAGGCCTATGTCCTTTGCAGCTAAGGGGTCATCCAGGATCTAATCCACTCAGAGAAACAGCACACAGGAAGAGCAACACCGAAGCCTCACCGAGCCTCAGAGTTGATACAGTCTCCACTAACTGGCTTCATGTATGAATTTAAAGCAAGATCCCTCATTTTAAAAAGCTGACTTTTAGTTATGTTGTTGTTGTTGTTGTTGTTGTTGTTTTGTGTATACTGCCAAACTTAGGCATGATTAAAACTCAGTTCACTACGTTTGCTGTACAACTTTATATTATTTCTCATCCCTGTATTAGATTTTCCCCCTTTAACATTTTTTTTACTTGAGAATTTCATACAACATAGATTGATCTTACACTTTCTCTTTCCGTATGTCCTCCCAGATCTTCCCCCACTTCTTACTCCTAAATTCACATTATGTCTCTCTTTTAAAAAAGAGAATACCATGACCCATGGGGTCTAATTTGTGTTTGATGACTACTTCTAACCCTGGGTGTATATACCTAGTGTCACTCTGTTGAAGAAAACTGATTTTCCCCAATCCCTGCACCTATCGGCTGCAGATAGCTTCTTGCCTCGAGGTGGTTTTGTGCCTTCTTTTGCCATCTGCGCTGTGATCTTTAGCTGGCCTGACCTTGTGCAGGTCCTTTACAAGCTCTCCTGGGTGTTCTGAGTTCCTATCCGACCTGCTTTAGCTGGGCAACGCTGCTTCCCGGAAGTCATTATCCTCCTCTGCCTGGTTCTCCCAATCTTCCCGTCCCATCTTTGGAATAGATCCCGGAGCCTGGAGGGGATAGAGGGTCCAGCTCTAGCTGCCACGTTTAGGAATGACCATCGCAATGTCTCCCATTCTCTGCACATGTCTGTCCAGTTGTGTCTTCCTGTGTCAATCAGCGCCTACCGCAAGAAGCAGCTTCTCTGATTGGGGTTCAGGCACACACCAATCCTCTGTCCTATGTATACACTTTACCTTTTTCTTCTATTGAGAAAAGTTAATTTTTAGTTACTACTTTTATTTATTAGAGCGTGTATGTGTGTGCACGCGCATGCATGTGTGTGCATGATGCATGTGTGTGCATGATGCATGTGTGTGAGTATACCTATGTGTGTGTGTGACATAGGTCTAGCATAGAAGTCAGACAATAATTTCCTGGAGTTGGCTCTCTGCTTCCATCTTTACATGGTCTGGGTTCTGGAGACGGAACTCAGGTTGTCTGGCTTTTATTGAAAGCACTTTTATTCAATGATTCATCCCACCGCCCTACAATACTTCCCCCATTGCTTTTTCCTGACTTCAATGTGTGGGGGTCTCTTACCAAGACCTTTTACAATAACTTTGGAGTTAAAAAAAAAAAAAAAACAATTTGATTTCATTAATCTTGTTTTGAGACATGGAAGCATCTTATTTCCAGTAAGATGGTGTTTCTGAGACAGTCTACCCAAAGCTGTCTCTGAAATTAGTTTTTATACCTTGATAAGGATTAATACTTCAGTAGGGTTAAAACACACTATGCATAAGGGCTTCTCATTTTTTTAAAGGATATCAGAAAACCAAAGAACATTAAACTGTGTGTCCTGGTATCACTGCCCAGAGCAGTGGAAGGAATACTTACTCTTGATCATACTTCATTTTATTAAAAAAATAAATCCCAGGAGCTACCACAGGACTTGGTTGGGTCAGCAGGAGAGTGTGATCTGTAATGACTTAGAGGTATGGGTAAACTTGGAGGCTACTAAAATTATTGAAGTTACAAGGTACTCAAGAAATGAAGGGAAGACGGATGAGTCGGTGAGTCTCTGTGGTCGGAAACTTTGGTTTCATATGGACAGAGACGCTCTTGCCGGTATGGAGTGGTCCTGAGTCACTGTTAGAACTGATGCATGTGATAGGAACTTGTGAGACTCATCTGTGCTGAGGGCAGTGCTGAGGAGCTATGGGAAATCACATGTTCTTAAATGGAAAGGTATCTTAAAAGTGTTGTTCCCGAATACCCTCCTCTACTAACTGAATATACCACAGTGTTCTATTCACCAGACAAGAGCCAAAGATGGAAGACTTCCTCATGTCTCTTAGACCCAAATCACCATTATTTGGTGCTGCTCTACTGACTGCCCTGAAGGAAGAATGCCCTGAGACAAGGGAACAGTTACACATTTTTCTTTGTAAATATTAGTAGAGGGATTATTCCACGATGCAAATTTGAATGACAGCTCTCTTCTTGTCCTTGATTTCAAAGTTAAGACCAAGATGCCTTTTCTGTTGTGACTCTGAGCGATAATTAACCCAGGAAAGGATCCAGGGTTTTTTCCCTCTGCTGTGTGCTAATTTTGAGTTCTACTGTGTTCTAGAATTCAGAATATAAAATCACAGCCAACTCTGTCTCATGAATATGAAGGCTATATTATTGTTTTTTACAGAAAAGGAAATAGAAACCAATTTATGACCCAAAACCAATAATATTACCAATAAGAAAAGCAAATAGACATTCACATCACATTGGAGGCATTCAGCAGCTTTATTTTGTGTGTATGCGTTTGCTTTTTAAGTATTTCCTTTCTCTGTCCCTTCTAAAATATAAAGGTAGGACTTCTGCTCTTTGTATGCCCTTAGGCTTCGTAATCAGGTGAAGAGCATGGGTTTTGCTCCTTGATCCAGTTTTTCACATTTTGTCACAATGTGAACAACATCAAAGTCTCACAAGGGAAATGCACAAGGCTACATGAAACTTGGGAATAAGATTATAAACAAATCTGTTGCCAAGAACTTATTTTCACGATTCAAGCATGGGCTAACTGACATGTTCCAAGACCACACACACTGTTCATCAGGATGTTCTGAAAAGACTGCATTTCCTCTTTCTCTTGTCCCCAACTGACTGAAGAACGTTGAGAACTTGGGGGTCTGGAGGACCAAACCATTTTATAACCATAGCTTCAGAATTACTCTTGAGAACAGGTAACCTTGGCAGAGGTTAGTCACCTCCTGCCCCAGTCTCCCTGGGGCTCAGTGAGCAGGAACAGGGCTCTCCCGAGTTTATCTTCCTTCTTAGAGGTTAACGACTGTCTCTGTCTCACATCCTACAGAACAGTTTGTACAGCTATGAGTATGTGATTTCTCTGTGCTTCCTATAGTGTATGATTTTTCTTAGTTAAAAATAAATAATCAGACAAAAGCAGTTTTAGCATGTGCAAGGCCCTGGCTCAAGAAATAGCCAAATTGCATTAAGCCAGCTTCTTTTGCTATTATTTTACTACAGCAAATATTAACCCTTAATTTGATTTCAAGATGAATTTGATTCTTGTTAGAATTTGTACAAGTGGGTATTTAAAATGCTAAAACAGTTTAACAGACATTGTGCAAAGAGCTGTTTCTAAAGCAAATTGTTAATATAATTTGAGCTCTGTAACCCTTCCTAACATGCTCAGTAAACTTGACCAAATGATCTTATGCAGCGTGTAGAACTTTTAAGGACTTAACTTTGGAATAGAAGAGAAGGTATTAAAAGTGCAAAATCCATCATCCACACTCATGACACACGTGTAGATTTTGTGGAGCCGTTTATGGAAGACAGACTTGTCCTTTGCTTTTGGGACGATGATCACATCATTTCTTCCTTTCCTTTACTACCCCCCAATTCTGCCATGGCAAACCTGACCATATTATTTTTAGCTCTCTTGGGACATCTTGTAACACTGAAACAGTATTCTTCATATAGAAGCTTAGTGAGGTTGGACACGCACGGTAAAATTAACAGTGCCTATTTAGTAGTATTAATGGCCTTTGCTTGTATGAGTGTCTCTCTGCCGTCCTTTCAACAGACAGCCTCGGTGACACGTATTCTCTGAGATTTTTATTTTTAAAAGAAAGGGGGTAATCCGGAGAGCAAAGTGGGGTTACTTTCAGTTGCATCGTCACTATCCCAGATAACGGTTCTGAACCCCAATTGTGTCATTGTTTTCTGGTCCAAGCTTCTTCCCTTGGTCCCCACTAACCCAGGCTGGAAGTCAACACGGAGTCTCCCATGACACTAAGCACTGTTGTCTGGATCTTCACAGTAAGTAGCCCAGTGTTTCTGGGTCACCGGGTGTGAAAAGGAGCCGCTTATCTGCCATGGGAACCCGAGATTACTGAGGTAGTCAGGCATCTCCCAAGCAGGCCAGTTCAGTCTGTGAGATAATGAGTTCCCCTCTCACCTTAATCCTCCCACAAGAGAAGCCAAATGCTCAACAGTCACCTACCTTCAGTCCTGCCAACTCTAACTGCCCCCCACTTTACAAGGAAAATAACATTAAAACGATGAGTCTTTCTTTTGGGGGGTTCGGTGGGGATGGTCTGCTTCTCCTTCCTCTGTTTAAAACCACCGTGTTAAGCTCAGCCCGTTGGGACACTCACTGGGTTTGATGGGAGGAAGCCTTGCTTGGCTTCAGAATGGAAAATAAACTTGTTCAGCTCACTGAGCTACGTCGGTGTAAGCTGGCCTCCGACAGTGGGTGTTACATGCTAGACTTCGTTGGGACAAAGATCCATTTGATGAGGTTTCTATAAACATTTCACCTCCTCTAGATGGCGAGGTGTTTACTACGAAGTGGGCACATTCGTACTGCACCCAAACCTCACCACGTACATTTGTAGAAGGAAAGAACTTCCATTTGCTCCTGTTTCATTTAGATTTTAACTCAAGTTCTTAATAAGAAGCAGGTACCCACTGTACACTTTAGGAGCAGGAATTGCTGCATTTGATAAACAATCAGAGAGTGTCTAGAAAAGAATTGTCACTGTTGCTTGGTCATTATAGTTATTATGCACACAGTGAAACTCTGGGAAACATGTTTCGCAACAGCCTGCTGTCTGGTGCTCAGTTCTAGAGACCCGATTTTTTGACCCCTTTGGAAAATGTAGCTAATCTTAGTTCCTTTGCCTGTTACTGTGATAAAAACTTACTGGAGGAAGGTTTTATTCTAGTTTATAACCCAGGTATTGTCACTCACGGGGAGTTGGAGCTTGAGGGCACATCATATCTGTCCCCAGTAAGAGGCAGACAGCCAGCAGGCATCTTGGCCCTCCACTAGCTTTCCACACAACAGGAATGATCCAACCTGTGTTAAGACTGATCTCCCTACATCAGTAAAACGCATCCGGATAATTCCCACAGGCTAGCCTACGTGCTCTTCTCCCCATGATGATTCCAGGATTCATCGATTAGCACCCAATTGACAGTTAGCACTTAAGCCCCTCCCCTACAGACCATAGAGCCATTTGTCTGCTGTTTAGTAGAGAGGAATATGGACCTTAGATCCTTTAGAAACTAGAGAAGGAAGCCAAGATCCAGGGTTCCCAAGCTAGGACGGTACATAAGTAACCGGAACCCTATATATCAATATGCCCATATTTAAAAATATTTACACAGTACCTATCTTATATTTTTAACGAATGAGGTACTGTCTAGGAATTGTTGGGCAAAATACCTCCCCAGTTCTGCAGAGATGGCTGTCAGTGGAGTTCCTGGTGTGTGTGTGTCTACAGTACCATGGAAAACTCCAAGAGTGACAGCTGCTGTCCTCATGACACCGAGTAGGTGGAACCAGGAAGGCGCAGAGGCTCAGCACAGGCTGCCTAGGTCTAGTGGAATGCATGAGCTTCAGGGTCAGTGAGAGACCATGTCTCAGTTGAAGACAAAGATGAAGAGTGATTCAGGATAGCATCCCCAAGTCCACTCCAGGCAGCAAAATGAAGCTCTGTACCCTTGATCTCTTTGTTACTGTTCACAATGCTGTCTTCCCCAGTCTCGATTCATAGACACAGCAACGCATATTGTACAGGGATTTTTACAGTGCCTTCCAGACAGGGTATCAAATTACACGCTGGGGAAAATACCCTTGAAAGCGCGCCCACTTCAACTACATTGGAAGGTTAAATGTAGCAATTCAAAGTGCCAGACACGTCACCTTTTTGACCCTGGCTATAATTTAAGCCCTGTTTACGTTACACCTTGAGAAGTATGAACTAATTGTGCATGTCAAAGCAAGTTCTTCAAGAAGAGAGAGCAAACCACCTTTCCCTTATTTGAGAGGAGAGAAGGAAGGGGAAGCGGAGCCGCGGCCTCTGGAGAGCCGTGTGCAGGTTTGCTTCTGGCTAGAAGTTAATGATCAATCACTGTGTTCTCTTCTACGAGTCCCCAACAAGTGGCTAATGCGGCTTTTCTCTCTCTCTCCAGGTAACTTTAAATCTCTGAAAACTGCTCACCTTGGCTCTGGTAGATTATAAGTATGGCTCGCTTTATTCTTGTTATCAATTTCATGTTTTAAGTTTATTGGAAGTAGAGTTAAAACTTATAAGTGTTGCCTGGAAAGATACTTAATTTCTGAAGTGGACTAAGTTAGGACTGGCTGATGAGACCATGTGTGCTTGTAGTCTCAAAGAACATTTTTAAATGTTCTGTGAAATTTACTATTGTGGTTCTTAGCCCTCCTGGCCGAAAGATTAATTAATCGCAATTATTTAAAAGAATACCTCACATTATGTAGCCTGCCAATTTTTGGTGTGGAGGAAAGGTTTTAAACAATGGGTGCCAATTATTTTTGGAAAATAGGACTATTTCTCATTAAATTTTTATTTGTACCTGTGTTATCTAACAATGTAGTGTCCTTACTTCTTAGATGAGTTGTTTCATATATATATATATATATATTACATATGTGTGCTTGGCTGGAAAGTATTGAGATAGACTATGTTATATTGGCATTTACGTTGGCTGATTTGGTGTGCTGGAAGAGAGGTGACTGCTCTGCAGGTGTGGTTTGTGTGGCACCACCGGGAAATGTTAGTGTAACCAAAGGCCTTCTTCATTCAAGTTCCATGCCTAAAGTCACCTCCTGAAGATGTCCGCATATCCACTGTACATTGTTACAACTGGTTAGAACTGGTTATTCTGCATACGAGCTTTTCACTAAGGGCACACTGCTCAGTCACAGGGGCTCATATTAGACAAGCTCAAGAAAGGCTTTGTTCCTTTCAGAAGTGACTTTATTCAGCAAAATTCCAAGGCCAAGGAACTTGTGCTGGTTGGATTTAGACTAAAACCACACGAGCTCCAAACAGCAGCAGCAGCCCAGACACTTCTGCGATGCTACATATGTAATTCCATTTATGGTTCCTTTCTCCTCGGCTGGAATTAAATGTCAGACGGTGATTGATGATCTTGCAATTTAAACCTAGAGCTGGTGGGAACTCACAGAAACATCCATGTTATGCACAGGGAGCAGTGCCCAGAGAAGGGACTCAGAGGCAGGATGGGTACTGCTGGAAATAAAACAAGACCTCTGTTCATGGCTGACAGGTAGGGTGGTGGCGTACTCCTCTACACTCTTGCTGGCTTATTCCCTAAACAAGCTCCACTCCGGAGCAGAGCTGGCACAGCATTCCCAGCTAGAGTGCAGGGGCCAGTGATGGTTTCCGGTCCACCTTTGGCATTATAGGTTTGCTTAACAGTTTGACCTGTTAAAGTCGATCCTGTCTGTTGGTGTGCTTGCATAGGTTCATTTAAGTTCTTACGGGAAAAGTTAAAGGGAAGAATATCTCCACTCATTTGGATGCACATCAGTGTTAGAAAGTTTATGATTTATAAGCTCTGAGGTGGCAGTTTTAAAGAGATTGTTTTTTAAGTTTTAAGGAAGTTTAAGATTATCAAAATCTTATTATTAAAAATCAAAGCACATAGTAACGTAATAATACTCATATAAAGTTTGAAATGATCCAAATGTAGTGGGGAAAACAGAGCAGTCATTTGCCATGACACTGTCAAACATTTCAGATTCTAACAGCTAAGACTGTGTGTGTGTGTGTCCATTTCTGTGTGTTTGTGTGTCTATATGTATATGCCCACTAGAACTTTGTGTGTGGTGTGGAATTCTGTGTGTGTGTGCACATAAACATTTATATTGATGTGAGTAGAGACAAGATCAGCATTCAGGGGTGTTTTGTCCCTTGATCCCACCTGCCTTCAAGTCCCTAGAAGAAACATAGTCTCTCACTGAACCATGAGCTAGTCACCTCGCCTTGGCTGGCTAGCCAGTAGTCTCTTGGGATGCACCTCCTGGCACACAGCTGTACCTGGTTTTAAACGTGAATGCCAAAGATTTGATCTCAGGTCTTTATGACTTCAGATCAAGCACTCTTACCCACTGAACCATCTCTGAAGCCTGAAGTTCATTTTGTTGTTGGTGGCGGTGGTGCTACTGTTTTATGTTGGATATGTACAGTTTTATTTTTTATAGTTCCAGTATACTCTTCAACTGACACATATCAATTGTCATATGACAACAGCTAGTTTATACTCTGATGCAGTGGGCTGTTTTATATTTGCTATTCAACTTGCCGACCCACGTTTACAAATTGAGTTACTATTGAAAAGCTTATCTCTGTTTCTTTAGCCCATTATTAGACACAAATTACCAGAATTATACACTGTAGAAGTTTGTCAGGTTCCGGTAGATTTAAGTTACTCAGAGACATGCAAGACTTCAGAAAGGCATTGGGGGTTCAAGGCCACGAAGGATCTTTCATATCCATCGGCTCTGCGGATCATGTGTGAGTCACATGACCTGTGAGAGTCCCCATTATGAGTTCTCAGTGGGGGCTGTTCTGGTGGTTAGGTTTGACCTTGGAGTAGTGGGCCAAGCAGGGCACTTCACAGAGCCACGGGCCTGATGTGGGATGTATCTTTCTAAGCATTCCTAGCTCTGCCCTGACAAAGTCCCACCATGTGGGTGGTTTAGACCAACGGGAAATTATTCTCATTCCGTTTCAGAACCTGGAAGTGTGAAATAAGGCATAGGCTGTGCTGTGCTTTCTGGTCTCTCCTGGTTCTCAGCTGACCCAGGCTTTGGCAATGCAGTTCCAGTATACACATCAGTCTCCACGTGACATCCCCCAAATTCCTCGGGTACATTCCTAGAACGACACCCTTCGTGCCGGCTTAGGAACCCGACTGCTCATTTTAAGAATCCTGATCTAGAGGCTCCTTCAGAGGGGCACATGGCGGTAGAAGTATTGTTCTGACTCAGCTCTCTGAGAGGCAGGGGAAGTTTTAGGAGATGTGGGTTAGTGGGAGGAATGTGTGTATAGAAGACACGCCCTTCAGGAGATAGTGAGCTCTAAGCCTCCCTGTTCTCCTGGCTTATCTTTGCAGCCAGGGTGTAAAGCACACTTCTTCTGCCATGAGCCCACACCATGGTCCAAAGTAGTTTAAACCTTTAGGCAAAATATGTATCCTGCCTTTTTAAAGTTGATTATTGATTGGGTTGTTTTTAAAATGGGAAGTTTGCAGATATACTTTATGTCCCAGTGATGTCACATTGTAAAGAAGTACAGTCCCAGGCTTCTCTCCAGGGATGTTAAAGGATCCGGTAGTAGCCTGACCTTGTTCCTAACAACTCCCATGTACATTCACCAGATCCCAGTATCTCAAACCCTAGCCCTTCCAACCTCAACCCTGAGTCTATATTACATCCAAAGAGAGATGTGGAATAGAGCCCAATTCCAGAATAAAATTCTGCACCTGTGGACCCTATGGAGTCTTGGAAATCAGTGTCATTAATTCCCAGCTAAGATACGGAGAGAGAAGGAGAGACATCAGAGACTGGAGAAGAGGAGGGGGACTACAACCCCATAGGCTGGCCTGACCACCCAGTTCTCTCAGAGTCTCAACAACCAACCAGGGAGTGCACCTGGAGGGATCCCTGGCTCCAGATACATATGTAGACGATGGCCTTGCCTGACAGCAATGGGAGGGGAGGCCCTTGGTCCTGAGGAGGTTTGGTGCTCCAGCATAGGGGGATGCTGGAGCCTGGGGGGGGGGGGGCAGGAGGCTGTGGGTGGAAGAAGGAGCACCCTCATACTGTAAAGGGGAAGGGAAAGGGCAGAGGTTGGATGGGAGGTTAGCAGAGAGGTAAAAAAGTAGAAAGAAATCAAGGTCTCACCAAGTGATGCAAATGCACAGCCTAGCAGAGCAGATTCCACCAGGTTGTGCTCAGGTTTGACACATCGACTTTCCAGCCTCCGGGGCAGCGTGGGCCTCAGCTCTGCACCTTAGCTCTGTGCCCCGAGCCTCTGCATCCCAGCCCCATGTCTTCCACCCTTGGCCTTAGCTCTGCCTCTCCATCCCTGCCTGTGATTCTTCTCCCTCTGGACAAGCAGCCACAGTTCTGCCCCAGACTTCTCTGTCAGCTTCCTGGTTGTGCTGCCTTTCGAGGCAGGCTGTTTCTGATGCTGGAAGAGTTTCAAGCATCTGTCATCCATGTGTGCAGTTCACGGGAGGCCAAGTTGTCAGACAGGAGGGTCTTCTTTCCGTTTTCTTATATCTGTTTCTGTTTATCCTGGGACTTTAAATTTACACATTTCCTTGTGTGTTTTTACCCTCATCTATTTTACTCCTTGAGAACATCAGACACTATATTTGTTGACTTTTAAAGTTTTTGAGGGAGCAACTGAATATAATTCTATCATTTTCATTTTTCTTCCCACTCAACCTTTTCACATATGCCTGCTTGCTCTCTTTCACATTCGTGGCTTTTTTTTTTTTTTTTTTTTTTTTTTTGTCATACCAGTGCACTTCCTGTCCTATTTATTTATTTATTTATTTATCTATTTATTTATTTATTTTTAACTTTATTTTAAAAAACAAAGATAAGTGTACAGATTTTTTAAGCATTTTTGCATAAAGGTATACAAACACATTTTTTATAAGGTTGTAATTAAGTATTTGTGGGTACATATACATACACATATGTATATATGTAACAATAATATAGGAAAAGAGGTTATTAATTTGAGGGGATAAGAGAGAACCTGGGAGGGGCTGTAGGAAGGAAAGAGGGATGTGATACAGTTCTATTTTAATTAAAATATATTCTTTTTTTCCTTTTTTTCTTGATCTTCACACAGTCTGTAGGTTGTTTCTAGGGTGTTCAGGGCTTTCTGGGGTTAGTATCCCATTATCAGTGACTGCATATTATGACTGTTGTTTTGTGACTGGGTTATCTCACTCAGGATGATATTTTCTAGATGCATCCATTTTCTTGAGAATTTCATTAGGCCATTGTTTCTGATAGCTGAGTAGTACTCCATTGTGTAAATGTACCACAATTTTTGTATCCATTCATCTACTGAAGGACATCTGGCTTCTTTCCAGCTTCTGGCTATTATAAATAGAGCTGCAATGAACATTGTGGTGCATCTATCTTTGTTGTATGTTGGAGTATCTCTGGGGTAAATGCCCAGAAGGAAGTGGAATAGCTGGGTCTTCAGGTAGTACTATGTCCATTTTTCTGAGGAACCGCCAGACTGATTTCCAGAGTGGTTGTATCAGTTTACAACCCCACAAGCAGTGGAGAAGTGTTCCTCTTTCTCCACATCCTCGCCAGCATCTATTGTTGTCTGAGTTTTGGATCTTGGCCAATCTGACTGGTGTGAGGTGGAATCTCAGGGTTGTTTTGATTTGCATTTCCCTGATGGCTAAGGATGTTGAGCACTTCCTTAGATGTTTCTCAGCCATTCGATATTCCTCAATTGAGAAATTTTTGTTTAAGTCTGTACCTCATTTTTTAAATAGGGTTGTTTGATTCTCTGGTATCTCGCTTTTTGAGTTCTTTGTATACCTTGGATATTAAGCCTCTATATGTGGGGTTGGTAAAGACCTTTTCCCACTCCGTTGGCTGATGTTTTGGTTTCTTGACAATGTCCTTAGCCTTACAGAAACTTTGCAATCTCATTAAGTCCCATTTGTTAATCTTTGACCTTAGAGCTCAAGCTATTGGTGTTCTGTTTAGGAAATTTTCTCCTGTGCCTGTGAGTTCTAAGGTTTTCCCGACTTTCTTATCTAATAGTTTCAGTGTACCTGGTTTAATCTGGAGATCTTTGATCCACTTGCACTTGAGCTTTGTACAAGGAGACAAGAAAGGGTCTATTTTAATTCTTCTGCATGCTGAGTGCCAGTTGGACCAACACCATTTGTTGAATAGGCTATCATTTTTCCATTGAATGTTTACAGCTTCTTTGTCAAAAATTAGGTGACCATATACGTGAGGGCTCATTTCTGGATCTTCTATTGTATTCCATTGATCCACATGCCTATTTCTGTACCAGTACCATGCAGTTTTCAGCACAATTGCCTTGTAATATAGCTTGAGGTCAGGGATAGTGATTCCCACAGATGTTTTCTTGTTGTTGAGGATGGATTTTGCTATTCTAGGTCTTTTGTTATTCCAAATGAAATTGCACATTGCTCTTTCCAACTTAGTGAAGAACTGGGTTGGAATTTTGATGGGGATGGCATTGAATCTGTAGATTGCTTTTGGTAGGATGGCCATTTTAAAATGTTGATCCTTCCAATCCATGAGCATGGGAGATCTTTCCATTTTCTGAGATCTTCCTTGATTTCCTTCTTTAGAGGTTTGAAGTTCTTGTCATACAGGTCCTTCACTTGCTTAGTTAGAGTCACACCAAGGTATTTCATAGTTTTTGTGGGTGGCTATTTTTATTAAGTGATGTTGCATTAATTATGTATAATACATTAATTATCACACATAATATATAAATAATATAGAATAAGATACTATATAATTACTATATAATTATACATACTGTTAACATTTTTATAACATAATATTATAAATACATGAATATAATAGGTTATAGATTACCCTTAATATTATAAATTGATTGTATAGTATAATATTAATGCAATAACATAATACTATTAATGTGAGGACATAATAGTATAATATATTGATAGTAAAATATATGTTTTTACATATACATATACATTCCTTAATGCATAAATATAAGTTGCTCAGTCTGTCAAGTTTTCAGAGATGACCATTTGATACTGGATAACCAATTGGCGGGTTCTTCCCTGGTGAAGATTGTGTCTTACGCTCTTAGCATTCCTTAGCTGCCTGCCGTAGTTCTTTGTCTTGGGTCGAGGCCTTGTGAGCTTCCTGTCTGTACACATGAGCCTCTGTATCAGCTCATGTTTAGGGAGTCATGCTGGTGAGACTTTACGGCTGTAGCTTCTGACAATGCTAGGAGACACAATCTCCCAGTAAACTCCCTTCGACTCCCGTTCACCAGTCATCCCCGAGTCTCAGTGCAGGATCTGTGATGTTGGTGTATCCATCAGCTGTACGTTTAACTGAGCATCATGCTGTGCAGTGGCTTTTTCTGTTCCTTGCTGAGTGTTGAGGACTATTCTGTAGGAAAGGACAAATCATTGCCGGTCTAGTTAGAGATTATGAGGTTAGTAACACGGCCATTGTAACTTTGCTAAGATCCATGACTTCACTGGCCCCAGCCACTTGGCTAGATTTCCAGTACCAGGTATGAATCCCCTCTTATTGATGAGCTCTTAAGTCTAATTAGAGAACCACTGCTTACCTCAGAGGCATGGCTGCCGGTACTCAGACCCAGACGGAGGGACTGAGGATTATTGTGTCCTGATAGTGGTTGTGGTTCCCGGGTGTCATAGCTGGACAGGACTGTTCATTGCTTCACCTTCTTTGGAAGCTTGCTACTATCTTTTGGTCTCACAAGGTGGTCCCAAGGAAGACAGCCTTCTGGTCAGTTCCGGCTCAGAAGCCTCTGGCGTCTGCATCTCAACTGCACGGGTGTCTTCCGCATTAAGGATTTTTCTTGCACCTCTGGGAGACTGCCAAGGGCAACAGCAATCACTTAAGGTTTTCAGAATCTCTTTGGACTCCCTGAGTAGCAACTCAGTTGAGGCCTTCCCAGTCCTTGTGTTTTGGCTACAAGCACACTCTCAGTGGATTTGGGGGGTGTAACCTTAGGTCTTCTAACTTTCAAGGTTAGAGCTTTACCACTGAGCTATCCTTCCCATTCTAATCATGTTTTTTTATCAACACATTAGTTATACATGTTAGTGTGTTTTGGTGTGTTTCTCCCCTGTTCCCAGGCTCAGATGTTTTAGCTCACCAAGGCAGTCAAGAGTGCAAGGCGCATGGTCTTTTCCTGAAAAGCCCTTAGCTCAGTGTACATGCCAGCGCTTGACTGTTCTCTGAGGCCTAACGCAATGATACTGTAAATGTACTGCAGTACACTCTGGAATGCCTGTGTGTCCTTAACACGCTGATGCTGACTTCATTCCCATTGGCTGCACACTCTCGGTGGGACAGGTGGATGATGGTTTTACTTTTGTAAAACTTCAGTGCTGATCGCCAGAGATGCTCGCTTGTTTGGTTTAGCACTGCCAGCTGATTCTCTCTGTGTTCCGAATTACTCACTGATCATAGTTGTTACATAACGGCTACTCAGCGTCGGTTTGGCTACACTCTGCTACTGATGCTGAGACTGTGACTCATCCCTTTAATCCTCATACACTTCAGTCTGTGGCAGTCTGTGGGCCTTCTCAGTGCCTTTGTCTGTGTTCTGTCATATTGTATACATTATTGCTGGCAGCAACTCTTTAGTGCAAGTGTGCACATCTGGAGGGATAGGAGTGATTGTAGAATATTCACACTTTTGAGTCCTAGGGTTTTTCATTTTGATTTGTTTGGGTTTTTAAGGTTCAGGGAGATCACATGGACCAGGTCATGTATTGTGTGGAATTGTGGGAGTCCAAGCTTTAGTTTATTTTATATGCAGAGCCCTGCCTGTGTTCTCTTGGCTGTATAGTTTGTTATTGTTTCAACTGTCCTGCGTGTTTGTGACCAAAGACTCATTTTCTTCATTCAGGAGGGTTGGGTCACTAGTAGCCTTACCATGCTTCCATCTTGCACAGAACGTTTCACTCCTTTCTGCTGCTCCGACATGTGCTTCGCTGGCAGCCTCTAGGCTCCGGCAGCTGCTGGTTACAGAGCAGCGTTTGCACTGTGTCTGGGCAGGAGGAATGTCCACTAGCACTTCAGCTGGTTTTCTCTCTTCAGTGTTTATTTTGCTTACAGCAGAGAAGTTACCTCCAAATGGAAATGTATAGGCTTCCCAGAAGCAGTGGCTGATTTTGACTAAATCTAGACAGGCCAAATCTGCGGTGGTTGGCACTACAGTTTTCTTTGTCTCTACTGGATATAACCACTTGGAATACTAATATTGTGCAAAAGACAGTCTTATATAAACGTCAAAGAACCATATTCATGTCTTTACCTGTACAATGGAAAACCGTACATCTCTACAAAGATAATTCTGTCTGCAAACATTTTGACAGCCTGAGAAGTTTAGTTGGGCTGACTCTTTGGATATATTCAGTTATTTGAACCAAAGCTTTGATGAAGCTGTGGAGCCCTATATCATCAAACATAAAAGACTTGATTCTGACTTGAGATGCTTTGCAAAACTCCTAACTCCATCACCTTCCTCAGCAAACATACAAGGCTCTTTGAAAATCCAGGATGCGGAGCAGGTAAAGACACCAGCTAGAGTGGCTTTGCTGGTTACCACCCCCACACACAATGAATCCAATGTGTTGCACAGAATTTTTGGCATTTTGCTTCTGAACTGATTGGTTGGTATTGGCAAACTGGTACTGGAAAAATTAATGTCGAGTTGTTCTCTCAGATAATAATTGGCACCAAGATTTAATCACTTTTTTGAGGCTAGTTCAAGGGCACACCAGGACACTGGCCATCAGTTTATACAAAGTAAATGCTGGATCTGAGAAATCCATGATGCTGAGTGCAGTTCAGCACTGGCTCGGGAAGGTGGTGCAATATGTTACTTATACACCGTACATGCCACAGCTTACACCATTGACATAAACTACTCAGAGGACAAAAGACTCCTTTGGATGTGTGGCTTTGTAGGTTTCAGTCTATTGTTTCTTTGTACCATTACCCTTGACTTCAGTTGAAGTAGAAAATTATGGCAGAGAACGTTGTGGAAAATTTTCATTTTTTCCAGAAAGAAGAAAGTGTGTATGGGGGGGGTGGAGGGAGGACATGGGGTAGAGGAAGGGGCAGAGGGAGAGTGAGAAAGAAAATGGCTGGCCTCCAGGATCCTCTTTTAAGATGTTGCCAGTAACTTAATGTTCTTCTATTAGGTCCCAGCTCCTACAGTTCCACCATTTTCCCATGGTCTCTACCTGGAAACTAAACTTTCCCTATATAAAACATTTGGGGATCTCAAGGTCTAGGCCATAACACTAGTAAATAGAATTTCTTTCACTTTAATCCTTAGTATATTTGGTTTCTGTTAGCAAATAATTGGCATCAATATTTAATTTATTTTTTTCTTCTCAGTATATTCTAAAGCGATAGACATTCCAAATACCTCTCTTACAAAAGCTACAAGAAAATGAGCAAAGATAATGATAAATCACCCAATAGAATATTAGACATCTCTTTAAACAACGAAACTATCTGAACATTGTGTGTTCGTCTCTACAAGTGACTTTAACCTCTACTGACTTTGTGGTAATCTTTATTGGACACTACTACTGAATAACTTTAAGAGGAAGCCCCAGTGCACACGTGAATAACATCGACTCTCATACAAGAACCTTGGGAGACATTCCTTAAGGATTTTCTTTCTTTAATCTCTTCATCTTAGTAAATCATGTTCAGCATTTAAGATCCGTCCCAATTGCAATGTCGATTCACTGGGCTGGGGTAGTTACACTACTCTACAGATGTTGTTATTGAAGACCAGCTTGCCTCGACCAGAGTTTGATAAGAAAATTATGCCCCCGTGACATTTGTTTTAGTGCTTGAAACACCCATCCTATGTACTGAGGTAACTTCTCTTTTATGCTCTGAAGTAGAAAATACTCACAGAACTAAGAAAGAAGCCACTAAGGCCGTGTTTTCCCAACCGGTAGATCACAACCCCTTTAGGGGGTCAACTGAACCTTGCACAGGGGATTGTATATCAGTTACCTTGCTTCTGAGGTATTTGCACAAGGATTCACAACAGTAACAAAACTATGGTTATGAAGTGGCAGTGAAAATAATTTTATGGCCGGGGGTCACCACACAGGGAGGAGCTCACAGCAGCATTAGGAGGGTTGAGAACCAATGTAATAGAGCTAATTCTTCTCTCTCATGATTCAGTCATCTCCTGTTGAGACACACTCCTATAGAGACTTGTATGCTTTAACTTATTTGTTGTTCTCTCCCAAGCATCTGAGTGAAGGGAAGAGTGCCATGGCCATGTGCTTAGCACCATCAGCACCTCCTTCTAGACGAAGCCGTAGACTGGAGCCTTCTTTGGTGTGGCAGAACTTTACTCATAGAACTCTCCAGGGTGACCAGGCATTCATGCCAGTGTGTGCGAGGAGCTCGGATCACATATGAACTAGTGCTGAGACAAGCAGGTCTTCAGAACCACCATTATCTCTGCTGCCAGCAGGTCTGCTCAGGCGACAGTAAAACCACGTGCTCTGTTGTCAGTCTTGGTGATAAGACTTGCTCATCCCTTGACATGGGCCATTTTCTCATACCTTCATCAGCCTGGGTCAGCAAGGATGATTGTGGGACCAGCCTCAGATAGTCCATGATCTAGTAGGTGGGCTGAGAGTCAGAGTTCTTTGCAAGTGGTAGTGACAAGAATCAGAAGAGACCTTTGAGATGTGGCAAGTGAAAGCAGGCCCAAGTTCACAAACGCTTCCCGAAGATCGTCTTTAGCCGTCTCAACTGCTGACTCACTCATTGGTGATCCTGTTTACGACCGAATGGTCATGTTCTCCAAATGAGCGTCGGCATCTATAGCGCTGTAAGTGCTAGGACGGGAGGTAGAGCTTTTGGGGGGAGAGTAAGTCTCGAGGACCAGTCTGGTGACAATAATGCTTCATTAAGGACTCTAGAAGTTGAGTCCTTTCTAGGGGTTTGGAAGACAGATGAGCCCACAGAGCACTTCTGCACTGACAACCCCGACCTAGGTCCTGGTTCTGGATCTAGGGAAACGTTTGTTTGCACTGTTGAGGCTCCACTTCTGTGGAGCTGTGTGACCACAGTGCCGTAAGCTAGTAAACGAGATCACATGGCCAAGCAGCAGAGTCTATAGGGAAGCAAAGGGAACGATTTAAAGAGGCAGATGGAGGGAAGGAAAATACGTAGCATATTTTCCAGTCAGCCATGGCTGCAGCAAGGTCTGAATAAACAGGATACCTCATGCACGAGCATTCGGGAAGGAGTCATAAATGAGCAACTTGTACTTTATTGGACACAAACTATGGAGTGAAAGCTAACCCTATATGAAGTAGAAGTTCTGAGGTTTTCATCCTATACAAAGTATATAACCTGGCTCAGAAGCTCTAAAGTTTACTTTGGCTTTTTCCTAACTCTCCCACCTTTTAAGCGCATATCAAGGCTTCTATGTATTTTTCTAACTTTGCATCCTGAATCGCATTCCATACTGTATCTGCACATAAAATCAAATTACAAGGCAGGATAAACACCCATTCAGTCTTTCTCCCCGCTTGCTGTTTGGAACCTGAGATTTCTTCCCTGCTGATTGACCTTTGGGTGAGTTGTTAAGAAATCTATGAAGGCTCTGGCATGTGTACAGCCCAATGCCTCCTGGGTAAGTGATGGCTCACGGCTTTCTTGTTCCTGACACCATGAAGCCTCAGATCTCTAGCTGACAGTGGAGCCTCTGTGCAGATGGATGCTCCCAGTGACTAATGGCTGACAGTTTGCTTCTGATTTATTACGCTTCTGGGTAAAAACAATTTGCTTCGTTTTAAAAAGCGTTTTGCTCTGCTCTTTCGCTAATTGAATGAAAAACTTAAATTTCTTTTCTATTGAGGACATTTGCAGTTTGAATAAACTAATGTCTTTAAATTAGATTTCCTTTTAGGGGGAAAAAGTGCAGTTTCAGTTTTTTGGTAGGATAATGACATAATTTTCCTTTCTTTTCCTTTTGAAAAAAAATGTTGAGTAACTCCTAACTTTTACTTTTTACCATATTAACAGTGAAATATTGCTCATATAAAGGCTATTTACTAGTTATCTGAGATTTGTTGTTATTTATCCAAGTCTAGTAATGTACTTTAAGGCAATTATAGGAAATTAGGCACAACCTTATTAACTGTAATTTCTGTAAAGTAAAACACAAGAAATCACTCTTTTCCTTGGAAAATATGCCACATTAAAGTTAATTTATTATTGTACACTTCCCCTCCTATCTCCTCCTTTCCTCTTCGTTCTCATGCCCCTCCATTCCCCTCCCCTTCCCTCCCCTTCCCTCCCCTTCCCTCCCCTTCCCTCCTCATTCCTTTCACTTCCCTCCCCTTCCCTCCCCTTCCCTCTCCTTCCCTCCCCTTCCCTCTCCTTCCCTCCCCTTCCCTCTCCTTCCCTCCCCTTCCCTCCCCTTCCCTCCCCTTCCCTCTCCTTCCCTCCCCTTCCCTCTCCTTCCCTCTCCTTCCCTCTCCTTCCCTCCCCTTCCCTCCCCTTCCTTTCCCTTTCTTCCCCATCTGTTCCCTTCATCTTTCTTTGTGGGAGCAGGTCACCCATAGCCAACACTGACCTTGAACTCACTGTGCACTCTAGGATGATCCTGAATGTCTGACTTTCATGCCTCTACTCCCACGTGCTGGGGTTACTGGTGTGCACTGCCATGTGCCGTCTGCATGGTGTTTGAGGGCACCAAGCCTAGAGCTCCGTGCATGATACACAAGTAATGTATACAATCACATTTATTAACAGGATTAGTGTTTTTCTCAGAGCAGAAGTATTTCATAAAGAATTGTGATTTTTTTTTAATCTTCTGAGGTTAAGAAACTCTATTTTTGTTTTCCACAGGCTATGGTGAGCTTCCTAATGAAAGCATCCACATAGAACTGTGTGGAAGTGGATAGTCCAGCAGGCTATTAACCCACAGGCCAGGGCCCCGTCAGAAATAATAAGATCAAATGCTTGGAATATTTGGGGACACATGACACAGATTTTTGGGGATGATCTTTAAGCCTCGATTTAATGCTCATTATGGAGACCAGTGGTATTTTTAAAAGTTGCCACCGACTGGATCTTGTCGTAAGTTCAACGTGTCATTGTCTACTGACCTTCTGTTAATGAAAGATTCCACCAAGTCCCTAACTTTCAAATGTCTGTCATTTGCTTAGCTCCTCTGTTTCCTACTCTACCTCAGCATCCGTTTCTCAAGGACAGGGAAGGTTCAGATTCCTTAATGGCTCTCAGATCTGCCCCCGTCTGCCTTTCCCCCAGGCGACTACTGTACTTGTCTTTCCTACAACACCGCAGTAGAGGATGGCCAACGCTCTACCCAGAGCTAAGCATCCACTTAGGCTATGGTTGCAGAAGAGCCTAAGCAGACTGCTGTCCTAGCCTGGGGCTCCAGCATTTTCCCCTTACCCTGGGGGTTATTTTCTAAGATATAGGCTATGCCATTTTTCCCCTTGCTGATAAATATAAGAATAGAACTTCCCAGACTCCACAGTAAATGGATTTCGTCCGCTCACTCTCATTTCTCTCTGACCACATAACTCCGTGTATCTTGATGGAGTGCTTTCTCTTTCTTCTGGGATCCAGCCCACTGGCATACATGATGCTCCCCGTTACTGCCTCATTATTGCCCTAGTGTGACACATATGCATTAACAGCATTTGCCTAACTTTGCTCCCAGCTTAGGAAAACTGCATTGCTCTTGATTTTTTTATGCTATCACAACATACCTGAGTCTGGGTAGCTTATAAAGAACAGTGAATTCTTTTTAACAATAGAAGTTGGTAAGCCCTAGGTCAAGGTTTCTTTCTTTTTTTTTTTTTTTTTATCTGATGACATCTATCCTTCTGTGCTGTAAAATTAGAGTCTCATATGGTGAGACCAAGGGCATGGGGGTGGTTATCTCTCTGTCTTCCTCTTATTACAGAGTTCTGATTCAATCCCCAGTGACCACTGGGCTCTAAATCCCAGAGCTCTGAATTTAGGGGCATGTGGATGTGAGACTTCCTTAGAGAGGTTTTATGCCAGGAATCCTGAGGATGCCATAAAACATGGCTTTATTAACCCTTTGTAGTATGTTTGTAATTACTACTTCCCACCAGCGTGGTATCATAGACCTTGTGCACGTTTCACAACCCCTTCAGTGTTTCTGCAACTGTTTAGATGCTATTTCACACGAGCTTGTAAATCCAGCAGAGAACAGAGCAGACTATTGTCATGCGCTAGTTTTACAGTACATACCTCTGACAGTGTCTAAACCATTAGGACATAGGCAACTGTACGGAGTGCCCAGTTTGTGAGCGGAGACTGTAGTGTTCGATCAGTGAATACGTAGACTTAGCATGCCTGCTGCTATTTTCATATCACCCTCAGAAATACCTTCCTGTGATTGACTTGTGGCACGGAGCCAAACTGTCTCTGCTTTATGGGAGCATTTTCTTCTACATAGTCTGAAAACATGCTCCCCCAATTTGATCTTGATTAATGAAAACTACTCCCTCGTATATCAGACCCTCCTAGGAACCTATACGATATCTTTCCATGGAGACTAAATTGTAATTTTTTTTAAAACAGAACAAAATTCTAAGTACTCTTTTAAAGAAGGAAGACGAAGCAAGCTTCAGGAGCACGTGGTCCTAACCGCCGAAGGTGGGCTGTGTCCATTTGGATAATGGGATTCTTCTCAATGATACATTAGAAACACTTTTCTCATCAGAACCAGTTGTTTTGAATTTCGGGGAAATTGTTCAAATATCATGAATCTGTTCACTATTTAGTTTTGAGTAGCAGTAGCATTTCTCAGATATGGGAAGAAATTTATATTTATTTTTATATTTATTTATATTAAATTTATATTTCATGTTAAGGAAGCGCACAGAAGAATACTGTTTCCATGTGATAGATTCAAACTAGGGGACTCAAAGGAACCTCAGGGACATTTTTTTTCACAGCCTCTTATTTTATGGATGAAGACATCAAGATTCAGTATAACTGTCGCCACCCAAATGGTGACACTTTATTAACATCTACCCTAATGTGGGCAGTGAACATTCACATTCTGTTCTAGTTTTGCAAATCAGTTTTCAAATTACTGCCTATTAGAGCTGGGCCAGCCTTTTGACTGTTTTGTTTTTCCTGGTAGTTACTATTGCTTTCCAGTAAGGCCGGTACCACATCTGCTAGCATCGCCTCTTCTGAGGAGTTTGAGTCCCATGATTCTAGATGGTGCAAATCACCATTTTGTGCAGCTCACCTTTGGCGTTTGTTTGATAAAAAGTCCCACCAGAGGAACTTAAGGAAGGGAGGGTGTGTCTTGGCTCCCGGCCGAGCGTATAGCCTGTCACTCCTGGGAATGTGTCAGGTGCCTGGTCACACTGTGTCTGTTGTCAGGGGACAAATGCTGGTGTTCTGCTCCATTTTCTCCTTATAGTCATTCCGAGACCCAACCCTCGTGATGGTGACACCTGTACCCAGCCTTCAGCCCTCAGTTCCATCTTCTGGAGACACTCTCACAGACACACCCGGAAGTGTGTCTCCACAGTGATTCTAAATCCTGTCAAGAGGGCAGGGAAGACTGTCAGCACACATGGTTCCAAGACACCAGTTCTGTTTGAAGAGGGCCACTCTGCATGCGCTTTATTTGATAATGTTTCAGTTTCTCACATCACAAGGGGGGGTGTGGGGCCCTCCACTCTCTCCTCATTCCAACAGGATTTGTAAACAAACAAACAAGCAAAATGGTTAGGTGTTCTTGCAACCTAATTCTATTTGTCAAATAGTTAGATCCATCAAAGATGTTGGTTCAGCCATTTGGCAATGTATAGGCATATCAAAATTTCATGTTGCCCACTAAAAATAATAAGCTTTATTTTGCTAATGCAGTAAGACTAATGGTGAAATGGCCATAAGCTAGTGAAAAGTTGGAAGGATGCCCAGACCAGGCTGATATCTTGATGTTTCCCCTGGCTTCGTAATCTTGCTTTAGTTTAACTTCACCTTGACACCAGGTTTAAGAGGAACAGAGGTCAGAGTTTCCTGTGTCTGTCATTTCCCTTCCTGTGTCCCATTCACCGATAGCTGGGCTCCACATGCTTGTTTTTAAAGAAGAGGGACATACTGGTATGCCATTTCCAGTAAGATGATGACATTTCCCTACTAGGTGTCTTAAATGACCCCTTTGTCCAGCCCAGGGCAGTGTCTGCCATGTGAGCCACCATCCGTTGGCTGCCCAAGGGGCCATGTGAACCATCGTCTCTGTTCTCGCAGAGATTCAGTTTTGTGTTCAGGAGTTCTTACTGTATATGTATGAGTCGCCTCAAACTATAAAAGCTATAAGGCTGGCCATTCTAATATTACAAAGAAAAGCCGTAAATAGATTCGTTCATATAAGCATGGGAGGGTCTAGCATTACACCACAACCCTGAAGCATACCCCAAGGCTGGAGGTGTCATTTGCTTGGTTGAGGAGCATCCTGACACTCAGGAGGTACAATCAGGAGAGTCAGACTTGCAGGGTTATCCTCGGTCGTATAGAGTGGGGAGCCAGCAGCCCGAGAGGCAAAACAGCCCTCCTCAAGCAAAAGCAGATGAAAGCTTCCATGTGACAGACTGTGACAAAGTCTGTGTGTAGACCTTACTCACTCACGGATGTTCCTCCGCGTTCCTGTGAAATCTCCTAGAATAGAATATATAGGATTTACAAACAGCATTACGGAATTGAGTCATTTCCAAGCTGTATTTTCTTAGGGGCTTGGGAGATTCCCCCGGGGATGAAGTTGGTGGTACTGTGATTGTGTAGGCTAATGCTGGTCAGCTTCCTTTTCACTGTCAGGCCAGATGAATATGTTAAGGTGTTTCAGCTTCTCAAAGTAACAGGATTAATCCAGCTAATTACAACTGCAGCTGCTAGCACCTCATCTCCGGGACTCCTTTCCTGGAGACTCCAGTACCTTTGCGGGACACCACGGGAGAAACACTTTACCAGATATTTTCCACTTTCTAAAGTAAGTTGCCATTTCTGTAACCACAGAGAGAGCCTCCTTCCTGGCTGCCCATCCTTTCCTGGGCAGATCCCACATACCAGGCTTTGCTTTTTGTACCCAGTCTCAGATTGTTTATAGAGGGACTCTGGTCCCTTTGCACTCACAATAGCAGCAAGTATGTTTGTATCCGTTCCTTACCTCCCGGAGGCTGCCTGTCAGCTCTGCTTCCCATTACTGTGGTCAGGCTCAGCTGACTTTCAGGAAAGGTTATCTTTTCAGGAATCCAGGCTAATGAAGTCTGATGTCATGTTGGAAGGTTTAGTGAGGTCAAATCTGCCAAGACACTTTTCATCTTCCCTTTGGCTGGGGCCTATGCCACACTGACTTCTATTACCTGTCCGAAGGAGGGAAAGGCATGGCCACACTTGAAGTCTGTAGGTGAGAGCTGTATGCTGCCTACCGGGAATATGGCAGGGACTAGTGCAAGAGTGTGAATCTTTACCAGCATTTACAGTCACCAGGAGTGTGAATCTTTACCAGCATTTACAGTCACCATTGGACTTATCTGGGAATGCATAAACGATGCTCACGTTGTGAGGTTTGACTGATTTTTTTTTTCTTTTTTACTTTGATAACATAAAACTAGAACACATTCAGTGGAAAGTGGATTTCCAGTGCTAGGCTGTTTCAAGACTTGTAGTGCAAGTGTTTAGCGGTGCTGGTGAGTATCACAGCTCCTGGTTACAAGCCCTGTCATAAGAATGAACAATCTGCTCTACCAGATGTGTGCTGTTAAGCGATGGTGCTCCGTGGTCTACAGTGTGGTACTTTTCAGTTTACAGTAGGTCTATGAGATGAAGTCTCACTGTACACTGAAGAACAGCTGTAGTGGAGAAAGGGCAAGCGATGGTTGGGTTCCCACAAACCCCAGAGTCACTCCCTTCAACAGGTTTCGGTCTCAGTCCTGACTAAATATAACAGGTCCCTAAATACTAAGAAAAGAACTCTGGGTTTCGTTTCTTCTGCCTGCTTTAGAAATTATACAATGATTGTTTCTGTAAGCCAACGGAGAAGCCTATCAGTGGACTGCCGGAAGGCAGACATCCCAGGCAGGTAACAGTCACTCCATGGAACAGACAAATTACAGCCGGAGGGAGACAACAGAGGCAAGCTGCAGACAGCAGAGGGCTTTCAGCTTCTCATTCTCCTAATTCTCTCACAGCCTCACTCTGAGGGGAGGCCTTTCCTGCAGGAACATATTCAGGCTTGGAGCAAGACTTTTAAGTCCTTAACTTGACATTGATGTCTACAAAATGGGGGCTGTAGCTACCACACGATCGTGGAAAGCTTACTGATACTGTGACAGGTAACACTAAATACTACTTATACAGTTAGATGCCAATCTCTAATGCTATCCACAGCTCCTTGTTTATGTGCCTGTCTTTGGTAGGTATAATCTCAAAGTCCTTATAATTATTCAAGTATTAATTCACTTAGGAAACGTAACAAAGACCAACACAGAGATATTTCACATCTGGATACAAGTTTATCTTCTGATTTCTTTATTTTACTCTATGATTATATTTGACTAATTAAAACCATTTTCAAGACAATTTTTGAAAGTCAAAAGAGAATAATTGAGTTTCTACAGGATTGGGCATATCCTCTCCCACTAGGAGCAGACAAGGGTCTCTCTGCTGTGTGTTTGCTGAGTGACTTCAAACAACCTATTTACGCTCTTCTGTTGGTGGCTTGGTCTCTGGAAGCTCCCAGGGTTCAGGTTAGTTGGCACTGTTGTTCTCCCTATGGGAATGTCTTCTCCTTCTGTTCCTTCAGGCCTTCCACATCAGCCCAATGGTAGTCTGTAAGTATCTGCATCTGTCTCAGTCAGCTGCGGGTAGAGCCTCTCAGAGGGCAGCCATGCTAGGCTCCTGTCCGTGAGCACACCATAGCGTCAGTAATAGTGTCAGAGCTTGGTGCTCACCTATGGGATGGATCCCAAGTTGGGCAGGTCACTGGAGGGCCCTTCCTTCAGTCTATGCTCAATTTTTTTGTTTCCTTATTTCTTATAGGAATAATTCTGGATCAAAAATTTTGAAGGTGGGTTGGTGGCTCCTGGGGTCCCTGACTATTTACTAGAGATGGTTGGACACTGAAGTCACCCTAGTTGAGTGTGGGAGCCTCCTTCATCCCAGGTCTCTGGGACTTTCTAGATATTTCCTTCACCCCCACCCTCCACAGATGCATATTTCATTTCATTCTCCTGGCCCTCTGGAACTCCTTCCTTCACATTTCTGATCCTGCCTGCTTTTCTCCTGCCCCTGCATTCTGCTCTATACCCCACAGTGCCAAATATCCAGCCAAAACTCAGTTCTTAATGCAAAAATAGTCACATCGACCTCAGTATGCAAATTATCTCTCATCTTTAATAAATGATGAAGTTATACATACACCAAAGAACTGCTTTAAAGCAAACCAAAAAGAGTAATTAAATATGTTACATTAACTTAAGGTATCTTGAAGTATATTATATAATAGTTTTACTATACTCAGTTACTTTGAGGAATCACCTCGAGGGCATACAGTTCTCTTACTCCCCTCCCTCACCTGAGCATTATAAACTATAGCACCACTATGGTATTTTTTCCAGTAATTAATTAATTGACTTTACATCCCAGTCACAGTTACATCCAATTTTCCCCCTCAAATGACCCCCTCTCTCCCACCCTTCCTTGTCATATCTGAGAAGGGGGAGTCTGCCCCTTGGTACCAACCCACCCTGGCACCTTAAGTCACTGTAGCACTAGGCACGTGGTCTCCCACTGAGGCTAGACAAGGCAGACCAGTTAGGGGAACAGGAGCAGGCAGGCAACAGAGTCAGGGTAAGATCCTGCTCCAGGTATTGGGGGACATGCATAAAGACCAAGCTGCACATCTGTATATGTATCTGTGTGTGTGTGTATACATATATGTATGTATATATATATATATATATGTGTGTGTGTATACATATATGTATGTATATATATATATATGTGTGTGTGTGTGTGTGTGTATATGTATATATATATGTATACACATACACACACACACACACACACACACACACACACACACACACACACACATATGTGGCATGGTGCCAGGTCCAGCCCTTATATGCTCTTTGGTTGGTTTTTTGGTCTCTGGGATCCCCCAATGGTATTACTATTCTTAAAAATATTTCTTTGGACACAGATTTATATCTTGATTTTTCACTAAACATTCCATAAGTACTATGTTACCGTACACTTTTCAGGGGTGTTGCCCGAGGAACACACAAGAACTCATCAAGATGAGAGTATCGTTTTTTCCCAGCCAACGCTCAGAGGTAGCCTTTTGACAGTCTGACTCCCTCCTGGCACTAACATGACACAAAGGAGGAGGGAACAGAGATTGGAATCCTGGGACTGTGGCTGGCAAAGCTCTGAGTGACGAAGGTGTGTATCATGAATGGGAAAAAGTAGCCAGGATTCCGCACGGAACAGTGGCTCACGGGAGAGTCCGCTGTCGGGCGGCTAGAGGATTCAGTAGACCCAAGAGGCTCATCCTGGTGACAAGGAAGACCCTGCACCCCATGTCTCTGGCCGGGCTGACACACTCTATTGTGATACGTTAATCCTCCTCGAATGGTACAGTTTCTCGCAGTCACTTTCAGTAGACTCTAGTTTATTTCTGATTCCCATTACTGAGATTAGAAAATAATATAGATCTCTTTCTTATTTGACCTACGAAAAATGAACATAGTCACAACAACAAATCCAGGGCGTTTTAGGAATTCCTTTCTTAAGGCCAGTGAGAATTTATTACCTTTGAAGTAAGGAAAGAATTAAAGGCTTAGAGTGCTGGTTATTTTTCTGCCATTTGTTCCTCTGGTTAGTTTTGGTTTAAAATTTCTTTTTCCAGGGGTTTTGTTTGTCCAGCTTGACACCAGCCAAATTCATTTGGAAAGAGGGAGCTTCAAAAATGTGTTCCTAAGACTGGCCTAGCAGCAAGTCATTGCTGTGATTTCTGCATTAATGGTTGGTGTGGCACCCTGGCATCCACAGGCAGTGCCATCCCTGTGCAGATGTTTGGGATAGATTGAAAACGCAGCACCTCGAGCCTCCTGAGCTGCCTCGTGGCTGTTCTGCACCACCCGAATCAGTTCTTTTTGTCCCAATAGAATTACCTACTACTCACTACAAACACAGAGATTGATATGCACATACCAAAGTTTCATATTTTAGCACTTTCATGTTATAAAGCTTATAATAGAAAAATAGATACATTATATAATCTTGAGAAACACTTTAAAACCTCATAAAGTTATATAGAGCAACTTCCCCAAACTATATGAAGTTAATAGCTCATTATGTTTTGTTCTAGGTAGTGTGTGTTTGTGTGTGTGTGTGTCTGTGTGAAACTTGATTGAGAAAAAGAGAGAGAGGGCGGGGTTGGCTGGATGGGCGGCGATCCTGATTCTCTGACCGTGTCTGTAGATCCACACTCTGTGGTTCTGTTCCCTTAGATCACATTGCCGTCCAGCTGCGCAGTAAACACTTTAGAACACACAGGAGCTAGCTGGAGAACGGCTCAGCAGTTCACAGCGCTCGCCGCTTTTGTAGACAAACTGGGCTTGATCTCCACCCCCACATGGTGGCCCACTAATGTCCATAACTCCTGTTCAGGGGCCTCCCATATTTTCCCTAGCTTCCAAGGACACTGCACACACACATGCACACATGCACGTGGTGGACACTCACAGGCAGGCAAGAGCGTGCTACATTGACAATAGAAATAAGTGTAATAAAATAGACCCGCATTTTTACCAATCATATCTTTCTCATTTGTTTTGCTCAAAGGTTTGTATAGATCAGCTACCTCCCCCTTTTCAGGTTATTGGCTACTGATCTGGTATTTCCTACCAAATGAAACAATCTGCCCCTTTGTGATGACTCTCCTAGAGAACTCTATTCAAATACCATTGCATAATTATGTCATTTTCTGTGGAAGAGGCAACCTTACAGCCCAGTTGCTGTGTTTATGGCTTTTAGAAACAATTTACAGTGAGAGTTGCAGGGGGGGGGGGTCCTCGGGCAGCCTTTTAAAACATCACCGTAAACCTTGTGCTGTAAATAACACAGCCTCATGCTCAGTACTAATGGAGGTGGACATGCAGGGCAGCTGGCCTACAACAGGTCTAGCTGACTCAGCTCCATGCTTCCTCAGGCTCTGGTGGCCCTTGGCAATATTTGGTGTTCTGTGTTCTCTCCCACTTCTGTTCTGCATCCCTCTCAAGGTCCTTGTCTTTGTTTCTCCCAACTTATCTCTAGTCTTCTAAGGATAGTGTGCTTGCAAGTGGGTCTTGACTCAGTAACACAGAGAAAGAGTTGTCAGAACTTATACATTTCCTGTAGCAGGCTGTGTCTCAGATCCTGAGAACTGGGGCATAAACGCAGCTACAATCCAGCCTATTGTAATTGTCCTTTTTTTTTTTTTTTTTTTTTTTTTTTTTTGTGAGTCTTTGGAATTTAGTCTACATGGGTATGCTGTTTCTTTTTAACTTACCAATTGCGATGAAATCTTTAATTTAACCCCTAACACAGATTAGAATCCTCAGAGTCCTTTTAATAGCAGTAAGAGTTTGCATCTGAAAGTAGCTTTTGTGTGGCTGACACCAGGAGGGCCATCCAGTCTTAATAACTTCCTTGTCTAAATGTCAAAGTTAATCAGTCAATAAGATTTAAAAGGTGGCCCTTTTAGAACAGTCAAAGAGCCTCCCAGGATCACCTTCCAATTTTAATTCAGTTCTAGATCTGGAAAGACTGTTTGATTACTACTATTGAATGGAATGAAAGGCACCTCAGTGTAAGCCACTGACTGTTAGTTTGGCATGGCTATTTTGTTTCGTGAAGCAAAGAAGAAACAGATCAAAAAGACAACATGATTGTTCTTTATGGGGGATCTAATCTACTTAGCTGGTACAGTGCTATGTGTGCAAGAGTCCTTGGTTTAATCTAGAAAATCTGGAAGATTTCCAGTAAAGCCAACAGTCTCCCAACTGCTCTTGAGTTTATCTGGGCCTCAGTTTACAGAGTCTATTATTTTAGGACCCCAGTTTTAAAGACTAAACACAACCCTGTCTAGTTAAAGTTTGGGTAGTTGAACAAAGGGACGTTAATAGTTCATTAAGGCACATGCTGATAAGTCTTTAGCAGAGAGCTTTCACTTGACTGAAAGTATAGCCACCAGTAATCACCAACACTTCTGTTACTATTGTGTTGAGCTTACATTAATCAGCTTGGAGAAATTATATTCATCCTAGAACAGAAGGCAAACTTTTGTTGAAATCACTTGAAATAGTGTTTTCAATAGATGCCAATTTGCTTTTTATTAGTAGTAATAATTAAACATGCCATAACCACTTAAAAAATAGTAAAAAGCAAGGTGTAAGAGCCGTGAACTTTAAGGCATCGAAGTCTGGTTGTAGTTCTTAAAGCTAGTATTTGAATTCTGGTGAACCTAGAGAGGACGTGCACAAGAATCGAAATCTAAAAATTCGTCATAGTATTAAAACTGAGGCTGCTGGTAGGATGTGTACTATCAACTCTGTACTTAGGAGGCTCTGAGGCAGGAGAATCCGGAGTTTGACTAGTATAGACCGTGTAGCAAGGTTCAGGGCAGCAGGCGCCATGAAAACAAAGCAAGATCCCTTTTTTCAAAACCAAATAAGCACAGGACTAGCAAAAACAAAGTGAAAAGGACAAGTGAAGAAACTGATTTCAGCAGAACAGTTACTAAGTTACCTAAGTTCCTAAGTACCCAGCAGAACAGTTACTAAGTTACCTAAGTTCCTAAGTACCCAGCAGAACAGTTACTAAGTTACCTAAGTTCCTAAGTACCCAGCAGAACAGTTACTAAGTTACCTAAGTTCCTAAGTTGGCTTGTAGGACACTGGGAACAATGATGCTAACAAAAGAGATGCTAGTAATAGCAACTGGACACTGGCTTGACTCAGAGAAACTCTTTCTTCACCTTCAACTCTCTATGTTTCCACCATACCCACTTTGATTCAGAATCCTGGTTTCCCTGAGTGTAGAGTATAAGAGTAATTAAATTGATTATCTAGAAGTAAAAGCATTATTGCTTGATATACCCTGTAAAGCCTGTATGCATGTGGCCAAGAAACAGTATCAGCAAATATGGCGTGGTCCTGTGATGGTGAAAGCAGCAAGCACTGCCTTGCAGTAGGCAGGCGGGAGGTAGCCATGGAACTTCTACATGATGGGAAAAAAAGAAAAGAAAAGAATTCCTCTTTTTAAGAATGATTGGTTAAATTCTTAAAACATGATCATGCATTTTTAAAATTGACAATAAGCATGCATTACATTGTGTGTGTGTGTGTGTGTGTGTGTATGTGCCTGCACATGCCTAAGTGTCTACAAATTAGACCACGATAGATGAAAATCAGAAAAGAAATGAAATAACATAGATTGATAAAAACAATCAAGTTGAGGCTTTCTGTATTATCAAGCCATTTATTGAAAGGCACCTGTATTGTAGATTCATTTTTTTCTAAAATATTGGCTGGGTAGACTATACACTATAAAATCTTATAGAAGTTTTAGCAAGGAGGTTGGATTGGCAGCATCCTGAGATTTTTCTGAGCTCCTTTTATTCTTGCTTCTTAACTGGTATGTGTAAAACCTTGGGTATGATTAATTATAGCCTGGGGGTCAGAGCCTGGCTTTCAGGGATGCCTTGGGCCTTCCTCTGAGAACCAGCCCCTCACGCAGTGATCAGTGAAGTTTGCTGGGACAGAAGAAAAACGGAGAGAAATTAACCATCTGAAAATATAGGGAGTTCCTACACTGACATGGACTGGCTTCTTGGGGTGGGCTGGATCTAGTGACTTACCCAGCTTTTGGAAGCTATGGTAACCCTAAGCATTGTGGGTAGGACCAGAGCTGACAGAAGTTACTCCTGTCCAGGGCCAGCAGGTCCACTGAGCGCTGAGCACAAACACTTCACTGCTGGGAAACATGAAGCCTTTAACTCAATTTCCTGTCAATCGCTTAGATTCAATCAGTGACTTTCAGACTCTCTTGCTCCCTTTATTGGTCTCCACACACCCTTCATCCTCTCACGCAGGCACCTCTGACCCGATCAATGGCTGGTGTGTCTCCTCTCAGCACTGTGAAACAGGCTGCCCAAGAGCCAAAGCAGGTGCCCGCTTATTTAATCGAAAGAATCTAGTTTTCCACTTTTCCTTAGGCTTCATCTGGTCCAAAGTATCCTCATACTGAATGTTATGCCTTTTGTACCATATTGAAGTTAATATCCTTAGTAAAGGTATTTGATCTATTGTATTTGGAGTTGGTTATCAAGTTTGAATTCTGAAACAGATCCTTGAAATATTTCTTTTTGCCCTGCACTGTGCCACATAGTTAGTAACCTGTATGTTGTTGATAGTATTTAGGATTATTTTGTTAAATCTTATATGTGTGCTCATGTACAATTTAATGCCAAATTATTTAAATAGATATAAGGCCTAACACATGTCAGTATATTTTCTTTGTTATAACGTAAGTTGTATTTTCTATTATTCGTGTGATGTCTGCATATGTCCAGGTGTCTGTTTCTGTGTAATATGCATGGAGGCCAGACACTAGTCCCCAGAATCATTATTATTTATTTTAATTTTATTTTTTGGAGCCATCTGTGTTGTTTTTGATGCAGGGTCTCTCACTTGGGACTGGAACTTATTCGTTCCCGTCCCACTGGCTGGCTTGCAAGCCCCAGAGAGGATCCTGTGTCTACTTCCTAGTGCATAAATCCTAAGAAAGAAATGGACCACACGCTGGACCATTTCCATGGATGCTGGGAGTCAAGTTTGGTTCCTCATGCTGGCACAAAAAGCACTCGACAATTTGTCATTATATATTTAAGAAGCTGGTTCTTTTTACCTTGCATACTCCATTTTAACTCCATATATATGATTTCTTTAGTCATACCTTACTAACTAGATTGGATTAACAAGCATGTCTATACATGTACATGTGCACATTTATTATTGTAGTTATAAAAGATGTGTAGAATTTCTGGGGTGAATTAAAGCTACTGACTAATGAAGCAGTAGAGAAGAGTTAAACATTTACTACCTGCTTTTATTTTTTCGTAGATAATCTGGAGTCTGCTCTACCTCTTCCTTCATATCACCTTCAAATATTGCATGTCAACATAAAGTGACTAGGCATAAATATTCTACATACCACCCAAAGCTGTTAAAGTGGTCATCTGACGGCAGGTAAGTGAGTATTTTTGCTTGTAGTTCCTTTGGTCATACTTACAAATAAAACAGACAAGCACAACTGCTTCCTGAGTACATAGAACATTACAGAGCTGCTCACAGGGAAAAGCACCATGAAGGAGTATGTGTGTTCAGACTCAGTCCTGACTGTTGATCAACGTCAGCTAAGAAGCAAGAAGTGGTTTGTGGGATGTGCTCTTTTCCCAAGGGTAAGGGAGTGGGATAATCCCTTAATACTATGAACTGTTAGCACAGTGTCAGGAATAAGCCTCCCCCCCCCCCCCCCCGGGCCTACATTCTCTCAACCGATAGGTTCTCAGCCTCAGTAACAGGCAAGCTGCCTGTGGTGCAGTGTGGAGCTCACCATAATTTAACCAGAAAGTACTTACTTGTTCACACTCCTCCTTGGCACTGTTGTACCCGAGGGTACACCTCTCTCCAGGCAAGTGTCTCTTAGAGTTCATGGCTGGCTGACATTGAGAGTGACCTCTCTCCTCCGGCAGCCTGCACAACCCCTTCCAATGCCATGAAAGACAGTAAGGATGAAACTCCCCGGTCTACAACAGCTTGGTTTCTCCCTATCTGGGATCAAGGATGGGATCTATTCAATCTCAATGCCCTACCACCGAGCTCTAGAGGAGAGCCAAGGGCAATCCCCACAGACTTTAATACCTGGAGGTCTGTGAGACCTCACTGGCCAACCGGTCCAATAAATGTAAAGCAGCCCTAGGATTGGTGGCTGTTGTTGCCTTTTGTTGTTTCACCATAGTTTATAGTTGGTGGGTGTCTGTTACATCATAGAGTAAAATATTTGAGGCTTTCTATATGTGCATGTTTACACTTGAGGGATGTCCTGTGGTAGTTATTCATATGGCAGCTCCTAAAAGCCATAGATATCCCTCTATCCTTCCTTTCCACCCCACCCCCTTCACCCTGCCTTTAGTATCCCTCCTCACCCCACCCCCACTCATTCCACAGGGTTCTATTTTCCGTACCTTGAAAATAGGCATGTGACACTTCACCCACTTTCCTTTTCCTCACTTTTCTCACGTGACACTTGACTTCCCTCACCTCTGAGGGCATTCCACACGAAACTTCTACATCTACAGACTCCAAGTTGACATCTTTCGAGGAGAGAAAAGCCAGACTCGTCTGTCATTCCGGATCCCGGTTGCCTAATTTGGAACGCTCATTTACAGCTTCATCAATCTCCTTGTAAATTTCAGAATTTATTCTTCCATGTAGGCAGACAGCATTCCACTTTGTAAGTGTACCACATGCTACTTATTCATTCTTCGAAGAACATTCAGGCCGCTTCAAATTCCTGGTCGTCTCGAATAGAACAGAATTGACATGATCTGAGCAAGTATCTCTGTAGGAAGATGTGTGCCAAGAATGGTATGACCGAGTCCTGTGGTTGCTTTAATTCTTTTTCCAGAACTTTCACACATCTACAGAGAAGGTCAAAGTGGCTCCTGCCACCAGGGAGGAAACGGTCTGTCTCCATGCCTGCAACACCAGGAATTGTCAGTTTTAGATTTTGGCATTTTGACTGGTGTAATGTGAAACCTCAAGGTTATTTTAGCAGCTTAATTTTTTCAGGGCTAAGAATCTTAACTATTTAAAACTTATTTCTCAGATACTTTTGAGTATTTTCTGTTTAGTGCTTTGCCTTTCTGGCTCTTTCTTTTCTCAATGCTTGGCCCTTTGACTGTCTTTGCATATTATGTATAGTAATCCCCTGTCAGACATATAAGTGGTAAAGAAGTTTTCTCATTCTGTAGGTTGTCTATTCACGAGAATTAAAACTCAGTATCTCACCAAGAAAAGTCAGGGGGAAGCCCCGTAAGGAGCAGAATGAAGGCATCTAGGTAAAGTAAGCAAAGGAAATAAAAGTTGCTAACAAGCATTCAGGAAATACAGGATACCACAAAAGACTGAATCTTCAAATTGTAGGCACAGAAGGAAGAATCCTACATCAATGGTTTATACCAGATCTTTGACAAGGTCATAAAAGAAACTTTCCTAAAGTAAGACAACCATCCAAGCACAAGCTGAACAAAACCAACAGCGACTTACTCATAGTACGTCAGTTAAAACACTAAATATAAGGAGTAAAGAAAAACGTTGAAAAGGACAAAACTGTACAAATCCAAGCAGCACACTTAACCCCGAACTAGAAAAGACCACAAACTCCCCACAGTATATCATAGTTAAGCTCTACATTTATAGAATAAATTACAAAATACTGGAAACTGCAAGAGAAATATCACACAAGTCACATATAAAAGATAAAAGCTGATTTTTTTTTTTTTTCAGGAAAGCTTTAGGAGCCAAAAGATCCTCAGCTCAATAATTGCAAAAGACCGGGACTTCCAATTCAGAGAAAGTTACCCAGAAAAACTACCTGCCATCATTGAAGGAGAAAGGAAAGCCTTCCATGATGCAAGCAACCTTCAAAATTTAATATCTGGGCTGGAGAGATGGCTCATTGCTTAAGAGCACTGACTACTCTCCCAGAGGTCCTGAGTTCAAATTCCAGCAACCACATGGTGGTTCACAACCATTATCTGTAATGAGATCAGATGCCCTCTTCTGGTGTGTCTGAAGACAGCGACAGTGTACTCATATGTAATAAATAAATAAGTCTTTAAAAAATAAAGTAACAACTCCATAAAATTTAATATCAAACAAGAAATGCTAATGTAAGCACTAGAAGCAATATTCTGAGCTGAGAGGAATTGTGAGCTCTACACTTAACCTAGAAAGAAAACAAAGCTGAATCGTCATCAGGACACTCACAGCTAAGATTACGAGCCAACAGAAAGTATCAGAATGAGTACACTAGACACATGATGTTCACTAATAACTAATAGCTCAACTCTCCCATCAAAAGACACAGCAAAAACATCCCCGAGCAAAGATAACATTGGACAGATTGCTATGTCAGACTTAAGACTTTGTTAGAACCATAATGATAAAACCACTGTACTGGTAGAAAACCAGACATGTAGACCACTAGACAAAAATAGAAGGGCCAAATATGGGCGCACAGAACTATGACCATGTGATTTTTTTGACAAAGAGACAGAAAGCAGACAGGGAGAAAAGAAAACATCCTCAACAAATGGTTCTGGGAGCCTGGCTATGCACCCACAAAAGAACAACATTAGATCCACAATGATCCCCTGCCCATACATCAGATTTAAGTGGATCAAACCCGAAACCCTAACCTGCTAGGAAAAGCCTAGGCAGTACCCATGCGACATGGGTGTAGGAAGGGGCTCTACAAACAGGACTCCATTTTTAAAAGGTGGTAATGCCCAAAACTGACAGCTCGGACCTCATAAAACTAAAAATTGCATTACAGGTAAGAGGAACATCGTTAAGGTGAAAACCAAAAACAAATAACCCAAAAGCAAGAGAGTGTCTGTACTGGCTCTGCCTTAGAGGATTCATACCCGAAATATCCAAAGAGATACAAAGAAAGTCAAGGAAACAAATCATCCAGCTGAAAGATACCTTGAAATCTAAACAGAGTTCTAAATAGAAAATGTATTGGAGAAATAATACCTCAAAAACGGATTTATCATCCTTAGCAATTAAAGAGTTTCCGACGAAATAACTTTGATTCATTCTTAGTTCATCCAGAATGGCAGGAATACATACTTTCTTCTTCCTGGCCCAATCTATTTGTGACACTTTCTCTGGAATATTTTGTCGGAATTGCAGACTTTTTCATTTCAATTTTTACTTCATTTTGGATTTTCTTTATACATTCTCTTTAGTGAACATGGCCCTGGATTGTTTTCACCATCCCGTTCAACTTTGTGTTTGATGGTCTACATCACAGCGTTCATTCATACACGTTGAGTTCTTTATGATTATTGCTATTTTAAATTCATTGGTTTTTAATCATCTAGGCCTTCTTTTCTGAGGTGACATTATTATTGGAGCACTATTTTTATTATCTAATTTTGTCTTTTGAGGTCACGGTTAAAACAATTTATTCCTCCCACCAAACCCTCCCGTGTATCCTTCGAGTTCATGGCCGCTTCTTCCCTTTTCCCCACCAATTGTTACTGCATACGTATTTGTATAGGATATATATTCATAAATATAAGTTTTTCTATCTGTATGATGCTACCTGTATGTTTCAGGGCCAGTTGTTCAGCACTGAACAATCGGTATGCTTCCCTCTGGGAAGACAACACCTCCCCGCCCCTGCTCCCTTCAGCGGCCTGTACTTCCTTCTGTCGAGTTGACAGCAATGCAGTGAGGTTTAGCAGACTGTTGTGTAGGTTTGTATATTGTCTGCTCAGCCCATTCAGCCTTGGAGCAACTAAGTCAGTGACAGAGGTTGAATGGGGTATCAGAAATGATCCTGGCTCAACCCAGACGTGTGAAGCACACCTACGCAGAGTGTGAAAATGCTGGTAGATAGTCCTCAGGATCTAGGGCAAGTGTTGAGGACCTCCCATGCAGCTGGAGTTAGTGGAGTGGCGACTTGTATCTGGGGTCCCAGCCTCGGGTAGGGGTACCTGCAAGCACAGGACATATGGTCCTCATGTGAGCCGCAGGTAGGAATGTGTTGGCAGCAGAGAGCTGTCTTATTTCTACATGGAGGGGACGGGCCAGCCAGAGGGGAAGGAGCACGTGGGCCTCAGGCAGCTGTGGGAGCAAGTGTGGTTGCTGAGGATGTGAGTCTGGTGCACTTGCCTGGAGGAGGGGGATGATTGTGTTCATGCATTTTAAGATGCCAGAAAAAGGAGTTGCAAAGCATTACTTCTCAGTGTTTAACACATTAAATATGACAAAGATTCTAGACTCTGGACTGATGGATTAGTAATGGCACTGTCTGGAGTCTATTCTGCACACAGAAAATTACAAGGCCAGGTCCTCAACTCCTCGTAACTGTCTCTATCTCTACAAGAAAGAGCTGTTTACTCTGCAAATGCCTCTTGGTATTTTCTCAGTGACGTTCTGGGTTTTCATATATATATATATATATATATATATATATATATATATATATATATATATATATATATATATATATATATATATTCAAGCCAAAAGGAAATTGGTCACTTGGAAATTTAATTTAAAAACGTGGTCATAAGCTCAGATTTGTAGGACAGCTCCCAAGACCAATTGCTCTTCTCCACCCATGTTTATAATCCATCTTTCCCTCCGTTTCCTTTAAGCATCATGTGCTTCTAACGACACTATTTTTGGTACGCAAATGTTGCAAATTGATCTTCGAACAGAAATAGTACTGTTTTAAAACCTAATAAATGAAGAGCTAGGAGAGATAATTAGTTTTGTTTCCATCAAGAATCAATTAAAAAGATTATAACACACTGTAAAGGTATACACCATTTAAAAGTAATTCTTGACAAATATGTAGGGCTTTTTTTCCGCACTAATTTGTAATCTCAGTAGAATATTAACCTGATACAAGTGTTTTTCCACTAAAAAAACACTTAAAAGCATTATTTATCCATGCCTGAACCTACTTTGTTGCTGGATTCTTTCACATTTTAGTGGGCTTTTGTTATATGAGAATTTTTTTCTTCCTGAGGAGATAACACACACACACACACACACACACACACACACACACACACATACATACACACACACAGCATACACACACATATATGGGCAAGAACACGTGCATGCACACACTCATACACACACATGCACATAGACAGATACACACAGGTATGTACTTACACATGCACACACAAAGGTGCACAGGTGAGTACACACATATACCCCTACACACACCTTAAGGAGACACCCCCCACTCCCACCTCCATAGGTAGCAAGTTCACCAAAGTCCACATGTTTGAATCAGTGGGATTTTTTTTTTTCAAAACCTATTCTGAATGATGGTTCTTAAGTGTTTCAACCTTCCTTTTACCCTGCCACCCACCAGTGGAAGTGGGCCCGTTTAGAAAGGTTCTTTGGAGCAGCTTCCATCTGTGTTGTCTGGAAATCAGCAGTTCAGGTCACAGGTCAGCAGCGGCAGCTCCGTCCACTCACAAACACTTCACATATACACCAGCCGTCCATTTTGGCAGAGTCAGGATAGCAAACAGGAGTCCGAAATGGTGGCACTACCTCGCAGAGAGAGCCGGGCCTCAGCCCCCACTCAAGTCAGCAGGAGGGACCAGGAGGGACCAGGGGAGAATGCCAGGAAAAGTTCTTGGCTGTGCCTCTCTCAGGGAGTGGAAGAGCAGCAAAGATGCCACACCCACAAGCAATGCACAGCTAGCTCTGTGAGCAAGCCAAGCCCAGCCTCCATCACGAGTCCTATTTATACCCTCCGGACATCACGTGTCCTCTGTGTGGTTTTTGCCTCAGCACAGGGCAGGATGCCCCAGAGAAGGGGGGCATTAGCGTGAAGAAGTAAGAGTGGGTGTGTGGGTGGTTGTGGAGAGAGGAGACCGGGAGGAGGGGAGGACCATATTAGAAATGTAAGTAAATAAAAATAATTAATTAAAAAAGATTAAGGCAGACTAGTGAAGGAACCAGTGGGGTTTGGGAGTGAGTTACAGGTGTACACATGACTCAGAAGTAGTTGTGTCCCCTGAAAGCACAGTACAGAAGCTCCCTGAAGCGACACAGGCCTCAGACCCTCCTCTCCTCTGGGCAGCCCTGCTCAGCACTCCTGCCAAGGCAGTTGGCTCAGCTCTGTATCCTTGGGTAGGGCCCCGGTGGGTGACAGTTCCAGCCTTCCCCAACTTGTCAAGTGTGCTGGCCCCTGGAGTCGCATGTACCTCTCCTCTCTGTCCCCTGGAGAAATGTGTCAGTGCAAACGGCTAGAGAACAGTTTCAGTGTACCAAAGCATCCCCGCACTGGTCAGCTTTTACCACGGTGACAAATTACCTCAGGAAATTAACTTTAATGGAGGAAAGATTTATTCTTATTTGATCCTTCAGAGTCTAATCACCGACACCTCATTCTTTCGTTAGGGACCACAGTGAGAACTCTGAGGCAAGGAGGCACGGGACGCACTGTACCAAAGATGCTCACAATGGGAGCCGAGAAGAAAGGCAGGGAAGGCCACAGTCTCAGAGTTCTCTACAAGAGCGCACACCAGGGAGCTAGCTTCCTTCCCTTAGTTCACAAGTGAAAGGTCCAACAGTCCGGCAGAAGCACCAAAGGCAGCCAGCTTGCCTCCATCACTACAACACCCGGGGATGTTCAGCTTCCAGCATCAAACTGTAGAGTTTCTGCAGAGGAAGTTTGCAGGCCGTGAGCGTTTTGGAACTTGAGTGCTCTCGACTGTTTCCATCCTTCAGAATATGTAGACACGCTGGATAGGATAAAAACATCAAGTGGGTTTTCTGTGGCTTATCGTATTCCCTGAGTACATAATTAAGGAGTCTTATCTCTGACCCCCGTGTACACGGTGTCAGCACCGGCGGTTAGATCTGCAGGCTCAGGTGTTACTCGGGCCAAGTGTACTAATATCACCGGAACTGTCTCACTTTAAAAATAGAGTATCAAAATATTTTTTGAAATTAAATTGGTTAATAAATGCTTACCGGAGATGATAAGGACTTATTTAACAACAAGAATTTACCGAGGTATATCCCTTTATCCACAGTATTTTAATAAGCAATAACTACATTACAGGTTAATCTGAATATTATGCAGTTAGGTTGGTAGCATAAGAGATCAGAAATTTGAAGTGTTTTTCACTCTTTAGAATTAAGTAGTTTTATTTTAAAATTGAACAGTTTTTCCACACTACATTTTGACTATGACCCCTTCCCCCAATGCTCTCACATGCTTCCTATCTCTCGCCTCAATGCACATCCTGTCTTTCGCTCTTTAATTAGAGAACACACACATTTCCCAAACGAGAGAGAACCATATAATGAAATAGCATAAAATAAAAGCAGGTAAACCTGAATGGGACAAAACAGACAAAGAGAAAAAAAAAAAAAAAACAGCCAAAGATAAAGCACAAGAAACATATATAGACCCCAAAGCATAAGGCTCACAGTCAAAAATATGTGTTTGCATGTGTGTGTATGCCTGTGTGTGTGCATCTGTGGCCTCATGCATGTGTGCCTGCCTGTGTGTGTATGTTGTGTGTGTGTGTTGTGTGTGTGTGTGTGTGTGAATGTGTGGTGTGTGTGTTTGTGTGTGTGTGGTATGTATGTGGGTGTGTGGTATGCAGTGTGGTGTGTGTGTGTGTGTGTGTGGTATGTGTGTGTGCATGCCTGTATGCCTGTGTGTGTGTGTGTATGTGTGGTGTGTATGTCCATGCATGTGTGTGTGCATGCCTGTATGCCTGTGTGTGTGTGTGTGTATGCCTGTGTGTGTGTGTGTATGGTGTGTATGTGTGGTGTGTGTATGCATGCCTGTATGCCTCTGTGTGTGTGTGTGTATGGTGTGTATGTGTGGTGTGTGTGTGTGCATGCCTGTATACCTCTGTGTGTGTGTGTATGGTGTGTATGTGTGGTGTGTGTGTGTGTGGTATGTGTGTGTGCTGTACGTATGGAGGGCAGAAGACAACTGTTGTTAATCAGCTCCACTCCACCATGCAGTCTCCTGGGACTGAACTGAGGCTTTCGGGCTTGCTTACCAACACCTGTACCTGTGGTGTCTTGCTGACTCCAGTTTCGACTTCATGTCGATGTGTTTGGCTCTATCCCCACGTCCTCCCTCTCTATTTAGTTTGGAATAACTTGTTATTGCACTGTGTATTCTTGGAAATAAGAAACATACCATTTGAAGATTCTCAGTTTAACTAATTTCTCAACACTGACTCTCCCAAATATAACTGGAGACACATTTGTCATTTCCTTCTTAAGTTCTTCTAAAAGTGTAATATCAGACTGCTTTAAAAATTTTCAACATATGACTAAGCAATATACATACTATAGAGCTAAAAAGAAAACAATGAAACATAAAATATAATAAATTTGTATTAATTATGGTGTCAGCCGAAAGTTGAATTTTTTGATTTTTCCAAATTATTATTATATTTCATGCATTTTCTATATTGTCTAAAACTAGTATAGCTACAAAAACCTCTACAACAGCCAATAAAAATAATAAAGTTAACTCATATAAAAGTACAGTTGTATCTCTGGGATTCATGAAATTACAATATCATTTAAATTAATCAGGCAGAGGTTCACATAGAACAGTAACAAAAATAAATATGCACAGTTTTTAATAATAACTGCCAGACTGTTTTCGTTCTGGGTTTTGAATTCTAATTTCTGTTATAGACATCATTAAACAGCAACTATCCAGCTAGTTTGCAAAGAAGGTGCATTGGACACCAGGCTCAGTTATGCCATTGTCCTCAGTGACATGGAGACTCATTTTGATAAACATTCTAAACAAACCGTGTAGCCCAGAAACCATACAGCATTCATTTGCCCTTTAAAGTAAAATCTTTCTGTGAACCCGTATCTTATAATTAAAGTTGGTGAGATACTATTATTGACCCCATTAAAAAGATGCAAGGGGCCCTCAGCTTCCTGCCTCTGTGTTAATAAAGGGGACATTATAGTATGCACATCCGACCCAGAAAGAGCATACCAGAGGATCTCTCTGTGTGCCTGTGGGTAGAACATTCAAAAGGAAAATCCAGACCATGGAATCAGAGACCTCAGGTGCTTTCTTATGGTAGGGTGGACCCCAAATGAGGTACCATGTTGCAGGTGTGTGGAATCCCTGAGTGCAGAACATGTTTGTACAGTTGGCTCTGAGCCCGCTAAGACTGCACACACACACACACACACACACACACACACTCACAAGCCACACCCTTCACACACACAGAAGAAAGCTTCTGCTGTGTAGTAGTTAGCTTTCTCCCTGGCCTTTCAGTTTATGTTTTCTTCCCATGATCAACTGCTTTCAGCTTTCACCTCTTAATAATCAAAGCTGTATATCCAACATTTGTTTTGCTTTGATTTTCTAATAATTACCAAGGTACAAAAATACTGAGTATGTCAATAAAAATCACGCCATATTTATGTTAAGGGTAGTACTTTTAGCAACTATCAAGGGCAAAAAAATCACAAAAATATAAATTTACCATGAACTGTTATCTCTCGTCTACTAGGTTGCTTTAGTCTCCAGTAGAAGCGAAGAAATGCCGTCGGATTCTTCCCCACCGATTCCAAACCCACCTCCTCCCGATGGAGGGTGGGGCTGGGTAGTAGTCTGTGCATCCTTTATCTCCATTGGCTTTTCCTATGCCTTCCCCAAGGCTGTCACGGTATTCTTCAAAGACATCCAGGAAATATTCCACACCACCTCCAGTCAGATCGCGTGGATCTCCTCCATCATGCTGGCTGTCATGTATGCGGGAGGTAAGGTTCTCGGCGCGAAGGGAGTTCTGCAGTAAGAGCGTTCCGTTCCCTATCCCTACCCAGTGCGGATCGACTGTGTCCGTAAACTAAACTCCCACACGTCGATCAGCTGAAATCCATCGAAGAGTATGATTAGAACGTCGTGTTTAATGGTTGGTGGTGATTTAGCATGACTTATCTGTCTGCTCTATTTTGAGTCTTAATGGATTATTTGTTAGGATGGAGAATTATGTGTATAAATGAGGCTTGTGGGACTAGCAAGGTTCCAAGCGATTCTGCTGTTTGGTTTGGAGTGACCGCCATGAACTGTAAGTCATGAGAGCCATAGCTGACCAGTGTGCTTTCTTTGGAGTGAAAAGGAAATCTATGTTCCTGTCAGCTGCTAAGGCCAGAACATACTCCGCTCGGTATTGCCCAGAGTGGTACCTCCTACCATCTTTTTCTGCAGATGCTCACACTGTTTTACATGGAATAATTCCCTACGGTTTCAGGACTCGAAACATGATGTCGCTTTATTTAATCAGCTGCTTTCAATTATATTGTTAGAGTCTGTGTTTAAATGGGAGTGCAACCCATGAGAGAGAATGAACCCATCCAAGCTCCTCACACCGGAGTGTGAAGTAATGAACGTCTCTCCTTATCATGTGACCTGTTGTCTTTGAAACCTTCTCAACAGCAGACCAGACTTTTATAGATTATTTTTTTCTTCTCATATAAATCATTACTTAAGATGTATGGGTTTTAGAATTCTCATTTGTCAACTGGTAATTTAACTTCAAGGGACAGTTATAGAATCCAAACACAAGGGTTTGGAGCTATCATTTAAATGATCCGGTGCCAGTTTCTCTTGTATAAGGAAAGGTAATGTGATTCCCAGCGATGGGCACAGAACGTTAGCATTAGCAATAATAACCAGTGTTTATCGGAATTTGCTCTTGGCCAGGGCCTCATTCCACACTTGATGAGTGTGATATTTCCTCTTAAGAACCCAAGAGATGATTTTCTTCTTTCTGGTTTGGGATGAAAGAATTATACAAACTAGTTTCCCAAAGTGGCTCTTTTCTGGACATGCATCCCGAGCCTTCCGACATTTAGCCGGTGTGCTCCCGCATCTCTCCCTGTATGGGACAGAACGGCAGAGGCAGGCCAGGCCAGTTCTGAAAACCCAGTGCCTTCTCTTGCTTTGCGTCACTGATACTTGTTCCATGTGGCCTGGAGGCGTAGTGAGTACTCTGTAAGATGCCATCTCTCCAACGCTCTACCGAAGGCAGTATTTGGTGCATAAGGAATCCCACCATGTGATAAGTGTGTTGTTGTGAGTCTTTGCTTTCTACCTTCTATATTTTAATCATTCCAGATCAATCAGGATTGAGTAAGATTGACATGTGAAACCGTTGAGTTTTTATTGAGTATCAAGAGTAGCATTTCAATCCTGTTTGAGCTCGTATTTGAAAAACTATGATTTTTTTAAAAAATAACTCTTAGAACAAGTTTTGGATGCTTGTTTTAAGAACTGCACTCAATATTTCTTTTTTTCTATAGAGAAATGTTTGATATTGTGCAGTGCATCATGTTCTCCCATAGCTCTAGTGTTCTGTGATGATGCGCCGCTCAGCTAACGTATTTGCCTTAACCTGACAGGACAAAGTAAGTACTAAGACACATCCAGTTTCCCCCCTGCCTCTTCCACGTACCTGAATTGGAAGCCTCTAGAGACTTGATATCAGTCCACTGAGTTTGGACATCAGGTTCTGCTTTACGGTTCACAGCTTTCTCTCAAAAATATTCTTGACTTAGAGTCATGAATCAGAATTTGGTGTAGTTAACATCTACTCCTGTGTCACCTTCTCTCAGCCTTTTACACACCATCCACACTTCTCTGTGGCTTCAGGACTTGTAAGCCCATTGAGGCTCACTCAGTGCTTCCTGGGGTACCTGTCCTAACACCGTGACCTGTGCTGACCTCTAACCGTACGCCCTGTCTGAGGCAAAGAGAAAGCTCATCTTCCACATTCAGCGTCCAGCCTTGGGATTTATGAACTTCATTTCTGACTACATTATACTGGTCAGAACTGATTATTGCCTTATGTTGAGGTTGGGGTCACAATAACCTCGGGCTTCCTCTAAGATCCAGTATGTCTTGGACAGAATTTTTAACTCAACAGTCATTGTCCCCAAGCAAGGGAGAGCTGGTTTGTAGAGGTGTCATGGTCATGGCATAGACTTTGAGGTACATAGATGAATGGGGGGGGTATAAAATGATAGAAAGACCTCATTTAATTCAATATTTTCATTTTCTAAAATTAGTGTGATGTCTTAAGGAACATTTTGCTAGGCTTGTCATGTATAAATGGTTTCCTCTTACAAATACGTTTATTTTCTTTTTAAGACGTGTATGGTATAAATTTTAAGAGGCACAAAAGAGAACTTTGTTTTGAAATCATGTCTCATATATTCTATGCTGGCCTTGATCTCATTTTATAGTTGAGGATATAAGGAGATCTTGAACTTCTGTCCCTACATTCAGTGTATGGGGTAGCAGTGTGCCCTAGCATGTGCAGGGTATACAGTCTGGGGTCAAACACAGGCATAAAGACTGGATAAGTTCTCCACCAAATGGAATGCATCTCTACCCCTCAAATAAATACTCTAGAAATCAATAAATAAATACAATGGTAATTTGGTATTTATAATTTGGGGGAAATCATTAAGGTATTTAGAGTAATAGAAGAGAAAAGCTCTGTCTAAAGTGAGAAAATGATTTAAGGCACATAAAAACATTGCGCGTGTAGGAGCTAATGATGGTGAGATCTAGAAAAAAAAAATCCAAGTAAGCCCTTGGAACATTGCTCCAAACACTCAATTATAGGGGCTGCCACTGTGTGCAAGTCATTGCTGGCTATGCAGAAAATAGTACGTATAACATGTCCCAGGCTTTTGTGTGGTGGGAGGAGGACACAAAAACCATTAAACTGTAACACACACTGCTCCATGTAGTGTATTCATTCACATCATTGATTATACTGTCCACATTTTATGTCTTATCCTTATAGCCAAGCTTTTATCTTTGAGTAAAAACACTTTGTGTCAGGCTTGCTGGTGCACACCCAGAGTCCCAGGACTCAGGAGGCAAAGGCAAGAGGAGTTTCACAAGTGTGAAGTTCACTGGGCTCTGTGGCAAGTTCTAAGTCAGCCAGGACTTTGCCTCAAACAAATAAAGGGACCAGATGTAGTGGCACATACCTAATTTGGATCCAAGCTGCCGAGGCAGAGGCAGGCAGATCTCTGTGGGTTCAAGGTGAGTTGGTTTGAAAAGAAAGCTTCAGAACATCCAGGACTGTGTAGGGAGACCCTGTCTCAACACCAAACCAACCAAAACAAAACATAACAACAAACAAACTATAACTTGACCCACGAATAAATGAATGAATGATCCAGGAGGTCTCTTGGGAGATGGTGTCTTGTAAATACATCAGGGATGCTTCATTTAGGATATCTCAACAATATGTCTAAACAAGATGTAAACCATTTCAATACCAGCTGACATTCCAGTGTGGACAGGGACATCTCACAGAGCCCCACCTCTAGGTGAGAACGACTAGCAATTGATAACTGACAAGAAAGGGTGAATCAGTATTCCCTGGGAATGAGCCTCCATGTTGCTTAAGGTCACCTATTACCAGGTTGTCAGTCCCAAGATGTGCACATCCAAGGGACACATCCAAGGGACACTTTGTACTCACTTGTGCATGCTCAACAGGAATAATTAAGGAGAGTTCATGAGTCAGAGTCAAAAGGAGAAGTGGGAGCAATGGAAGGAAGGAAATGGAGGAAGCAAGATCATATTTGAATTAAAAATGCTCACAGTAATAAAATATGAAATTAAACGAAAATAAATACATTTCATACTAGTAAAAGTAGTACATCTTCACATTAAGAATTTTATATTAAGAAATTATCTGGATAAACATCACAGCAACTAATTTGAAAGGGGTATGACTTGGAAAGAGCACAAGGAGCGGCATATAGGATGGTTTGATGGGAGGAACGGAGAGGAGAAATTACATAAGTTTATTATTATCAAAAAGGGAAAGGAATACATTTATAGGTCCAAGTAACAGAAAATGATCAGTCCAGACAACAGGGCACATGACAGGACAACAGGACAGTAGGACACATGGTGATGGAGTCACAAGAACTGTCACATCACCCTAGACTGCACTAGTCTTTAATGATCTCTCATTGATGGGTCACTGACTAATCTACCGGAAGGTAAACAGAAAGGATGCATGTGTGTAAGCTCATGATGAAAGGCGCATGCCTTTAGAAGCAGTGCTTTTAATAAGATGTATGTTGCATACTGTACAATTCATTCATTTAACTTGTAAAAATCAATCAGCTTGTGGTACAATCTTAATGCTGTATAAATACGACCCCAGTTACTTTGAGAATACTTTCATTACTTCAGAAATAAATCCTATACCTTCTCCCTGTGACTTCGGTGTCTGTCTTTATAGATGTGCCTAGTGCCTACTCTTAACATTCTCATGCATGACCTGTCTCATTACCTGCTTTCATTTGCAGTATAATGTGTGTGTGTGTGTGTGTATGTGTGTGTGTGTGTGTGTGTGTGTGTGAAGAGTAAAGGTCAAAGGACACTCGCAGGGTCCAGTTCTTTTTCCAGAATATGGGTACTGAGTGTTGAACTCAAGCTGTCAAACTTAGCAACAAGCTCCTTCACCTACTGAGCCATCTCATGACCCCTGTCATTTCCAGTGTCTACCAAGATCTCTTTGAGTTGTAATTGTGCTAGCAATCCACTGCTGGCCACTTGGATACCCAGTCAGACACCATCACAAAAACTCACTCTTTCTCTTCAAGCAGTTGGCAATCAGGGATGGATGTTCAGGGATGAAGAGCTCCTGTCTCCTTTCCTCTCTTAGCACTGGGACGTTTTCTGGCTTGGACCTGTGCAGGCCCCATGCACACTGCCATGGTCTCCATTTGTACGTGTGTTAGTCCTCTTATGTCTGGAAGGGACTTCCACGGTGTCCTCTGTCCTCGCTGGCTCTTAGCATCTCCCTGCTGTTGTGCTCCACAGTTCCCTGGTCCTCAAAGGGGAGGAGATCGGTGGACATCCCCTTTAGGACTCAGTGTTCAAATCTCTCACTGTCTGCCACTGTGGAGTTCCAAGTCTCCTTATTAGTCGCCATCTCCTGTGAGAGGTGGTTTTTCAGGAGACACACACCCATGGGCACAGCAGAGTGTTGATAGGAGTCATTATTTAATCAATACATTCCTTTATCAAAACAATAGTGTTTGTTTTTCCCATAGGCACAGGGCCTATCTTCTCTCACATTCTTGGCCTCACAAGCAGTAATGAAAATAAACATTTCTTTTTCAGTAATTTAGTAATTTAGAAGTCAGATTGATTTGATCAGTTAGGGCATAGGAGTTAGTATTTTTACCCGTCAATAGATTCTTTTTCCAAGTGTGATTGAAAAAATGTTCTGCAGTGACTATTAAGTCTTCTATCAAAAGTGAATTGTTCTAGGCCTCACACACAATTCTATTTTATCATGATTTCCGTCGGTAAAGAAATTTAACACACATCTCTGAAACTGCTCCAGTTTATGTTTAACATCACAGTTCCTTATAGAAGGCAAACTCAATAACTGATTCAACATATTTTGACTTTTTTCCTATGTGGGGAAGACCTCTGTTTATATAGGCTTTACTTGGTTGATGATTATAAATAAATTCACAGACCATGAGGTGAAAAGGCAGATAGTTCAGTGCAAAGCGTGAGTCTCTCCCAAGTTACTGAGGTTATGTTCAACACAGTGCTGACTGCATTTGCCTAGAGAACATCTAAGAACTGACATACTCATTAGGGCTTTGCCGTCCACCTATTAATCACTGCAGTGGGGTCACGTGGAAATATAGAGTGTTGTTCTGAGGTCTGGCCTGCGATGTCAGGGCTGGAGCCTCTTGTAGTAATTAGTTGGCATCTGGGCTTTGGTAGCAAGGCATTATCTTCCCTTCTGATGTCTAAATTAAAAATGAAACTAATAACAGGTATGCAGAAAAGGTGGAAAACAATGCAAATTACTTTGATACATTGTTACTTCATCCTTAGAATAATGGCACTAAATTACAGCACCCCATCTGGCTGCCCATATGGTCTCCCGGAGTTCTAGCAAATTCCGGCAAATAGGTCAAGCTGAGTGGTCATCCCATTAATACAGCACTAAGCAGAGGTAGACAGTGTACACTGGTCCTAACTGCCTGCGTTATTTGATGACTGTGGGATTTGTTGCATGAACAGGGATGGAATAGGACAGCGGTGTTGTGCGGCCCTTGTCTGTTGCCCTGCTGAGAGGTAACACAATGGTGAGAGCATGCAGGACTTCCAAATACAACATTTGAGAAGCTGATCTATATGATTATTGATTATTTATGCTTTCCCCTCTAATTCACTTCGAAGGGGAAAATGCCAGCGGTCATTCTGGTGAACAGAATAGGCACTGGCCCCCTGGAAACTAGATCTGTTTGATGAGATATTTGAAAACCAAATGATGACAAAGAATGGGCATTGTTTTATTATGCACCACTGTGAACAAGGAAACACACATTAAACCATTGAACCCATTGTCCTGGAGGCTGGGACACAAAAGGTTTTAGCACAGATTTGTGGACATAACAAACAATGTATGGCTGTTCTTTTTAAGATTTAAATAAAGCCATGATAGCCCTTTGCCTTGTGCTTTATAATAACCGCATTAATGTAATTCATGTAATAAGCTCTATCTGCAGCAGTAAAAGCAAAGGTAGTTCTGCTCTTGTGTTTGGTACATCTAGGACTTCCCTCTTAACTTTCCAAACCCCAGAAGGTCTACCAGGTGCATTTAGATAATCATATACGTATTGTGCACATGTGATTAATCTAGATGACCATCCTTGAACAAGAATTTGCTCAGTGGGCCATATTGGCATACACCAAGCACATTGTGCATATATTTGGTCCTGAGGTGATAGTGCCCACTGTTTCCTGCACACCAGTTGCATAAATATCTTTTAGTTGTCATCAGAGACAATGATATCTAGATTACTCAATGTTACAAAGAGTGATAAAGTCTTAAATGATTAACTTGTTCATTGACTTATTTTGTGAATGTCCACTCTGTATCTGTTGTGTGAAAAGCATAGCCAAGTTGAAACTTTAATGGCCCATCAGATGCTTAGCTTTCAAAATGTCTTATGTAGTTGTGGCTGTGCTGTGGATCTGTGAAGGAGCAGAGTTAGCGTCACAAAATCTGGTGGTGAAAGCAGATCATGTAGCTGCGTGACCAAGCAGTATCTCAGAGCTGAAGGATGAAGATTATGCCTTCACCAGAGACCTGTTTGAGGCAGAGTAAACAATGTATAGAAAGGTTCCAACAGAGCAGAGAAGGTTCCAGAAACCCAATAGAGATTAAGACGGTTGCTATACAGTGGCAAGTTGGAGGAGGAGGAAGACAGAAATGATCCTATGCCCAGTGGGCCTCTTGCTTTGTGCCCTCATAGACATAGGAAACCTCAATATGAATACAGGAACTGAGGCGTTGTGTGGCTCTCCCAGGACAGCCAGAAAGACCACAGCAGAGCAAGCAGCTTAAGCCAGAGGAATTGCTTTCATGGTTCTGCAGGCAGGAAGTCCAAATTTCATGTTTCAGTCCAGTTGGTCCTTGGTGAGGTCTCTCCTTACCTTGCAGGTAATCACCTTCTTGGTGTTTCTCTCGTGGCCTTTTCTCTGTTCGTACCTCATGCCCATGTTAATCTATCCCTTTCTGATAATTATTACACGATTAGTTTACTACAAATAAAACAATGCTGGAAACAAGTCTGACCTCTAATCCTCTGACTGTAATGTCTGTGCTTCTGTTAACTTTTCTGTCTAGTGGCCATATAATCTCTCAGCCTCATACTCCTCCTTATTCTTTCGACCTCCTCTGTGTTGTTCCTGTGATGAAGCTGAATATATTCTGTAGATGTTTACTGCCACAGGGCATGTCTGACCAAGTAGTACAGTCTAGGGAGGACAGTCACTTTGAGCCCGTTTGGTATTTCCTCACATTATTATTGCCTTTAGTCATAATAGACTAAATTCTTTACTAGGTTTTGTTTTGTTTTGTTTTGTTTTTTGTTTTTTTGTTTTTTGTTTTTTGTTTTTTTTTTTAAATCTCCTCCTCTATGCTAGCAACCTTCATGAGTTCGGCCTGTATCTCCTTTAAAGTATGGCCCAGGCTTTGGAAGGCACAATTAGTTCCCATGCCAATAGAAATACATCATTTGTTTTGAAAAGGATTCATCATGGTAACATGAACTTTCATTCCAGAGATAAAAATGAAGACAAATATAAACCAATGTGGTATATATACACTTAGGGAAAAAAAATCTCTTCGCAGTAATTCTTTAAGTATGTCGCCTATAGCTCCACATATTTAATATTTTCTTTACCACACGGGGAAGTATGAATGAGACTCCGCTCCCCCTTCCCACCCCAATAGGCTCATGCATTTGAATCCTTGGTCCCTGGGAAGAGGAACTGTTGAAAGACTTAGAAGGATTAGGAGGTGTGGCCTTGTTAGAGGAAGTGTGTCTCTGGGAGAGTGCTTTGCCATTTCATCAGCCAATGCCAGGCCCAGTCTTTCTCTCTCAGCTCTGTCACTCCACCAGCTCCATTCATGCCTCGCATGATGAATGAACTAAGCCACTGGAACTGTAAGCAAGCCCCCAGTGAAGTGCTTTCTTTCATGAGAGTCGCTTTGGTCATGGTGTCTAGTCACTTCATGGCAACTGAGCATTGACTACCATTTAAAATTAGTTATATTCCAATCCCAGGTCCCATTATAATCTTTAAGATGTTGTTAAGCTCAAGATATTATCTCGAGAAATAGCTTCTCTCATCATCAGCATCGTCATCATCATCTTAGTGATCAATCTAAGCACCCCTCCTTTCAGTACTCCACCTTCTCACCATCCCTTATTCCTGTGGGCATATCCTCACTTATAATGATGAACAATTTCAGGAGTCAGGTCCATTTTATAATATCCTATTTTCTCCCCACAAGGGCCCTATCCTCTACTACCTGACTTTTTAACAACACAAGCATCACAGTCTTTAGTATTACAACATTCTATTGACCTTCTGTTACCACATCGCTGCTCTCCAGTTTCACGGCACTGAACTAGATAAGCAATTGTTACTTCCTTGCATACTTGATAATCTTCTTGGATCTACGGTGAGGGCAAAACGTTGGTTAAATATAACTCTATGCTTATTTAACCCTTGCATCTCTGAAATTAATAGTAATAAAACCAGACAGTTGGCTTCCCTGGTCTCTGTTAGTTCATAACCAGTAATCTCAAAAGGGCCTATAATGCTGCATTCTGTTGCCTTAACCTGATTGGTCCCATAGTCTATGAGATGAGAAGATATTTCTCTCTCTCTTTTTTTTTTTCAGGGAAAGACTGTATTTATGCATTTTTGTTATTTGTTTGATTGTTTTCTTTTACTGCTGGACACCTCAGGATTTATTTTTAGTTCTTTTTTTTAGATTGACATCTGAATATTAGAAGCAAGGTCTTAGTGCAGTGTTAGAAGACAAACTTGCTCTGGTAAACTCTTCTTAGACATCCAGTACAGAGACTGTAGGCAGGGAGACTTCCATGGCATCTTTAGGCAAGGCTATCTAGTGCCCACATTACAAGGCAGACATCCTGGCACCTATATCTATACAGACTTGTTTGCAGAGTCTATGTTTACTGCCACAGACCTTTTAACTGGGTCCTTCGAGATTGGCTGGGATCCTGGATCCAAGAGAGAGGACCTGGAACCTGTACCCAAGTAAGGCCGTCACAAAGTCTATAGTTACAAACACTGACCTAGTAGGTATGCCTGGGCCTCCGCCTGCGAAGGTGATCCTGGGTGCTGGATGGTCCACACTCTGGATGTACGGGAGTGAGCCTTGGTCGTGGGTATTTGGGACACGGAGACTGCCTCTTGCTGGAGCTAGTGTAGGGCTTGGGCCAGGAACCTTGTGCTTTTTCATGAGCTTATATACCTGCCAGATTGATACTTCTTTGATATGAACATCTGCCTTCATCTCCTCCGAATCCAGACCTGAACTTACAAAGCTTCCTTCTAGCACCTCCAGATGGCCGACCAGCACGTTGCCTGGCACGTTTTCATTTGTCCTCAGCATTATTCTTCATACCGGGTGAACGAGGCTACACACTGCATGTTGTGCTTGTTCCCTAGTCCCCTATAACTTTATGCGGTGACTTATGACTTTCCAGACCTCTGTTGCCAATCCCTCATCCACAACACCAGCCGTTGTCGTCCAGGTTACTATCGACGTCTGTTATTTCATAATCTCTGTTCCCCAACAACTGTCTGTGAAACACCGGAACCCAGGCTCAGTGCCTGAACCACGTTAGACTTTCATCTCACCGTGAAGACCTTCCACTCCCATGTCCCCCCTGCCCTTGGCTCCTATTACCTCCCCTCTTGGTCATTTTAATCACAGTGTCAACGCGTTCTTCCCAGAATGTGTCAGCAACATTTCACCTCCAATTTTCACCGTTTTCCTTGTCTGATGATTCTCTCTAAGATCAAGAAATGGCTTCATCTTCTGCTCCATTTCTTTCCGGTATCTATACAAGATACATCTTGCAATTGTGTAGGAGTTACTACTGTTTTGTTGTACAGATCCTTCATGGGTTTCTTTTTTCCTTCAGATTTAATAAGAGCATATCAGGATTCTCCTGGGTTCTAATAATCATTGCTAAATGTTCACATATAAAAAAACCCTAAAAGTCCCTGTCCCTAGAAAAGAGGTTTTCTCCCGGAATGACATGTAGAAGTTCAAGGGGTGAAAGCTGTACGTTGGTCTGAACACCTACTCGCACACCTGCTGTCAGAGAAAACAGATGGAAAGAACAAAAGAAGATGCTGAATGGTAGGGAAAGAGCAGAAAAGAGAGAAAAACAAAGACTTGGGATGTTTGGAATGACTCAGTGTTTCAGTGTCAAAGCCACCCAGAAATGTTTAAAGTTAATTCTTTCCCAGAAACTGAAGGGATGAAATGGCTTAGGCACAGGCTGGAGAGATGGCTCAGTGGTTAAGAGCACTGACTGCTCTTCCAGAGGTCCTGAGTTCAAATCCTACCGACCGCATGGTAGCTCACAACCATCTGTAATGAGATCTGGTGCCCTCTTCTGGTGTGTCTGAAGACAGTGACAGTGTACCGATGTACATGAAATAAATAAATCTTAAAAAAAAAATAGAGAAAAGAAAAGAGATGGCATACGGCAGCCGTGTGCTAGCATAAGGTCAGAGAGTAACTGTACAGAGAGCTCTCATGAATCCTGACAACCCTCCTGCTCCTTCCAGACCCTTCTCAAACAGTAATTGCTTATTTTCAACTGCCATTCTCTTCTGGGTTTGGGTTTTCTTTCCACTCTGCCCTTCCCTGCTGTGTGAGAAGGGTTTGCCTGCTGCTTGCTAAATCGGCACTGTGCAGCCTGCCCTTCCTCCTTCCTTGCCAGCCGGACACAGATAGTGTAGACATCCAAAGTCTCAAGTATAGTGGAAGAGAAAAGGAGAACCATGGATAGCAGCCTAATGTGTATTTCACAGGCGTTTGAGGTGCTAACAGTAGAAGCTGCTGCCTTAAATGACTTAAGCCAAACTAGCCATTATAGTCCCCGTGTCCTGATACGGCTTTGCTGTTAGACCCTGCTGACTCCATTAGCAGCCATAGCAGCCAGGTTCTTTCTAGGAAAACTTGAGCTGAGAATCCAGAGACAGTGGAAAGCTAGAGCAGCCACAGGACTCTCAGACACATCCTTCCTCTGCTGAGGATCAGGTGACGGTGGAATTGGAGGTGCGGTCACATGAGCAAACCGGCAGGCTCTCACCCTCTGCTTGTGCCAAAGAACATATCGGGTGTCTCTCCAAAAGCTACGGGCACTGTCGAGGCCACAGGCTAGTTTCCAGGTATGTGTGCTCTGGGGAACATTTGCATGTGTGCAAAGGAGAAAACTGTCTGTAGGATCCTATTGATTGCAAATAAAAGAGTTAAAACCGAACATTTTAATACAATGCATCATCCCCTGAGCACACAAACCTCTCTCTGTATGACAGATCGCAATTTTCTGGAAACGCCTGGATGCTTTGGTCTCAGGGGTTTGGCAAGCTGCCTAGAGGGACAGGGCTGGAACTTAGAACTCAGCAGTGAGGTGACTGGGTATGTGGTTTAATTAAACCGCATTACCAATTAGTAATTCCAGTCAGGACATCCTAATTAAAAGTGTGTCCAACAGAATTTTTTTAATCTTAAGAATGTTTATACATTTAAGTCAGTCTTGTATAAGTTCTATAAATATGAGAAAAATTCCTGTTAGAAATTCTTACTCAGGAAAGTATTAGGAAGGATAAATTATGCAACATTTACTATACTTCCTGGTAAAGAACAGCTAAATTATCACCACACGTTGTTCCAGTGAGAAGGGATAATAAAGATTGCACTTTCTGATGACCGTTGAGTGTGTGCATTCTAAGACAAACACTGGGCGCAGAGGTCCAGGGACACCTCTGTCTCTATTCATAACTGACTAGAAGGATGCTGGTGAGTCCTCATCTAACTTTATGAATAGAGTTTGCTAGAAGCCTTTCTTCACCCCACATTCGTGAACAGTACTTAAAGAAAGAGTGTAATGATGATGATTCCTGGATTTGTACGTGGCACGGGGAGCTTTTCCTTCTTGCATTACAGAAGAGAGATGATTGCAGGGCACAGGGTAGCGTCCACGGGCACTGTCCACAGGGCAGCGTGGACTGAGAGCATTTGCATGGTTCTGACTTCTGCGTGTGTAGGACCGTTCACCACTGCTTTCACAATCACGTTTTCCTGGTGGACCCGGATCCATATTTATTAATAGAAATAGTAGTTGGGGGCAGGGGGATGCCGAGAGACAGACAGAGAGACAGAGACAGAGAGACAGAGAGACAGAGAGACAGAGAGACAGAGAGACAGAGACAGACAGAGACAGACAGACAGAGAGACAGAGAGAGAGAAAGTTTGATGAAAAAAGAACAAATTTTCTGTTAGAAAGAATTTTTCCAGAGCCAACCTTATTTCTCCACAAATATATTTTGTTGGTTTCACAGAATTTCTAAACTGCTGAATTATCCTCTGAGATATGTGAGATCACCTTTTTATTCCTTTTTAATTTTACTAAAGCAGAAGAAACTAACAGTGAAGATTATCATTATCCTCTTTGGTGAATACGATGTGCTTTTCCTTCTCACTGTGCTCAAGCTCTGAAATACAAGCAGTTATCTGATCAGCCTCTTCGGTATTCCTTCGGCGAGCTCCTCATTTCTTTTCTTGTTCCTTACTAACCATCATAAATCAGCCCCATAACCTGTTACACACCACCCTTGTTTCTCCCTGAACTGCCTTCTACACGCTATTGTTGTAATTTATTTTTTGAGTGTTGACAGTTTACATGGCGCTGTTCGAAACATAACATCTTTCTCAAATCTGCACCGTATCGAACAGACTTTCCCTCAACTAGAGAAAGAACTCCCATTGTGGCAGCCCACTTCAGCCCAGCTCAGGATCTTAGCAAGGGCTGAAAATGATTGAAGGGTGTTTAGAGTTCAGAAGAGATTCTGAATTCTGGTTGCATTTCCACCTTGACCATGCTTATATTTTTCTCTGCTAAAATGGGTCCATGCAGCTAATTTTATGATTTTCGCAGCATTCATTACAAACGTACCACGAGCCATTTGGGAAACTCAGTAATGTAAGGATAGTGTACTATTTGGGTAGACAAAGAGTAGGCATTCAGTCAAGCAACATTTTAAAAATCTTTTGACACCACAAATTATTTAAAGTTTGCAGCTGTAAATTAACAGCTGTCTTAAATGTGCTACATGTTTCTTTTAAGTGGATGTTCTATGTAAGAATAGGGAAACTAAGGGCTACCAGGATGGCTCTTTTGGATAAAGGATCTTGCTGTGAGGCCTACATACCTTAATTTGATACTTGGTATCCACGTGGCAGAAGGAAGTAATTGATTCCTGAAAGCTATCTTCCAATTTCCACATTGATGTTGTGGTACTTGCTTGCGTGCATGCGCTTGTGCACACACACACACACACACACACACACACACACACACATGCACACTATAAGTAAAATTTCCAATTTTAATGTAAAATATATGATATGCAAAGGGTCAGGAATTTGAATAGAGGTGTGCAGCAATGGGGGATGGGGGCCTGCGGGGGAACCACCAGAAATTTTCAGATTCCAGGAAAGCTCTCAGAACCCACAGGGATGAGATTAGATGTAATTCCCAACAAAGAGGAGGGAGAACCTGTAGAGAACATATCCAGAGGTTAGCTAAAGCCCCTGGTTGGGGGATGGGGCCACCCACTCATCTCCAAACTTTTAATCCAGAATGGCTTCTGTCTAAAGGAAATACAGGGACAAAGTATGGAGCAGAGACTGAAGGAAAAGCCACCAGATACTGTCCCACCTGGGGATCCATCCTATATACAGCTACCAAACCCAGACTGAAGGAGCTGAAGGGGTTTGCAACCTATAGGAAGAACAACAATTTCAACCAACCAGACAACACAGAGCTCCCAGACACTAAACCACCAACCAAAGATTACACATGGAGGGACCCATGGCTCCAGCCACATATGTAGCAGAGGATGGCCTTGCCAGGCATCAATAGGAAGAGCAGCCCTTGGTCCTGTGAAGGCTCAATACCCCAGAGTAGGGAAACACCAGGGAGGTCAGGTGGGAGTGGGTGGGAGGGTTTAGGAGCACCCTCATAGAAGCAGGACAGTGGGGGATGGGATAGGGGGGTTCTGGAGGGAAACTGGGAAAGGGAATAACATTTGAAATGTAAATACATAAAATGTCCCATAAAAAATAGGAAATGAAGATCAAGGGAGTAGAAGAAATGGGGGTTACTGATTAAACACATTATGACAGGTAAGCTGGTATTTAGTTAGTTTCCTACAGCTTTCGCACTATCCTCACTGCCCTTGCACACTGTAGGATCTATGTTCTGACCCCTGCTCACTGTGAGTGTGTAACTGAACACGTTGGAACATTAAAAGGGTATTTTAGGTGGTTTGGAGGGAGGAAAGAGAAGAGGGGGCAACAGAACTATAATCTCAAAAAATAAAACAAATAATACAAAAAGGCTACAGAGGAAAAACCGTTTTCTGTTTTTTCTTTTTGTATTGGATAGTTTATATATTTACATTTCAAATGTTATCCCTTTCTGAGTTCCCCCCTCTCATCCTCCCTCCACCTGTTTCTATGGTGATGCTCCCCCTCCCACCCACCCACTCCCACCTCATCTCTCTGGCATTCTCCTACACCAGGGAAATGAGCCTTCACAGGACCAAGGGCTTCTCCTCCTGTTTGCAACCTCATAGGAAGGACAACAACATCAACCAACCAGACTCCCCAGAGCTCCCAGGGACTAAACCACCAACCAACGAGGACCCTTTGGGGGAACCCATGACTCTAATCACATGTATAAGAACAGGATTTTTTTTTTGACATCAGCTTGTTTATTTTTTTCTATAATTAAGTATAACATAATTTTTCAAATTGTTTTTAGGTAACAATTAACTCAGCCCCATGAACACAGCGAACCTTAAGGCATTCGTTGGCTTTGCCCATCGATGGGTTGGGCACTTGTTGACTTAGAAATAATACCCATGCGTTTAACTTCCTTGGCATCTCCATGGCTTCTTTGTGCGCACAAGGACATTTTGGCCTCTGCACCTATGGTTTGAATGACGGCCTGCCTGGGTTGTTTGGGGTTTCCTGGGCACTGATTTTCAACAACTCAATTAGATGTAGCCCATTCTGTGTAGTGGAAGCTTCATTTAGAGATGAGCTATACCCAGCTGTGGTTCTACCTCACCGACTATGTAGAGATTTCATTTACATCAACTTCCTATGTGTATGTATTTTAAGATTCTACTGTCTTAGGTTTCCACACTACTCTTTAAATCAATCTCAGTTTTTAATTGCATATCACTGTGTTCCCTCCATTTTCCCACTGGCCCCTCCTCTTCCTTACTTGATGCTCTGTTCCAGCATCCCCCATCCATAACCATCTCTTCTGTTTCCCATCACTATCCAGAATTGTCTATACCCCATAGTCCCTTACTCTATACCTAAATTCTGTGCCTATATAGATTGTTGCTTGGACATAATTTATTTAACATCTAACATCCACATATAAGCAAATACTTACCATATTTCTCTTTCTGGGTCTAGGATACCCCTCTCAGGATACTTTTTTTTTCTTCTAGTTCCATCCATTTACCTGTAAATTCATTGTTTTTTAATACCTGAGAAATCTTCCATTGTCAAAATATGACTTTTTTTTAATTTGTTGTTTTTTTTTTTATTGGGTATTCTCTGTGTTCACATCTCAAATGTCATCCCCTTCCTTCCTTTCCATTCCTCCTCCCCTTTCCCTTGCTTCCATGAAGGTGCTCCCACATCCAACCACCCATGCCCACCTCAGTGCCTTGACATTCCCCTAAACTAAGAAAACAAGCCTTCACAAGACCAAAGGCCTCTTCTGCCATTGATGCCAGACAATGCTGTCCTCTGCTACATATGCAACTGGAGCCATGGGTCTTTCCATGTGTGCTCAATGGTTGGTGTTTTAGTCTATGGGAGCTCTGGAGTTTTGGTTGGTTGATATTGTTGTTCTTCCCATGGGGTTGCAAGCCCTTTCAGCTCCTTCAGTCCTGTGACTCTGGCAGAGCCTCTAAAGAGGCATCTATATCAGGCTCCTACTAGTAAGCACTTGACGTCAGCAGTGGTGACTGGGATTGGTGGCTGGATCCTCAGTTTTCAGTCCCTGCTCCTCTATTTGTCCCTGTATTTCCTCCTGTGAGTGTTTTGTTCACCCTTCTATGAAAAACTGAAACATCCACATTCTGGCCTTTCTTCTTTTTGATCTTCATAAGGCCTTTGAACTTTTTGTTGGGTATTCTGAGCTTTGGGGCTAATATCTGCTTATCAGTGAGTGCATATCATGTGTGTTCTTTTGTGACTGGGTTACCTCACTCAGCATGGTATTTTCTAGAGGAACAGGAATTCTAATCTCTAGTTTTAGATTTCTTGTCATTTAGCTGTCAGGGCTGCTAGTCCCTGGATTTTGTTCTTCACAGTCTTGAGCTTAGACCTAGAGTCTCTCAGCGTCTTCCTTCTATAATAGGGTTCAGTGAACATTACTTACTTGAGCACAGATTATATATAGTATGGCACTTGGAAATAAGATGATGGTGGGATATAGGCTTTCGGTCTCTACATAAAAGATTGGCTGCAGAGTACACAAAACCACCTAAAGAGCAGAGAGCCGTAGTTCTGCGCGCGCAGTCACACTAAGCTAATGTACTTACCAAAAGGAGAGGAGGAAGGGTTGGGGTGGGTGATCTTAAGCAGGGACTTGTCAGCAACTCACCAGGCATGTTCTGGTGGCCAAGGATCAAGAGGATCTGTCAGAGATCTGTTTCCCAGAGCAAAACAAAAGTGCATCTGGACATCACCCTCACCCTCAGGAGGAATAAGTGGCATTCACATCCAGTTGTGATTCCGGCCTGGAAACATGACACCATCCTTGACGGTTATTCTATCCTTCCAAAGTGGTTCTGCTCCAGTGGGCACTGAAGAGAACAGTATAGCTATCTCAAATAAAGAGGGAGTAGTAGGTGAAACTTAGAAAGCAGATAGCAATACCGGTATCCTCTTGAATCTCCTTGGAAGCCTGAAGAGATAAAACACTTTACCAATCACATCCTTTTGTGGCTTCACAATGGTTATGTGAGAGGAAATGAATCATCTTCCTGTAAACAGACCATCTTTGTTAATATGCATCTCAAACCGAAGCAATTGATGACTTAAAACTGGACTTTTAAAATTAGGCAGCCGAATGCAGATTGACAGTTGAGGAAGAGTTACTCCCAGCATGCACATAGCCCAGGGAGGTCATATTACTGGGCTTGACCCCTGCATGAAGCCATCAGGTTGTCTGAGGTAAAAGGAACCATGGGAGGGCGATCATTCTTTCAGGGGATGGAAAAGTACTGACTGGGAATCTGGGCTTGCGATTTCCAGACCCTAGCCTTCCAGTCAGCACTCCAGGAAATACTCAAGGCCTTCCCTCGCAATTCTTGCTCCACACGTTCTTGTTCTTGTCAGAGCTTGTGGATTTCCAGTGCTCAAGGCACAAGCAACCTCTAGTGCCTTGTGTAAGAGCGTTGTCCTCAGCACCACCTTCCTGTGTCCTCTGATACCTGTACACAGAAAGCCCCATGCCTTATGTCAAAGGAAAAGCAGCCAAGAAGCACAGTGCCTACAATGGTGACCTGTTGGAGTTTCAGTTTCCTTTCAATAACACATTCCATCAATGTATCATAAATGCGAGGAGAGGTGTTACAATATGGGCATAGTAAATGTAGCTGCTTCTGAATACTGATGAAACAAAGGAAATATTAATAAAGTCATCACATTAATGATTAAGAAAAAATGAGTGGGTAGTCATACATCTGGGCAAAATACATTTCTTTTCTTTGCTTTTTCTAACTATTTTTAAGAGCTATTTAGAGCCCAGTTAGCATTAATAAGGTCAGCAACTGTCTCCTGAGATACTTATTATTCAGACTTGTGTTGTTTGATTCTATTCTATCCTAATAAATTAGGATTTTGATGGTCACTTTAAAGACGTTCCAGGATCCTACAGTCCGTTGACACTTACCCTGTAACATTTTGTATTCATCCAGCATTTCTGCACATGTACAAAGATGCCATGGACCTCACGTTCTTTAACATACTAAATTTCTCCAAGAATTAGTCCAATGGACAACATCCCCACCAGCACTCCCCTTTCCTTTATTAATTACTTAATTAATTCTTCCTGATAGATTGTAATCCGTGCTTCTGCAGGTCTGACTCTGTATGTGGTATTCTTATATAAATTCAACTTACAAATCAAAACACCAACTGTACTAAGACCTTCCATTTTCTGCCAGTTCAGTCTCAGAAAATGGTGAGATGTTTCATTTGTAGAAGCATTAACCGTATCACCTCCATCTGCAGGGCATCTGTCCATGCGCTTAGCTGAGGGGTTTGGGTGGGTTAGCATCATCCTTTTTCAAATAGCAAAACTGAACTCCAGAAGGTTAAAAGGCTGGCAGAGATCACAAGACCTGCTATAGAAAAGCAAGCCTGGCACCTTTGCTTGTCATTCCTTCTAAGGCAGGGGGTGGAGGGGAGGAGTCCCGGATGAATGCCTGGTAACCATCATGGAGTTCCGTGTTCCTAAGCAAGGTGGACCTGAAATGCGCAGACGGCACTCTAATCTCTATTCCTTTGTGTGCTAACCACGTGACTCTTATGCAAGCAGGCTCGACCATGCGAACCTGACACCTTCATCTGCAAACTGTTTACTTATGTCACTCTTGACTCCTTCATCAAAGATCATATGACCTGCACCACAAAGGGAAGGTACTCTGGAAGTGACTGGGTGCTTTTCTAAAATATAAACAAACATTGTTTCATGCTCCCATGGCATTTCAGAGCAAGAAGTAATCCAGAACAAAGGGATAGGAGGTAAAACCTTAACTCTCTCAGTAAGAGGTATGTGAACGGGCGGGATTCATTGTGTTCACTATAAAACAGGGAGTCAAGTGATATTTATATCAGCAAAAACATTGGGATGTGTGGATTATAGGCTGCGAGAGGAAATATAAAATAAAAAGAAGAAATCTTCAGACACTGAAAGTGGGTTCTAATAGCACAAGCACACACACATACACACGTGCACACACACACACACACACGGGGGAACAGGGTAGATGGAGGAAGGAGAGGGGAAAGGAGAAGGAAAGAGAAAAAAGAAGAGGAGAAGACAGGAGGGGGAAGAGAAGAACAAGAATAAGCCGAAGAAGGAGGAAGAAGAAAATAGAGTCCCTTTTAGCCTGTAATGCACTTAGCATATTTTTTATGTTTGTGTTGTAAAATGTAATTGTTCCTGACTCTCCATGAGTTTTTAAAATAATGAACCAAAGCAAGCACAGGGGGCACAGCACAGAGGACAGCCCTGCATAACCGAGACCTTCCTTCCCACTCTGGATTGGGGTGCCCTTTCTTACACGTGGAGCTCTCCCCAGGAATTTCACTCCTGTCTTCATGCACATCTTCATTTACTCAAACCCTTACGACGCTTGCTTTCCTACCACTGTATCAGGGCCTTCATAGGAGCTGAAGTGAAATTTCATCCTGACTTTTATGGACAACTAACTGATCACCCCACTCACTCCAGTAAATCACTTTTCGTGCCCAAGCCAGTTACAGTTAGCTGTCAGACTTGGCCACCCCAGGCTCTGTGCCCTCCCCCTGCCAATACCAATTTTACAAAGGGGGTGTGTTGTTGTGTAAAAGAAGTGACTTTTACAATTCACACAAAGAAAAGGCAACTTTATTATCTGCGTGAACAAATACTCTGCAGTTGCCAACACAAGGAAGGCTCAAGAAGGGTTCTGACAGGTGTTCAAACACACTTAAATGGTAACCCCATGTTCCTTCGGTGTATATCTGTTTTTATCTGAATTCAAGCCTGACTTTCTGGAGGTCGAGGTAATAAACAGAGTGTCAGAGGCTCAATTAGAGCCAGAAAGATACTGAATTTTTTTTTAAGATAACTGACATTGTCAATTTGCTAATTTATATCACTCAAGAGTTCTTTTTATGCAGCTAGACCTTATTCACATGTTAAGCATTTCAACAGAATCATTCATGTTTCATGATGTTCATAATCTTAAAACATTGTTCAAATCTTTAAATACTCCCCAATTGCATTCAATCCTGATTGTCCTCTAGTTTTCTTTTATTTGTTTGTTTTATTAATACAGCTTGAAGCTTCCAGATTTCCCATGTAACAAAATCATCTTCAAAAGAATTTAGAGCATGATACAGAAAAGGAAGGCAAGATCATTTTTTCATGGCTCATGAATATAATCTGAACACCCCCTTTGCACTTTGTGATTCAGCCTGAAACCAGCTACTGTGTGAATAGCACACTACTACTGGTCTCCTAGAAGTTTGATTTGAGGCATGTTTATCTTTTACCTCAGAGCATAGTTCTTCATGTCAGAAGACGTTCGTGCTAGAAAACCTCAGCCCTATTCTTATCACAAGTCTGAGATGTACCTCTTCTGAAGTTGGTGCCTTTCATCGAATCATTTAATGGGCTCTAGCTGCAGAATAACGATATCACTCTTGAGACCGAAGGTGGTCCCAGTAATGGTACTGCCTGATGCCGGCGAGCTTGCAGCTTAAGGGAGGCCAGTTTGTTTCCAATGCGTGATTCCTCGGCTTCAGTAGCGAGCCGGTTCCCTTCAGCTTGTGAGGAGTAAGAGTTCAGTTTGTGGAGAGTTTTATTCTTTAACATGCGATGGAAAAATATGCCCATTTCAAGAGAAAAACATGGGAAGAAACGTGTAATCGTGTAAGCATGTGGGAGTAGCTTGCACACTTACCGGTTCTCTGAAAGCGTTCTCCTGCTTTATGCACTGAGCTTTGCCTCATCACGGGAAACTATGGCTGTGTTCCTACAAACAACAGCCAGACCATCTTCACTGGGTTTGCCTTTATTTAATCATGCAGCTACCACTGGTTTTGGATCAGTTGTTTGGGGCTTAGTGTTTTAGGTTGTTTGGGTGTTTGCTTGTTTGGTTTTGCCTTTTCCAGCTGTGGTTTCTCTGTGCAGCCCTGTTGGCCCTCGAACTCTGAGATCCTGCCGTCTCTGCCTCCTGGGTGCTAGGATCAAAGGCGTGTGCCACCACCACCTTCCTGAAAGAGTTGCATAATGCATACCTATCATGATTCTTTTCTCCAGAAAGGGTGTATGTTGTACTTTCTGTAGTAGGTGTTGCTCTAGTCTCAGCACATCACAGCATTTTATAAATTGCCAGTGTTTTGCTTATTGCTTAATTACCTTGCCGAGGAAGACAAACTCCAGGAGGTTATTGGAGTTCTCAGACGTTATCTTTGCTCAGTGATGGGCCTTTGAACACAATCAGCGCCGTCTGAGAAAGCCTCCTTCCTCTGGTAAGGCCATTAAGTGATTTGACTGGAGACTGGCCTCTTCGGCATTTGATTAGTAGCAGCGTTGGCGTGGCGCCTCCATTGCTATGGGCAGTGCTGACTCTGTTGCTGTGCCGTGATATAAAAAGGGCCTGGGACCTAAGTCAGTGTGTGTGCACAACGGACGTTCCTGCTTTAGCTTCCACGATGACTTGAGATCTTAAGGTCACCATACTTTAGACTGGTTCCTGTCACTCTTTTCATTACTCTCGCTGCAGAGTCCCCTGCCCTGAAGGCCTAGCAGGGTTAGTGGATGCTTTCTGGGGTCATCTGAGGACATCCTACTGAGGAATCACAGCACCAGTGCACACAGCTTCCCCTCCTCTCTTTGCATCATGTGCCTTGTCTTCCGTAAGCCAATGCTTCCCAGCAGTGTACAAATGGCCGTGCACGGGACAAAGAGCCTGGTAATGCGGTGCCGCTGCCCCGTGTGACAGTGCCTGCCATTCCCAAAAGTTCGCCGTATTATCTGTGCGCTTATACAAGAACTAGACAGGGGAAGTTGCAGAGGCTGTAACCACAGGCAAAGAACTACAGGCAGCTACGGAAACTGGGAAGGGGAGAGGTGGTACAGTGACCCACCGAGGTCAGCCCTGCAGACACATGTACATGTAACGTCATAGAGGAATATATACGAATATATGAAAAAAAAAGAGAGAGGCCATGCATCCGAAGGAGGGTTGGGGAAAAGAGAGTGGAGAAATATAATTTTGTATAATCTGAAAACAATAAAACAGACTAAGTCGTTTTAAAGAAAGACTAATATGTTACATTCTCATGGAACCCCTGGCTGTCTGAGATACTGGATTAATGCAATGCGTCCACGTCAGCACGAGAGCTGCTATCTGCCCTAACCTCTTTCTGAACGCCGCAGTAAGAAAAGACAAGTTCCTGACAGGGCACACACTGAAGACTACAGATTGTAAAGGTCAACAAGAGCTGTTCAAGGACTTCCGGGGACCAGGAAAGTCACACTGGGTGTGGCATCCTGCACAGGGCTTCTTGAGCCCTACTTTGGCTTGGATTGGCAGGGAGAGCTTGAGGGATGCTCCTGAAGGCTGAAACAGGTCTTGTGTGCACCAAGGAGACAGTCTGGGGAAAGTTATTTACCGCTGTGAGATAGGCAGAGAGGAAGGATCGTGGAAATTTGAAGGCTTAATTTTGTTTGGTTTGTTTTTGTTTTATAAGGAGAGAGAGAGCAGTTTTGCTTGCGAACCACAGAGGATGCCTGAGCAGCTAGGAGACAAGGGGGCTCACGGAGACAGTAGATCATAACATTTGGCTACTGACTTTTATTCTAGCCAAGACTTTAAGAGATTAAGTATTAACATCCGAGGGCGAACTGGTTCTGAGAGTACGTGGAGCCGCCGTGGCACCAGGAGCAGGACAAAGAGCACATTCAACGGGACTGTTATCAAGGTTGTAGACGAAGGTGAGCCAGGAGGAAGCCCTGCCCTCTGAAAGCAAACATGGAACTACATTATCTCTCAAGCATCGTTACCCTCTCGGCTGCTGTGATAAATTTAGTGAGGGACCGCTGACTCATCTAACTCTTTCTCAAAGGCTGATAAAGATGGTTCCTGTCAAAATGTTCATCTTATTTCTAATTAACAGTGGATCCTGTAAGTCTTAAAAAAATTCTTCCAGCCATTTCCTCATTAACAGTTTCCTTCCTCACATCTCCGTGTGCCCTTTCAGGTCTTTAAAGGTAGACGACCTGCCCATTTCTTACACAGTTCTTATTGGAGGTTATTGAAAATCTATTTACCAACTCCAAACTCAGGCCTAGGCCAAGCATCTGCTCTTGGTCTTAAACTGTAGAAGGTTCTTTGCCAGGTTTCCAGCCTTTTCCTTGGTGTTCGCTCTGACTTATATCTCGCTAAGGACAGCTGGTAGTCTTAGGGCCACACGGCCGAGCCATGCCTTAGAGGAAGGAAGGTACCGATAACTTGCCACAGGCAAAAGGCCACTGCACACTGAACTTAAGTTCTAAGACTGGTGACCTTGAAGTGCAAAATAATCAGTTGAGGACCTCAAAGGCTGTTAGTGACATCTGTGTCTAGAGCAGCCCCAAAGATCCCCCCCACCCCCCGTACAGGGTGGAAGGCACTGGAACACGGTGAAAAGCTTCTGTATTTGCAAAAGTGCCGTGAGGAAGCAAGCTTCTCAGAGCTTGGCTGGGCCTCCTCCTCCTTAGCACTTTACTCCAGGTGAGTCTTAGGAATAATAACCTTATGGTGATTTCTTACAAATGTTTACTTTTAAAAAATCATGCCAAAGGGGACAGAATGGAGGGCTCAGTGGTTAAGAGCGAGGGATGCCCTTCCAGAGGACATGGCTTTCACATGCCAGCTCACCAATGCTCAGTTACGGGGAACCAGCACCCTCTTCTGGCTTCCACTGGCAACAGGCATGTATGCAGGTTGATGCACAGACATACACATGCAGGTAAAACACTGTACACATAAAGTAATGAACTGAATTGATATTTGAATGTGGAGAAAGCAACTCTGGTTATGGGGTGCAATGCTCCATTTCTAAAGAAGGAAGAGCAGGATATGCTATTCTTAGGGTCACATCTAATGTAGCCACAGCTTGAGGTTACTAACATCCCCACTCAGCCTTAGAGCTCTTGCAAGAAGCAAAAAGGCATTGACTTGAACCCTCGGGGGCTCCTGAGGCCGGTCAGGAGCTGCGAGTGATAACTCTACACTATTGATTTGTTGGTTTACCGTTAATTTTGGGGTGCGGAGGAATGAAGAACCACCGTGTTCAGATTGCTGCCGGCCAAATTGCTTCTTCATGAGCCAAATGCCCACATATAGAGGAGAAGCAAGAAATGGCTATGGAAGTGAAGGGACCAACAGAGATTTGTCATAAAGAAATAGGAATTAAGTCACGGAAAAGATGCTTAAAGCTATTTGATGAGACACTGGGGAGACATTTAAAATAATCAAGCAGTTACAGAATTTATCATGATCTTAGAGAATGAAAAAGACGTTGAAGAGGAAAAGATTAAGACAGCAAAGCCGTCGGTACTGTTTTTCTGTAGGAGAGTCTCTTGAGATCTTTTCGGCTGCACCAAATGTAGGACTGGGAAGTTCGTGCTGTGTCCTCAACAGCATCCTTTCCAAAGATAAGAACGGCTTCCGCGTCCCCTTTCTTTCAGCGAGTCTTGCGCATCTGTGAGTATCGTACGACATGAATTACCCTTAGTTTCCCAGGCTACGGCGTATGTGGGGAGCAGGGTAACAGGGCCTGGATGCTTCAGAGAAGACACTGTCCCAGAAGCCGTGGGTGTCTGTGCACTGTGTGACCGGTGGGCGACTCAGTGCAGAGAAATGGTCCTGTAAGGGAGCTGTATCTGACTGAAGGAGGGGTGATACCTACGAGTTCAGAGGAATAATCCCTCTGGTCATTAGTTATTGAAGGGGCTCACATGTTTATTTACTGCTAACTAGCAACCTTGAAGTGTTAAGAGAAAAACTGGGTGCTCAAGCTATTAAAATTTTTTTTAAATTATGGAGGAATCAGAGCACATGCACAATTATATGTTATTTACCTATGGAATGGAGTAGAGTTTCCCTCACTGGTACTTCCTATACCGCAGAAGATGGTATATGAGTAAACTATACCATTTGTCATTAGTGCTTTCTTTATGCTGTGTTATGACTTGCTTTTTTATTGTATTTCTATTTTGTAAAACAGTTCTAAAATGTAAAAGTTTTGATCGTGCTATTTCCTTGCCCACGTCATCCCAGATCCTCTCCGTCATCCCGCTCACTCCGCTTTAAGCTCCTTATTAGAAAATAAGAATACAACAACAACACCCCCCAAAAAAAAGCAAGAAAAAGAAGTAAAAATCAGCTGCCCCACCCCCAAAAACTCTGCAACCGAATAAATGCAGATACAAAAGAGAGAGTAAGAGAGACTAGGGAGTTTCCTCCATTCTGTATCTCTAACACCTAAGTGTACAGATAAAGCACAGGAGGCAGTATTTCTGAGATGTGTTAATAAACAGTGTCCACAACAGTCATAGGTCATAAACATGCATGAAACTCAGAGGCTGGTGATAAAAGGACCCGTGTCTCATTTTGACCTGTTTCATCTTTATTCCAAAGCTGGTCTTTAGTTAGGCTCTTTACCAAAGAAGAGCAGGATTAGCATTATGTTTTCTGGAGATCACGTTGGTGGTCCCAGTAAAAGATGGGATATAAAACAAGTAAAGAAAGGACAACCAGGGTGACAAGAGCCATTCGTCTGAGAGGCGTTTAGGACCCGGAGTTGACATCTCTGCTAATTCATCTGGCACAAAACGTGGAACATGGGAACTGACCGCAGCTGATGTGTAGTTTGGGGCTTTGTTGAAAGAACAGTAATGTCACCCAGTGAAGCAGGTGTCTGGATTTGAATCTCCAATTACTTTGATGTCCTCCTCAAAGCTGAGAGTGAAAGAGAAGAGCTGTTCTCCACTGCATAGGGGCTTGAACATGGTGACATCTAAAGGACGCTCAGAAGGAGAGATGCAGATGCTTCACCCCTAACAGCATCTTCATCTAAAGCATCTGTAGCAGTGCCCGGGTTAGCTGGGTGTAACATCTGAGAAGCCGAGAGATGAGGATAGCCTTGAGTAAAAGGCTAGCCTGGGTTACACAGTGAGTTCTAGGCTAGTCTGGAAAAAAAAAAAAAAGAGGCCAATGAAAAGTAGACAACCTAGTTCTACCCATGTTAGCATTCCATATCTGCTCTCTGTCTGCATCTAAACCCATCAGGAAATTATTGTATTTTTCCTTCAAAGAATATTGACAAGGTACATACATAGCAAATAATTAGCTTTCTTATGAGAGACTAGGTCCTGGCTGTCTCAGTTTTCCCTCAAGGCAGGAAAACAGTATTGAGTACAGTTCCTCTTTTAAATAACTAATAGCGGCTACCAAGAGGTGCACAGTGAATATACGAAAGTATACAAACAGTGTTGTAACAGTACGAAAGAAAGGCTCTAAAATGCTTGCACCAATGTTCCACTGCCTCGTTCTAAACTTAACAAGCTCTACATTTGGACAAATCAGTAATCAAAAACCCCATAGAAATATAAATTATTTAAATTGCCATTTGACACAATAATTCAAAGTATACTAGAACGAGGTTCAGATCTGTGACCTTGTCCCATTCTTATGGGACAATGGAGGAGAAAAATCCAAAGTGAAAAGAGAGTAGCGCTAAGGCCTCTGGAAGAATGGCGACATTTAAGTCACAGTCTTGAAACATTTGAGTTAATAAACTGACTGCATAGTTCGTATATGCATCTCACTATCTGGAGCAGACCATAAAAATCTAACTGGCTCTGGCGCTACTCTTCGTGATCTGTCCTATAACCGCCATGGAAAACACTAATTTTCCTTAAACCCTTAGTAAGGCTTGAAGAGCGGATCTCATGTAGCCCACCCTTTCTACAACAAAAACAAGTTTTTAATAATGGCCCTAGAAAGTTGGAGGGAGGAAAATGTGCAGTCAGACTTGCATTTTTCCAAAGATTAATGTTTCCTGTGGGTGACGGTATGTTCTTATGCCATGGCAACTTCACAAAGGTAGGTAGGAACTGCCCGCTTCAGTTTTATGACGGTTTACATGAAACCAGGCTATACACAGCTAAGAACAGAATCTTCACCCCATATAATGGTTACAGCGTAACAGTTCATTCGGTAATCTGTAGCTATGGCAATAATAATACAACAATATGTATTAGGGGAACAAAGCTAAGATGGGAGGAGAATAGGGACATTTCACTGACAATGAAACTGATGCCTAATGGTGATTCTGCGTACAGGTCTGTGATGTGGCTCTCAGAAACAGTAGCCACTGTCTCTTCCTGAGTAGCATTTCTAGACATCACAGAATGTAGCACTTGGCCTAACTGTGGTCAGTATCCACCTCTTTGCCGGGCATACCATCTCTCTGTGCCTCTCTAACTTAAGATAGGCCTGTAAGTCACACTTAGGTGGTTGTTTGACATCTTTTCTGAAGAAGAAAATAGAAACATCTTTGTTTATCAGATTGCTGTAAGATAATATTTAGTCTTTCTTGTTATTTTTTTAGACTTGTTGCCATTTATAACAACAGAACTGTCAGCTTGTATGTTGTATGACAGGGAGTGATTTGAGGGTCTCCCCGACTTTACCATAACAGTTCTAGATGGTTTAATTTTGTGTATTTAAAGAGTGACCTTTGTACATTCTAAAACCAGACATCTAATAATGTACTGCCTGTAAATTGTTAACAGGGTATCTTAATGTGATTCTAACACTAAGTAGAACGAAACTCATCTTTCCCTAGAATTATAAAAATAAGCAAGCATCCTACAGTATATATTACGAACTGTGAAGGCACACATACTTCCTGTCTGCCCAGGTCGGTTCTTCACACAAGATTACCAGAGCCAGTCATTAATTCAATATTTTTATTTCACTGCTCACAGGATACAGTTTGCATCACATTCACCAGGCACCTACACAAATACACACACACACACACACACACACACACACATACACACACGATTGACTAACGCTTTTACTGTCATAATTAAATATTAGACAACAATATAAGAGGATTATTTCATGAAATATTAAACTGAGGAGATTTTAAAGAACCAGTCTAATACTTCAGAGACTTTATCCACTTTAAACTGTTCATATGTCTTGAAGATGTGACATCCAAGGGTTTTCGGTAAATGGTTCCACACTGTGCTTGCACAAGTGAATTTGTTCTTTATTGGGAAAGCCTTCCTGATAATTCAGCAAAATGAAATGGTACATTTTATTGAAATGGGATATTGCTAAATGTGTGGTTATAATAACATTCAGGGGTTTAGTTTGGATTTTTGAGAGTTAAAAACCTGTGTCCTTTCATAGGTTCGTTATTTTTGGGATATTTCAGATATTGTAATATTATGCTTGGGTACATGATTCATTACTTCTGCTATACGCTGTGAAATCTGACTGATTCTGTCATTCCTCCTCATCCTCCTTCTTCTTCTTTTTCATTTTTTAAATATATTCTCTGTATTTACATTTCAAATGTTATCCCCTTCCTCCCTCCCTTCTCCCTCCCCTTGCTTTTATAAATGTGCTTTCTCTCCCAACCACTCTCTCCACCTCAGGACCTTGGCATTCCCTACACTGTGGAAACTATTCTTCACTGGAACAAAGTCCTCTCCTCCCATTGATGCCAGACACTGCTATTCTCTGCTACATATGAAGCTGGAGCCATGGGTCTCTCCATGTGTGCTCAATGGTTGGTGTTTTAGTCCTTGGGAGCTCTGGCGAGTTTGGTTGGTTGGTAATGTAGTTCTTCCCATGGGGTTGCAGACCCTTTCAGCTCCTTTAGTCCTTCCTCTAGCTCCTTCATTGGGATCCCCATGTTCAGTCTGATGGTTAGCTGCAAGCATCCTCCTCTGTATCAGTATGGCTCTGTAAGAGCCTCTGAGGAGGCATCCATATCTGGCTCCTGCCAGTAAGCACTTGTTGGCATCAGCAGTAGTGCTTAAGTTTGGTGGCTGCACATGGGGTAGATCCCCAGGTAGAGTCTACCTTATAACAACCACAAAACACACTACTTCACCATAATCTCTTGGTAGTGTTTGAAGCATTTGCTGAATGCATTCTTTTGTTACTTTTACCTTTGGGCTAATAAAAAATTATTTGAATTTTCACTTTAGTATTCATAACAACAAACCTTAGTTTTTTTTTTTTTTTTTTTTTTTTTTTTTTTTTTTTTTTTTTTTTTGCACCATACATTGCTTTTTGGAAAGCATATCTCTCTACCCTCTCTACACCAATCCCTGAACCATAGTTACTGGAGTTGCATTATATTCATGAGCATAAAGTTAACATTATAGAAAGAACAGGTATACATACATATACATAGGTATATATATGTGCATTAGCATATATTTTTTTTCACAGATATATGTTCAGCATTTAAAAAGAGGCCAGGAATTTTAAAGAGAGCAAGACGGCCTAACATTGGAAGGTTTGGACTGAGAAAAAGACAGGCTGATATACTGTAATTATATTTAAAAATCATAAAAATATAAAAGTGATTTTAAAAGGCCAGTACAGAGCCAGTGTGTGTATCCACAAATGTACATCATCTGTCATGACACATCGACTAGTAACTATTCCTGTGAAAACATATGTTCTTCCTAAGAAACAAAAGCAAATGCCTGGAGCCTGGCAGAGTTCTGTGGGAATCTCAACACCAAAATGTCCAAAGAGACTCACGAAAGGCTTCAAGGTTTTTCCAAATGTTTGCCTCTGACATTTTCTTGGCATCATGACTCTGAAAATAAATTCACAGTTGACTGGGGTTAGTCTTCCGATTTGTTCAATGAAATGAAATGTTTTCCTTTTGTAGGAGGAGTAGGTAATGTTCCCACACCATAAGTAGTCTAGCTGGTTATGTTTCTTACATGAGTGGCTTTGCCCTTCTTTGGACTGGCACCAGGCTACAAACATGTGGGTAGGGTACACAGTACACGTAAGCCCCTGTGAGTGTCTTTACTGAGGGAAAACAAACAGGATCTTTCCCGCTCTCCTGCTTTTTATGACTCTGCACTCTGGGCTGAAGTTGTGCTGACCTTAACCTGATACTTCATACATACTTTTACTTCTCTACATTTTCTTCAGAGTCAAGGGTGTAAATCAACACTGGCACCCTTACCTTCTGTGTAAGCCTTTGATGCCCTGCACCCCCAGCCCCTGATGTAGTTCACAGGTCTCTCTGTCATAGTACACACAGGATGCTGTGGATATGGAAGGAACCATTCTTTATATGTGAGCACTTGGTTGTGAGTCTTTGGGAAGAGCATTGTCACTTGATTGCTTTGGTCTAGCTTGATTGCTTTGGTCTTGGTTGATTGCTTTGGTCTAGCTTGCTTACATGAACTGAATGTATTAAGATAATCCTTACCATCTTCTTACCTCACTGCATTGTTATTACCCATTGTGAACTGAATGAAATTTATTACATTTTTATTTTGAAATCTGTAGTGTTTTGTAAGGCCATGTTCCAACTTACACATAATTTTAACAACGTGGAAAAATTAGCCACAAATAACTAAGAAATTATAGACACCTTCGCTACCAAAAGCTTCCAAGTACTAAAACTTGAGGAACATGTCAACATAAAAACCCCTTTCTCATTACAAAATTTTACACAATAATAGAGATAGTAACCTTTATTCTAAAATAGAGTTTTAATGTTAAAATTTCTGGGTGCTCACTGCCATTGACTTAGAAAAAGTGACTAATTGTGGGGGAAACAGGTAATAAATTTTCACTTATTCTTCACTGTGTTTATGTCTTTTTTCCCCACCTTTGTTCTTTTAATTAATTTATTTTTCTTTGGAAATATTTCATCTATAACTTATTATTGGAAATAGTGTTGGCTACTAAGCCCCACATCCTCTCTTTCAGTAGAGTTATATAATAATGTTACAGGAGATTCGAACAAATGAAAGAAAATAGCACAGGATCATAGAGCTTGACCACTAAGGTGGGTAGGTCTTTTTTGTAGCTCTGGGCAAGTATTGATTTTAGTGGGGAGGCAGATACTAGCTTTCCTTTTGTATCTTCCTCATACAGATAGTTGCCAAATAATTATTTGATTCAAAATTTGAAGGAGATAGAAGATGTTGGACTTCAACTGCAGGATCAGTCAAAGCTTCACTTACCGAAAGTTAGATTATGGTAGAATACAAACATTATATGTAATGTCCCACCAGCTCCTTCCCCAACACTCTTCCCACTTCTGAAGATATGGAACTGCAATTCAACCATTTCATTAAAGGGATGTTTCCAGTTAACTAAACGTCTCCACCTCTGAGCTTGCCAGAAGCATTTACCATGATGTTCAGACAAGAGATAACTAAACTTTTGGTCATTAGATGCACTCAGATCTAATACAGAAGTGTACCCATAAGAGGGGGGGGGGTGGGGCTGGAGAGATGGCTCGACAGTTAGAGTGCTGCTGCTCCAGCCGAGGACCTGGGTTCGGTTTCCATCACAAGTACCTGATGACCCAGGGTTATTTGATGCCCTCTTCAAGGCTCTGCAGGTACCACACATGCATGCACACAGTGTACATGCATATATGCAGGGACACATCCATTTACACAAAACAAAAATTATAATTTTAATAATAGAGTCATTAACATGAATACTTTTGTTTTTTTATTTTCAATAATATATGTATACTTATATTATTAAAATACAAATGTTTTAATATTTGCAGGAATATTTTTTTTCTACAAAATTTCTTTCGGTAACCTCAACCTCCACTCGGCTGTATTTGGAATGAGGGCTCTTAGGAAACAATTGGGGCTAAAAGAGGCTGTGTGTCTGGCATTCTAAGCCTACAGAATGAATGTTTCTTACCAGACACCAGTGAGCTCTGTGTTTCTTGACGTATACATGTGAACACAGAGTGTAATGGCGTTTTATCTAAAATGAAAGCAAAGAGGGATCGAGAAGAAAATATATTGTGTTCACCCTGGAATACACTGTGTTCACCCTGGGTCTTTGACTTCCCATCTGTAGAAATAAATTCCTCTTCTATAAGCCACAGAGCATCCAGCATTTTAATATGGCAGTGAAAGCAAACACGCATTTGTCCAGGGGTTCTGCATGATTGAATGTTTTATCTTCTCATAAGTTTCAATCGAGTTACGTATTGTGAACAACTTGGATATGTGGCCTTAGCTCATCGACATGGTTGAGAATGGCTTCCCCTAACTCCATTGTCAAAACTGGGAGGCCACTCGAGGCCTCTTCAGCTGCAGCAGCCATGTTTCGGTTAGATAACATCAGAATCGAATTACATTCAGATTAGTATTTCAGATGCATTTGAGAATTGTTTGTAAAGGAGAAACTGAAAAGCATCAGATAATTATCTCATAAAAGCTGACTCAAATTAAAATATCGATTCAACATATATACATCTTTAACAAAAAGATTAAAGCATGAACCCATACACAGCTTAATACTGTTTTCTGAACCAATGGCTGTAATATGCAGATAATTGTAACTTATTAAATGAGGACACGATGAGACAATACTATTTTATTAAGTAGGTGAGAATAGTTAAAACAGGCATATTTAAATAGCTTTATTATCAGTTTTATATTCAAATTTAAAGAAAGATAAAGGTGTGTACTATTAAACTATAACCTTAGAATATCATCTGTTCTTAAGTTTTAAACCTTGTGGATGCTAGACAAAGTGTAATAAGCCACAAACAGAAAAAGAAATGATTTATGATCATTATACATTATATCACATGCACATACACGTATATAATTTTAATAACTCAAATTAATAGTACTAGGACATAAAAGTGATGGTTCTAGTGGTATGATGGTCAGTGAGGGAAGGAAAGGATGAAGCTCAGAGCATCCTAATGGTGAGTTCAAGAGATGTACTGTATATCAGCAACAAGGGCAAGTGATAGGGTGTTGCATTCTTGACATTCCATAAGCAGACCCACAGCCCAAGAAAAGAAACCCACCATCATGTAGAACATTAGCGTGACTCGCAGGGACAGAAGTCATGGGATCGGACTAGACAGGGATGCTCCTAGAATGCATCATGGCAGAGTCGTATAAAACTAGATATGAAGCATAGATGAGAACACGTCATGTTTTAAAACAGAAAGAAAGCAACATTTCATCCAAAGTCATGGGGTCACCCATGTATAATACATCTGTGAAGGAAATCCTCATAAGGGAAGGCATATTTCAGCATCCTTTGGAAGTATTAATATTGTTTATTAGATATATAAACCTTTGGACTACAAATTACACTTTGATTGGCTAATGTATTATATATATATATATATATATATATATATATATATATATATAAAGGGGTAGATATAGATAGGTAGGTAGATAGATAGATAGATGATAGATAGATAGATAGATAGATAGATGATAGATAGATAGATGATAGATAGATAGATAGATAGATGATAGATAGATATATAGATAGATAGATAGATGATAGATAGATGATAGATAGGTAGGTAGATAGATAGATAGATACATAGATAGATGATAGATAGATAGATAGATACATAGATAGATAGATGATAGATAGATAGATAGATAGATAGATGATAGATAGATAGATGATAGATAGATGATAGATAGATAGATGATAGATAGATAGATAGATGATAGATAGATGATAGATAGATAGATGATAGATAGATGATAGGTAGATAGATAGATGATAGATAGATGATAGATAGATAGATGGTAGATAGATGATAGATAGATAGATGATAGATAGATGATAGGTAGATAGATAGATGATAGATAGATGATAGATAGATAGATGATGTGTATTTGTGCTCCATATCAAGTTTGGTAGAGATTAAAGCATTACAGCATTCAATCTAATAAAACAAACTTTAAAAGTCCTGCCATCTCACTATGGATCATACTGACATAATCCTTTCAAACTATTGTTTCCAATTTTAGAAAAAGGAGCTTTGTTTTAATTGCTCTTAGTATAAAATGGTATGGACCGTATTTGTGTCATTATTGTTAGGAATGGGATTTTATCATTTAGGATCTTATAGTCTACAAGGAAGAAGTAATCAAGAAAGTCTATTTATTAAAAAACAAAGTGAGAAGATTGTGTACGTGTGTGCGCGGCAGGCGCTGTTGGCTAGCTGGCTAGGTTGATACACTGTCGGTACCTACCCCACCTTTAAGCTATTTGACAGTGTAGCCCTATGATCTCAATGGCATCTACAGCTGCCACCTGCTTGTGAAACATCCAGAGGTGCGCATTCCAAATTTCAAAATAATTCTTGAAAGTCTTCCCAGACAACGTGTCCCCGTGTGAGTTGCCCTCAGAATGTTCCCATTCAAGGAAATGTCTGATCAGGGCACTAAAGCTACCTAAGTGGCATAGAGCCTTCATGGCTCCTCTACACATGTGTTCTACGCACCCCCAGATGGTAAGTAAGAAATAAGATCAGGGGTTGGTTAAGAAAGAGGCAGAGCAGAGGGGCATCTCTCCGGCTGGCTGCTGGTATTTCCTGCAACACAGACCTATTTTTAACCCTCTGAAAATGAATCCACTGAAATGAACGTGTAGTGTATAACCACGATGTCAAGTGTAATATTTTATGAACTGTGCATCATGCACGTAAAAGACATTCAGTCACCCCTCTCAGAAAGTGACGTTTCACAGCAGAGGGCAGGCACTCTCTTCCAAAGCCGTTACTTCCAATCTCCAATTTCCTTACATATAACAGAAATTAAGTAGACTTTCTTAACGCCTGGGACGATGGTGAGGATTAAATGGGCTTTTATATCTAAAGGGATGGCACATATCCACAGGGTGCCATCATTTAACCAGCACACCAGCCGTCAAAGGGTAAGGTGGTTTCCTGACAGAGAACAAGGTAGCCTACGGAAGCTGGGGAGTACTTGACAGCCCTGCTCTAGTGTCAGGGTCATGAGAAAGAAGGCTGCTGCCCGTGTTCTTTAGATGGTCCTAAGAGGCTTCCCATGGTGCAGTAGATGGCCCTATACCCACACACTTACTGCTTGCACTGCCTGGACTCCATAGAACTCACTTGGTTTAATAAAAATTTATCTGAAACTGGGAAGTAAAAGTGTGAGGGGTGGCAATAGGAGGGACTGAGGGGAGTTGATAGGAAGACATTGCATTCATGTATAAAATTCTCTATATTCAAAAAAATATTAGTCTGAATGAATAGCTTTGATAGGATGTCAGCTTGTCCACTTTCTCTCTTTTTCACGTCCGATCAAGCATTTGATTAAACACGTGGTAATTAAAAACAATGGCTGAAGGAATTCATAAAGAAAATGCTTTGTTGAGAGGAGATGAAGCGAAGAAACACAAAATGGTTTTATCTTCAGTAAGGCAAAGCCATAAAACCTTCCGACAACCAGGTCAGTGGTGAGGATGAGGAATGCTTGTGCACAGAAGACAGGAAATCATATTGTTCAGAAAATAAACAGTAAACGTGTAAGTTTGTGTCAAAGTAGTAATTGGTGCCCTTTGAAGTGTTGGAGCTTTGTCTTTGGCAAGTGTTGTTTCTGCAGACAGTACAGTAGGAGAAATAGTGTGTGTGTGTGTGTGTGTGTGTGTGTGTGTGTGTGTGTGTGTTAATATATGTATGAAAGGACTTTGAGAGAGACAGGGAGAGATGAACACAGTGGCACTATGAAGCATCTTGCCATCCATAAGCTCTCTCCCTGTTACGTATTGGGTACTGACCATGCTAATCCCTTTCCTTGGCATCTAGAGATCCCCCAAAACTGTGCTCATCTGGGACTCATTAAAATGTCCTCCGCTTATCCAAGGATGTGAAATGCTCACCGGGTGTAGGTCAGTAGACCCCGGGTGTCTTCAGGTAATACAAGTGAGCAGGAATCCTAGCAAGCCGAACGCTGAAAGTCATCAGTATACCAGCATGCTTGTCAGTGGGGACCTTTGTGCAGAAGCTCCCTTCTTCAACCCCAAATTCAAGGCAACGTAAACGTTAGGCAAACAACTGGAGAAGGGGATCCCACCCTCTGTCCAATAAGATGATAATACTTTCTCAATTCAGAATGTGTCTTCAGAAATACAGCAAATAGAAAAGCTACGGTTAACCAAAAATATTATATGGTAAACATAGGTACATTTCTGTAAAGTCAAAGGATTTCTTAGAATCCTGCACAGTTGCTTTTGCTTATTTTATTTGACAGGATCCACAAATTCAAGTTTGAAATGTAGTCAATACAAAATAAATTACAATACCTTATCATTTCTTCTGTTAGTGTTTTTGGTGAGTATAAAACTTTAGAACACTCCAGCTGATGTTCAGTCCCAATTCCTGGCTTTAGATTTGATCAAGTACATGTTTTGAAATATGTACTTATTTATTTATTATTTTGTACTCCAAATTTTCTCAGAGAATCTATCATGTACTCTTACTTATGGGGAGGAAAAAAAATACCAGGAGCGAGAACCATTAGTCTGTGCTTACAAAGCATGATAGTGTATGAAACAGACTTGTTCTCCAGACCTAGTATAGGTCATATCAGAATTCTGCTATAGGAAGGAGAGCTGCGTTCAGAGTCCCTCAGACAATTATTTTCATTAGCAATTCACCCAGACAACTCACAAGACTCAGCTAGCCTGTGTGGCTAATTGTTGTGGCTTTGATTTTATAAAGAAGGCTCCCCTCCTCCCCTCCATTTCCCCCTCTTCCTCCCTCCCTTTTTCCTGCCCCCTCCCTTTTCCCGTTCACACAAACACACACAACCAATAAAGGTAAAGTAGAGAGAATACCAAGTCCATACTTGCCGGGCTTCACTTGTGGATTCGCACCCAGAAAGCACTGTGAGGAGAGTCACGGAAGTCATGGAGAGTTGCCTCCTCCTCTTGGCTGGCGTGTACCGCTTGGTGCACAGCAAAACTTTAGACACCATAAAGGGAAGTGAGCACCGTATTTGTCAAAGGCGGTCACTGTGACACGTATACATCGTTCGCACAGACTGCTTTGATTTTACTTCATTAACAATTTGGGAATGTTCCCCTATACTTCCTACGCCAGACAAGATCCAAAGTTGGGGGAAAAATAAAACCACAAACAAATTTCTAGTAGTCTTAGACTTTTGGCACTGAATGCTGAATATCCTCCGCTCCTTCATGAAAAGCAATTTTCTAATCAAATGACCCTTTCTCAATCTACATTTTACTGCTTAATATTGATAGACCCCTAAATAAATAAAAATCTTTGCACCTCAGCTTCATCGACCATTACACACAGTTAGTTAACCATGACAGGCCTGTGAACTAATGAATTTACAAACCTTAGCTCACTATCTGGAAAAAGTAATAATTGCAGATGATTAACAATAGCATGTGGCAGCTACCTATAGTTTATCATAAAATGCATGAGCAAGGCACATGAACTGAGAGGACAGCCACGGCCTGCAGTGTGCTTAACCAGGTGTCAGTGCAACAGGGTCCCTGAGGATGAACAAACACAGATGCGTAGCAATGCTGCCACCCCTCCCATGGAGCATTTTTATGAAAGGGAGCACTAGTCTTGATTCTTTAATCCTGAGATTGCGTAGATGAGTTTGCAGGCCCCTAAAGGGGATAGGAACTCCACAGGAAGACCGACAAGAATCAACTAACCTGGACTCTTGGGGACTCTCAGAGACTGAACCACCAACCAAAGAACGTGCACGGGCTTGACCTAGGCCTCCCCACACGTATGTATCAGATGTGCAGCTGGGTCTTCATGTGAGTCCCGAACAACTACAGTGGGGACTGTCCCCAAAACTCCTGGCTGTAGTTGGGATATGTTCTTCTTGCTAGGCTGCCTTGTCTGGACTCAGTGGGAGAGGTTGTGCCTAACCCTGCAGAGACTTGAAGTGACATAGGGGGCGCCCTCTCAGAGGAGAAGAGGAGGGGGAGATTCAGGAAGGACTGTGGGAGGGAGGAGGAGGTCAGGAGTGGGGCAGTGAGCTGGATATGACGCAAGTAAGAAAAAAAATAAAACTAAATTATAAAAAGAGAAATGTGTAGCATAAGAATTAATGGCTAGACCAGTTTTATATGTATACAGCCTAATTTTGTGAATGGTTGTGTGTGTGTGTATGTGTGTGTGTGTGTATGGGTTGCTGACTATCAAGCAGAAATATAATATATACATATTATGTAATAATCCTGATAATTATTAACTATGTGATATTCAGTATACACACTAGACATGAATAGTAATTTGATTTTAAACATTCAGATTTATTGACAAAAATAAATAATCTTAGAATCTAATCATTCCTGAGGCTGTTTGAAAGGGACACTTTTGGTTGTGAAAACAACTCGTGGTTAAAAGTGAGCATGTGTCTTGAAGAATCTGTGCTTTTCTCACACCACCCTGTTTCTTGTTCTTATGACAAAACACCATGTTGACGCGTCGGCCATGCCCATTGGGGGTGGAGATTCCTTTCAGTGTTAGGTGTCCCCTCAAGTTATTATTAAACATCTACGGATTCTTTCTGCAAAAGTGTCACAAATTGCAGCATACCTTTAAATTCTATTCACAGATCCTACAAATCAGAGGTAAAGAGTTTGAACAACTTTTTTTACAGAAAAGATCAATAATAAAGTAAATCTCATTGTGCTAGAAAAAGATCACAGATGATATAAATATACCCACACAGAAAACCATCTAAGTAAAGTACATGGTTTAAAATAAAATTATTTCAGTAAGATTATAATTTTCATTTTACCTAGGTAGTCGTCGTAGAAATGAGAGAAGTCTCCTTCACTACGAAGGAGCACCAGCACCACTGAGTGTTTGTTCTCATGGTTGTCCTTAATTAATAGCAGCAAGGAGGCAGGAAGCATCGTGTGAGATTAATTCAACCCGTGGGTATCTGTGGATATAAATGATTAATTGTTTGCCACGCATTAAAGAAATAGATTGTGATTTCTGGCTTATATTCAAGTGTGTATTTGTGCAGTTTATGAATATAGTAATGAAGTATGCCATTTGTCTATGAGCTATCCAGTTACCACACAGAAAGTGGAATTGAAAATCTAAGAGCTGAGAATGTATTGATTCGTTAGTCCTGATTATTGGATTTTCTGGGTTCACTGTTTATCTTGGCATCTACCACCATTCATAAAATGGCGTTCATTACTTCCTCCTGCAGATTAGAGTGCACTGCGGATGGCAGTGTGTTCATGATCTTCTTCACATAAGACAGCCGGCTTTACCCCGAGAGCTTAGGCAATGGTGCGGTCAACTGAACTCAGTTAAGCTGAAGTAAATTGAGTCTGATAACTAATGTTGAGAAAAGAAACAAGAAAAAAAATAAACTTATAAATCTGAGTCAATAATTCACGATGGCCAGTTTATTCTGATAGTCTCTTTTGCACTGAAAACTATTTTAATTTAGCTATATGCCTTCCAAGGATAATGCTCACGTCCTAGAAAACAGAGCCAGTTGAAGTATTGTGTAATGTGCGAATTGTTGTTGTTGTGGTTGTAGTTCTTACCACATCTTCGAGGGACCATTAACACACTAAGAGCACAGTGCTGTTCCTTGTACTCCTTAATCACTTTCCATGTTCATTTCCCAGTCCTATCGTCTGGGAATATCTGTAGGAAGTTAGGTCTCTTCAACATGCTACCTTTTCTGCGGCTTTAAGCACAGGGTTTCATGTTGTTCTGGGGTCCCTTGGACGTTACCTTTTAACTACGTATGTTTGCAGGGAGGGAAGTGGGGACAGTGGTGACTGGATTTTGATATGTGTGAGCTTTACCCCCACACGCTCCACTGCAGCATGATCAGATGCTGCACGGTTTGAATCTACTACAGGATAAGAACTTACTTCTAGACCACGTTGCGCTCACCTCCCTTAAAGGGACACCCTCATTTCTGGTAAAATGTAACTCTTAAGTCACGGAAGAGATGTCTAAGGAAACCATCTCCACATTGGCAGACAATAAAATAGACTGACATCGAGTCTGGGCGCACTCACGGTGCGTTACCTATTTCTACGACAGACAATACTGTGCACCAAAGTAAAACCCGGTCCTCTGTTTAGAAATGACACTTTATAACACCTAAGACAGTCTCGATGCACTCAATTAACTAGGCATTGTTTTAGTGAACTGAGTTTTGACTATTTTCTACTTGCATATCGATCCACACAGATGCATTGGAAGATATTATGTTATATAGATTGTGTAAGTTATTCCCGGAGCTGCTTCTCTCTGAGTCCCTGACCCAGGCCCCAGTGTTTTCATTGCCAGGGAGGTAAGAAGGCCTCATACCACTGACCGCTTCACGAAAGCAGGGGCCACGTTCTCTAAGCTTTGCCACCGCTGCTTTTCTTCTCTTTTTCAATTTTATTGGGTATTCTCTGTATTTACATTTCAAGTGTTATACCCTTACCCCCCCACTCCCTCCCTCCTCCCCTTCAACTTGTTTCCCTAAAGGTGCTCCCTCTCCCAATCACCCTCTCCACCTCAGTGCCTTGGCTGATGATGATGTTGTTCTTCCTCTGAGTGCAAACCTTTCAGCTCCTTCAGTCCTTTCTCTGGCTCTTTCATTGGGGTCCCCATGTTCAGCCTGATGGTTAGCTCCAAGCATCCTCCTCTATCTATATGACTCTGGGAGAGCCTCTGAGGAGACATCCATGTCTGGTTCCTGCCAGTAAACACTTGGCATCAGAAAGAGCGCTAGGGTTTGGTGGCTGCAAATGCATATTCTCCAGGTGAGGCAGCTGCTTTCAAGGCACCATGAGAATCAGTCACATGGAGACCGTTTTGGTGAAGTCAGGATTCATTTTCATATTCTTCAAAATGTGAATGACTATTAACGTGATGTGCATTTCCCTGAAAAAGGATGTTGGACATTTCTTTCTCAGCCATTTGAGATCCTTCTGTTATGAATTCTCTTTTTAGCTGTATATCCTATTTTTAATTGGGTGATTTAGGTGATTAGTATCTAACTTCTTGAGTTTCTTATATATATATTAAATATTAGCCCTCTGTCAGAGGTAGGGTTGGTAAAGATCTTTTCACAATTTGCTGGCTGGGGCTTTGGTCAGTTGACAGCAGAGCCTTTACAGTATCATGAAGTTCCATTCATTAATTTTTTATCTCAGTGCCTAAGATGTTGGTGTTCTGTTTAGGATATTGTCTCCTATAACAATGAGTTCAAGGCTATCCCTAACTTTTCTGTTCTATTCCATTTAGTGTAACTGGTTTTACATTGAAGTCTTTGGTCTACTTGGACTTGAATTTTGTGCAGGGAAAAATATTTGGATCTATTTGTATTCTTTTAAAAATCATTTTATTCATTTATATTTCAAATGATATCCCCCTTCCCAGTTTTCCCTCCACAACCCCCCATCCCATCCTTTTTTCCCTTTGCCTCTATGAGGGTGTTCCTCTACCCACTCACTCACCCCCACCACTATTGCATCCTCCTACACTGGGGCAGAAGCCTGCATGGGACCCAAGGCCTCCCCTCCCTCTGATGCCAGGTAAGGCCACTCTCTGCTACATATGTAGCAGGAGCCATGGGTGCCGCCATGTGTACTCTTTGGTTGGTGGTCATTCAGTTAGAGAGACACCATTTACTGAAGACACCATTACTGAAACCCTTTTTCATTGTATGGTTTGGGTTCTTTGACAAAATCAAGTGTCCATAGGTATATGGGTTTATTTCTAGGTCTTTGATTTTATTCCATTGATCAGCCTGTCTGTTTCTATCCAAGTGCCATGGAATTTTTATTACTATTGCTATGTAGTACATATAGCATGAAGTCAGGGATAGGGTACCTCCCAGAGTAGTTTTTATTGTCCAGGGGCGTTTTGTTTTTCCATATGAAGTTGAGAATTGTTCATTTAAAGTCTGTAAAGAATTGTGTTGGAAATTTGATGGAGATTGCATTTCATCCATAAAAGGCTATTGGTGAACTGGCCGTTTTCATTATTCTACTCCTACCTATCTGTAAGAACGGAGGGTCTTCACATCTTTCGATATTCTCAGTTTCTTTCTTTGGGGACATTAAATTCTTGTCAGAAAGGTTTTTCACGTGCTTGATTCGAGTTAGACTAAAATATTTTATATTATTTGTGGTTATCGTAAAAGGGGTTGATTCCATGACTTCTCTCTAAGGCCATTTTTCATTTGTGTAAAGGTGGGCTACCGATTACTTTTAGTTAATTTAGTGTTCAGCCACTTTTCTGAAGGTGTTCTTCAGCTGTAGAGGTTCTCTAGTAGATTTTTTGGAGATCTTAGTTATGTATACTATATTATTTGCAAGTAGCAGCACTTTGATTTTTTTTTTCCAGTTTGTATCTCCATTATTTTCTTTAGTTGTCTGCTTTAGCTAGGACTTCAAGTACTATTTTGAAGAGATCAGGAGAGAGTGTACAGCCTTTTCTTGTCGCTGATTTTAGAGGAATTGCTTTAAAATTCTTTAAGTTTAGTATGATGCTGGCTATTGGCTTACTGTATATTGTCTTTACTGTGTTTATCTGTGTGCTTTGTATCCCTGACCTCTCCCCGATTTTTATCATGATGGGGTATTGGATTCTGTCAAAGGATTCTGTCAAAGACTATATATATATATATATATATATATATATATATATATATATATATATATATATATATATAGTGAGATGTTCATAAGGTTTTTTTTTCCTTTCAGTTTGTTTATATGGTGGATTACATTGATGGCTATTTGTATATTGAACCATCTCTGCATCTTTGGGATGAAGCCCACGTGATGTGTTTGATGATGCTTTTGATGTGTTCTTGGATTTGGGTTGCAAGTAGTTTATAGAACAGTTTTGCCTCTATTTTCATAGGGGAGATTAGTCTGAAATTCTTTCTTGAATCTTCGTGAGTTTAAGTACCATGGTAACTATGGCCTCATAGAATGAGTTTAGCAATGTTTCTTCTGTTTCTGTTTTGTGGAATAGTGTGAGGAGTATTGGTATTATCTCTTCTTTGGAAGTTTTGTAGAATTCTGTACTAAAACCATCTGGCCCTGGGCTTTTTTTGCTTGGGAGACTAATGACTATTTTCTTAGGGGTTATAGAGCTGTTTAAATAATATTTTTGATCTTGATTTAACTTTAATAAGTGGTATCCATCTAGAAAATCATTCATTTCATTTAGATTTTTCAATTTTGTGGAGTACAGGCTTTTGAAGTAAAACTTAATAATTCTTTGAATTTCCCCAGTGTCTATTTTCATGTTTCCTTTTTCATATATGATCTTTTAATTTGGGTATAGTCTCTCTGCCTTTAAGTTAGTTTAGCTAAAAGTTTGTCTATATTGTTGATTTTTTTTGAAGAACCAGATCTTGGTTTTCTTTATTTTTTATTGTTATTTTGGTTTCCAATCAATCTATTTTAGCTCTGAGTTTGACTATTTCTGCTATCTACTCCTCAGTTCTTGCTTCTTTTTATTTTTTAGTGCTTCCAGATGTACATTTATATTGTTAATATGAGAACTTTCCCAATTACTTCATAAAGGCCCTGGATGCTATGAACTTTCCTCTTAGCATTGCTTTCACTGAGGCCCATAAGTTTCAGTATGTTTTGCCTTTTATTTCCCTTGAATGTAGAAAGTCATTAATTTCTTTATTTCTTCCCTGACCCAGTGATCATTTGGTAGAGAATCGTTCCATTTCCACGCATATGTAGCTTTGCTTCTCTTTCTGTTGTTGATAAAGTCCAGCTTTAATCCATGGTGGTCTGATAGAATATAAGAAGTTATCTCAATTTTCTTGCATCTGGTGAAGCTTGATTTGTCAGTTTTGAAGAAGGTTCTATAAGCTTCTGAGAAGATATAATCTTTTGTGTTTGGGTAAAATGTTCTATAGATATCTGTTAGGCCCATTTAGTTAAGATCCTCTGTTTTGTTTCTCTCTTTATTTTAATTCTTAATGATTTGTCCATTTGCGATAGTGGGATGTTCATATCTCCTCTTATTAATGTAAGTGGTTCAATGTGTGATTTAAGTTTTTGTATTGCTTCTTCTGCAAATGTAGGTGCCCTGACATTTTGTCTATAGATGATTGAGATGTCATCTTGCTGAATTTTTTTCTTGATGAGTATAGTGTTCTTCTACATCTTTTTTTGTTACTTTTTGTTGAAAGTCTATTTTATTAGATATAGAATGGCTACTCCAGCTTGTTTCTTGGATGCATTTGCTTGAACTATCTTTGCAGTGTCTATCTTTGATGCTAAGGTGTGTTTCTTGTGTGTTTCTTGTATGCAGCAGAATAATGAATCCTGTTATGTATCCACACTATTCAAGTGTTGATGTTGAAAACTATTAATGACCAATGATTGTTATGTCCTGTTATTTTAATGTTGGTGGTGTTTGTGTGTGCACAGATGTGTGTATATACATGTAAGTGTGTTTATGTGTGCATGTGTGTGAGATTCTCTTCATTTTTCTCATGTGAAATTATTTATTTTATTTATTTACTTCTTGCATTTTGTTGAGTATAGTTATGATTCTTATATTGTAAGCTTCCTTCTGGTATCCTCTGTAGAACTGGATTGCTGGAAAGATGTTTTTTACATTTGGTTTTGTCATAGAATATATTGTTTTCTCCATCTATGGTGATTGAAAATGTTTCTAGATTTAGCGGTCTGGGATTAGATCTGTGATCTCTTAGAGATTATAAAACATCTTCCCAGGGTCTTCTGGCTTTTAAAATCTTTGTTGAAAATCTGGTAGAATTCTAATAGGTCTTGCCTTGGTTATTTGGCCTTTTTCCTCATTGCTTTTAATATTCTTACTTTGTTCTGTGTGTTTAGTGTTTTATTTTTATGTGGCTTGTGGCTTTTTTTTTGCTTGTCCACTCCATGTGGTGTTCTGTAAGCTTCTAGTACATTTATAGGCATCTTGTTTTTGTTTTTGTTTGTTTGTTTGTTTTTAGGTTAGGGAAATTTTCTTCTACTGTCTTAGTGAAGATATTTTCTTGGTAAAGGTATTTTCTTGCCCGTTTTAGCTAGGAATCTTCTTATACTCTTATTATTCTTAGGTTTGGTCTTTACATAATTTTGTGTTAACAAATTTTTGCCTTAGCATTTTCTTTGGCGTAGGTATTAACTTTATCTATGTTATCTCCTATGCCTAAGATTTCCCCCTTCTATTTCTTGTTCTGTTGGTGGTGCTTGTGTCTGGAGTTCCTGTTCTTTTTCTTAGGTTTTTTCATCTCCAGAATTCCCTTACTTTTGGTTTTCTTTGTTTCTATTTTTATTTTAATTTCTTGAACACTTTCATTTACTTCTATCACATCTTTGATTGTATTTTCCTGTATTTCATTATATTTATTCGATTTCTCTTTAAGGATATCAACCTGTTTGATTGTATTTTCCTGTATTTCATTAATGGACGTATTCATTTTCACTTTAAAGGCCTTTATCACCTTTATAAGATTAGATTGGAGGTAATTTTTTTCTACTCAGGTGTATGAGAATATTCAGAGCTTGCAGTATTAGGATAGCTGGATTTTGATGGTGTCATGTTGCTTTGACTTCTGTTGATTGGCCTCTTATGCTGACCTTTAGCTATCTGTTTCTCCCTAGTGTTGGCAGGCCCAGTTGTACCTGATGGGAGCAGGTGTGTGGGGTGGTAGGTAGAGCTGGTAGTCCCTGGTAGTAGCAGGTTTCCAGGGATGAAAGCCAAGGTTGTTGGTCCTGATGACTTTGGGCTTCTATTTGTTCTGGGTGAAGGCAGGCCTCCAAAGATGCGAATAGAGCTAATGGATGGTCCTTGTTAGTTTCAGGCCTCTGTTTGTCCTGGGATGCGGCCAGTCCTGGGTTGCAGGTGGAATTGTGGCCAGTGAAATAGAGTGCAGAAGGGTCAAGGTGTATCTTACTGTTTTGGGGTATTCCCTGAGGGGCTGGCAGGCAGAGGATTGAAATAGGAGTGTCATCTGTTGGTCATTGATGGGTGGAGGAATCTGTAGCAATTACCATCTGAAATGAAGGAAGTGTGAGCCTGACAAATACCTCAGAGGCAATGCTAGCTCCAGGGTACCTGATACCTTGTTAGAGCCTATGAGTACAGCATTAGTAACATGCATATGCCCATGCCTGTGTTTGGCTATACAAGTTCATGTATTCACAGGTACACATGAACTGCACACAATTTAAATGTAAAACCTTAAAAATAATCAATAAAATATGGTAAAGAACAGACATATCAGAGTATAACTAACAACCGAAGCTCTAGTTAATAAGTTAAGTGCCTATACAAACATTATTTCAGAAATATAGACTAAAGTTTTGTATAATTGCTGGATCTTTTATAATATAATTTACTATCATTCTAAAGATATTTGAGGCCTATTAACTGTGTTCCATTGAAAACATTGAATATATATATATATATATATATATATATATATATATATATATGTTTCCAATTTATTTTCATGTGCTTTTTAAATAATATGATTAAAAAACTCAGTAGGAACTGGGGCAGTGGACCCAGAAGTTCACACCACTTGCTGTTCTTATAGAGGATCTGAGTTCAGTTCCCAGAACTTATGTTTGCAACTTGTTACACTAGCTATAGGGAATCTAATTGCCTCTTCTTTTTGTTTTCACATGCACGCACGCACGCACACACACACACACACACACACACACACACACACACACCACACAGAGAAACACAGAAACACTCTGACTCACACAGCCATACTGCACACACAGACATACATAGACATACAATATATGCAGACCCACATACACATACATACACTCTCCACACACAGACACAGACACACATGAAAATACACATAGACCCACACTATATACCCAGACACACACAAACTACACACAGAGAGAGAGAAAAAAAAAACTCACATATACGTACACATTCAACACAAAGACACACATACATACTCATACACACAAAAATTAAAATTAATCTTAAAGAGTAACTCAAATAACTCCCCCATCTGGAGGTGGCAATTCTTTGTCCCAGTTCCATATAATCAGGTCTGTGAGACAGGAATACCACCCTAATCCTGGCCTCCCATCTCCTGTGTCAGAAAAGCAGTACAAACAACAGCTAAAAGCCAAACCAGTCGACATGATATATGTTCACATATTACATGGGAAACGGACTGCTTTTGATCACTCAACTGCGCTGTCTCACCTCTCAGAACAAAGAAGTATTAAGAATCGATCTTTGACCCCTTCAACTGATATTTTTCTAATCTCTGTCTCCCTCAGGTCCCATCAGTAGTGTGCTGGTGAACAACTATGGCAGCCGGCCTGTGGTGATAGTAGGAGGGCTGCTCTGCTGTGTTGGGATGATCTTGGCTTCTTTCAGTAACAGTGTGATAGAACTTTACATCACCATCGGCTTCATTGGAGGTAAGCCAGGCTCTGCTTTTCATCCAAGCCGTATGAAAAGCATGAACAAGAAAAAAAAATTCTTAATGTTCTGTTTGAGTTTGTTTTTCAAAACAAGTCTATTCTGAGTCATTCTTACCTGATAACCTTTAAATACTACCAGGAATGGGGGTAAGTGACTTTGAAAAGTTAACCACACAGTTGTGTCTGTGACATCCCACAGGTAGGGAGACAGAAGCAGTTCTAACTGGTGTTGACTTGGTCATGTTTCATTCTGACCTGAGTTGAGGTGGTGATGTAAATACCTTCTCTCACAACAACTTCCCTTATAAAATGTGTTTTTATTTCTATACAGGCTTTCTGACTTATCACCCACAATGTTAAAAGTGGTGTTAAGTAGATATGCTAGGGTAACACTCATTAACCATCCACGATAAAATTCTTGTCAACTATGCCTTATTGAACGGCAGAGAGAGCTATTTAGCCTTTCTCTTGTTGAAATTACCTGCTTGCAGATGCTCACAGAGACCTTGGGAATGGTAGCATTGTGCTTTAGGAAAGAGTCCCTTTCACCAAAAAGAACCTAAACTGTATGTCGGAAGACACCGTTTTTATTTTCCTTATTGTTTTCTCTTTAGTTTTGAATTGAGTTCAGTCCAGATTTAACCTTGGAAGCCATTTTCTGAAGAAAGAATAGTAGGCTTTAGAGGTTAATAGATAGCAGACATTACATGTCTACTGTATTATATTATAAAACCAGCATAGGGAAACTGAGGCAAGAAATTGCCCCACCCGGGCTGCATACAAGGAGCAACAAAAGTAAAGAATTACGTTAACAGTGATGCTCAGTCTTGGTGATGTCACCTCTCCATGTGACTCTGGTTTTCAATATGGCAGAACACCTTTTCTGATATTTTAAATATCAAACCTAAGCATTCCATATGAAAGCCAAGGACTGTTGTGGAGAGACCACCCATATTCTATGTATACAGACATCCCGACTCTCTTGCATCTCACTAGAGAAGACAATGAGAATGGGGT